>NW_005871144.1:3470438-3723701 GCF_000147115.1 Myotis lucifugus | reverse complement strand
TCTTATGGCTACTAAATTTATTGGGATGATCACTTAGTAAGTTATATAATGTCTAATCACTGAGGTGTACATCTGAAACTAATATAATATTGTAGTCAACTGTAATTGAAAATGTAAAATGATTTAAAGAGGGGGTGGGGTGGAGAGATTAACCTGGAAACTTATATACATGTGTGCATAACCCATGGACACAGACAATAGAGTGGTGAAGGCCTTGGAGGGTCAGGTGCAGGGTGGAAGGGGTCAATAGGAAGAAAAAAAGAGGGGGGGGGACATCTGTAATACTTTCAACAATAAAGAAAAAATTTAAAAAATAAAATGGCCCGGCATGGCTCAGTGGTTGAGTGTTGACCTAGGAACTAGGAGGTCATGGTTCAATTTTGGTCAAGGGCACATGCCCAGGTTGCAGGCTTGATCTCCAGTATGGAGCGTATAGGAGGCAGTCCATTAATGATTCTCTTTCATCATTGATGTTTCTTTCTCTCTCTTCCTCTCCCTCCCTCTCTAAAACCAATAAAATATATTAAAAATATATATAAAATAAAATGATTTAAAGTAAATACAAAAATTTTAAAGTAAAAAACAAATAAACAAAACCCCACAACATATTTTCTCTTGTTCACCCCCCCTACCAACCAATTCAACTCACCTCCAATCTTGCAGATATTAATTCCTAAATTGCTCAGCATGTCTTTCCCTTCTCAACTATTGAAGCCTTGATCAGAGTCTCACATTACTGTTCCCTTTCACTGGATAACCTTCCTTCAGAGGTGTTCCTCCTTAAACTCATCCTTAACAACAAACATTTAATTCTGTCTATTCTAGGGATGTCATTGTGTTACAGATTATGAAGGATGTAAGATGTTGATCATACTGAGAGTTCATAATGCATGAAAATTAAAGGTGGGTATATATTTCTGATATTGAAGGAGGATTGTGCACACTAAAATATAATAGCTCTCAGATAATTCTGAAAATTTCATAATGTTGCCATAGAATCTGCCCATGCACATGACAATGATATAACAAATATGAAAGCAAAACAAAATATACAGGTATCAAGACAGATAATCTTATAGAGCATAAAGAGAACATAAAGGTAAAGATGAAGCAATAATCATAAAGGGTTTTGGATCCATGGTGGCTCGGAGTTTGCCTGCTGTGGGTAAAGGGACTAAATGTGTTCAGGGCAAGACAATGGGCTCAAAGCCTTGTGTACAGATGGAATTCAAGTGTAAGGGGAGCATTCTTCCTGTTAGTAAGTGAATGTATTTTTTATAAAAAGAAATAGATCTACTGGTCATATGACTGAAGCTATGGTTGCTGGCCCACTGTGGCTTTACCTAGTCAGGAAATGTGTATAAACTTGATCCAGGGACAAAATCAAGCATTACATTGGCCTAAAGACTTGTTGAGCCATATCACTGAAGAAAATAAGCTACAGAATGAATGTAAGACAATAATGAAGGGCAGAGATGGAAGTAATTGTGATGGCGGCAACTTTTTAAAAAAATATATTTTAATGATTTTTTCAGAGAGGAAGGGAAAGGAAGAGAGAGTTAAAAACATCGATCAGCTGCCTCCTGCACAAGCCCTGCTGGGGATTGAGCCTGTAACCAAGGTACATGCCCTTGACTAGAATCGAACCCGGGACCCTTCAGTTCACAGGCTAATGCTCTATCCACTGAGCCAAACCGGTTAGGGCAAGGAGGCAACTTTTAAACAAGAAATGATAAGCATGGAAGGGAGGAGAGAAAGAGTCTCCCTCAAAAAAAATGAAAAGAAAAAAAGAGCAGATGAAAATTCTAAAGCTCACAAAGGATTCTGCTGCTAAAAAGGCAATGATTTTCTTAAATCTAACATAAAACAAAAGCAAAAATAAATAAGCAGGACTACATCAAATTAAAAAGCTTTGGCACAAAAAAAGGAAATCATCAACAACATGAAATGAATGAGGAAAATATTTGCACATCATGTATCTGATAAGGAACTGCTGCTGAATGAGGAAAAAATATTTGCAAATCATGTATCTGCTAAGAAATCAGTATCTAAAATATATAAAGAACTCATACAACTCAATAACTAAAGACAAACAATCCAATTAAAAAATGGACAGAAGCTTTGAATAGACATTTTCCCAAAGACATACAGATGGTCAACAGACATAAAAAGATGCCCAACATCACTAATCATCAGGGGAATGAAAATAAAAACCACAATGAGATATCACCACACACCTATCTGTCAGATTGGTTATTATAAAAAAGACAACAAATAAATATTGGAAGGATGTGTTGACAAGAGAACTCTTCTGCACTGTTAGTGGGACTGCAAATTGATGCAGTTCCTATGCAGAAGGGTATGGAAGTTCCTCTAAATTAAAAACAGAAATAGTATATGAACTAAAAATTTCACTTCTATATCTATCCAAAGAAAATGAAAACACTAATATCAAAAGATATATGCATCCCTATGTCCATCCCAGCATTACTTACAATAGCTGAGATATGGAAGCAACCTGAGTGTTCATGGACGGATGAATGAAGAAAGAATGTGTGGTAAATATATATCGTGGTATATTACTCAGCCAATAAAATAATAAAATTTTGCCATTTTCAACAAAACAATACAGGCCTGTGTGGTTCAGTGGTTGAGCATGGACCTATGAACCAGGAGGTCATGGTTCAATTATGGTCAGGGCACATGCCTGGGGTTTCTGGCTTAATCTCCAGTAGGGAACCTGTAGGAGGCAGCTGATCAAAGATTCTCTCATCACTGATGTTTCTATCTCTCTCCCTCTCCCTTCCTCTCACTGAAATCAATACTTTTTATTTTATTTTAAGAAAGACACAGTGCACAAATAATAGAAATCTGAAACTGTCTCACAGACACAGGGAAAAACACTGATGGTTACCAGAGAGGAAGAGGTTGCAGAGAAAGACCAAAATAAAATAATATAAAAAGAGATACAAATCCCCAGTTCTAAAATAAGTCAGGGACATAATATACAACACAGGGAATATAGTCATAATATTGTAATAACCTTGGACAATGACAGATGGTGACAGTGGTGATCACTTCGTTAGGCATATTAATGCTGAATAACAGTGTTGTACACCTGAAACTAACATAATATTGTATATTAACTACATCTTAATTTAAGAAGAATGTTAAACTTGCTTTCATAAAAAATACAACACCCACATTACTTTTGATTAGAGTTGTTACATAATCAAAAGATTATTTTTGGCACCTGAACTACATCTCATGAAGGACACTGAGTGAAAATCACCTTGCCGATCTTAGTCAGCACATAGAGCTGTGAGAGATAATCATAAATGTCATCTTAAGCCACCAAGTTTTGAAGTGATTTGTTCCACAGCAAAATGATAACTAAAGCAAAGCTTAACACTCATAACAGGAAAAAAAAAGAAAACCACATCCTTGGTCAGTTTTGTTGCATGTAATGAAATATTCCCTAAATCTTGAGCATTAGGAGACTTTCCTGCTTTCAAATTTTCCTTTCTTGAGGGTCTTTCAATAACATAATTTTCACGTTGTCATTTTCTTGAAGATTTCTTGTTTTCTTTCCTCTATCAAAAACTTTGTTACTTACCTTTTATTCTCAAGCTGTATCACGAGCTTGTTCTACAAATGAAGATAATCTATATATATAAAAGCCTAAGCAACCATTGCAACCGAAACAACCGGACAACTGAACAGGCTGCGTGGGGTGACCAGGCCGGCAGGGGGGTTAGTGAGGGCCGACCAAACTACTGAGCAGCAGGCTGCATGGGGTGACCAGGCCATCTGGGGGGCAGTTAGGGGTGACCAGGCCAGAGGGGGGGGCAGTGAGGGGTGACCAGGCCAGCAGAGAGGGGCAGTGAGGGGCAACCAGGCCAGAAGGGGGGGCAGTTGGGGGTGACCAGGCCATCGGAGGGACAGTTAGGAGTGATCAGGCAGGCAGGCAGATGAGCAGTTAGGAGCCAGTGGTCCCGGATTGTGAGAGGGATGTCCGACTGCCAGATTGGAGAGGGTGCAGGCTGGACTGAGGGGATCCTCCCCCCATGCATAAATTTCGTGCACTGGGCCTCTAGTGTTAAATAATCACAAAAAATAAAGGTGTACAAGTGGCCATGTCCGTGGCTCGTATGACTTAGTTGGTTGGACATCATCCTATGCACCAAAAGGTTGCCAGTTTGATTCCCAGTCAGGGCAAATGCCTGAGCTGTGGGCTCCATCCCCAGTAGGTGGCGTGCAGACAGCAGCCAATCAATGAACATTGGTGTTTCTCTCCATCCCTCTCCCTTCCTTTCTCTAAAAATCAATAAAAATATATTTTTAAAAGTGTATACCAGATTGTTCCATTGAAATTTTAAACTCTTGAGAAAAAAGTGCTTGTCACAATTAAATGTTATGCACATATTCATTTATATGTAGTAAGGTTTTGTATATTAAGCTCTGATTAGGAACATAAGTTATATTACTTCATTGGTTCTGTAGGAAAATACATTCAAATATGGAGAACTTAAGAAGGTAAAACCACTTAGATCATTAAAATGAAAGCATTTTATAGCTCTAAACAACTTTATGAAAATGAGATTTTTATTATTTCTTTTAAAATTTCTAAGTCTACAATACAATTATTTCAAGATTTAGGACTTTGTTAACACTAATTTTTGCTTTTGACTGCCTTCTTAATTTTTAAATTAATACAATTGCATGCTTTAAAAATATTTAAAATATTGACTGTCACTCTACTTGAAAATATTTTAAGTAATGTAAGGGAGATGCAACTTTTCTTGATAAAAGATCTTCTGGTACGTACTTGCATCGCTTTAGAAGGTCCTTTTTAATACTGAATATTATTAAACGGAGTCTATGTTTATTTAATGATTATATTTTGATCAGCTTTTTTTTCTGTTTTATATCCCTTTAACTTTTGCAGTTTCCTTCAGAGTGTGCCACCTCCTGGCGTAGCTGGGTCTTTGTGAGTTCTGTAATAGGCGCTCTGCTTGAATTCTGTGGTGTTATTCCAAACATTGTTGATTTCTTTTTGAAGTGTGTGGCTCACATTTCACACAGATCCTTTAGGTTGGTGTTCTTGCATAGTGGGAAGTTTTTGACGTGTGGGTTTATTGGAATCCCTTGGCTTTAAACTTGGCTCAGAGCAGATGGTACTGCTACAGAGAGCAACAACACAGCTTTGGGCTTGAAAATCTTAGTGCGCACATGATGCTTTCTCCCCTCAGGTCTGGTATGATTGATGGGACCTTGGAACTAAAAACTGAGAAAATAGATCCTTCATAATTGGCTATTTGCTGAGAAAAAAAGAAAGAAAGAAAGAAAAGGTCTAAACGAACAATGGAGAAGAATGGAACACAATTTGTTGTTTTAGTGCCAAATAGCAGTCCCCTGCCATCTAGAGTGACTTGCCTCTAAAAATAAAGCTTCAAAACTGCTGAGTTTAAGGGAGCCTATAATAATAAATGTAAGGAAAATTAAATAGTTGTATTAGTTCTAAAATACCTTTTAGCATTCCTATTATACAAAATAGAAACTAAATGACACTTAAACCCCTGCTCCAAAAATAAAGAAAACCGAAACATAAAGATTAAGTACTGTGCTTTGTTATTAAATAGAGGCCTGATGCTCGAAATTCATACAAGGGGCTTGGCCCTGGAAGCCAGTGTGGCTTGCCTCAGCCCTCGCAGCCCTGGCTTCATCCAGAAGGTCGTCTGGAAGAACATCTGGAAAGTCATTTGGCTGTCCGGTCTAATTAGCATATTATGCTTTTATTATAATAGACTAGAGGCCCTGTGCACAAAAATTTGTGCCCTCGGGGGGAAGAGGGGGTCCCTCAGCCCATCCTGTGCCCTCTTCCAGTCTGGGACCCCTCAGGAGATAATGACCTGCTGGCTTAGGCCTGCTCCTGGGTGGCAGAGGGCAGGCCCAATCCCTAGGTGCAGCCCCTGGTCAGGCTCAGACAGGGCCGATTGGGGAGTTGGGGCGCTGCCCCCTGTCATGCACAGAGCAGGGTGGATCGGAAGGTTGCTATGCCACCCCTAGTCACGCTCAGGGTAGGGCCGATTGGGGGGTTGGGGCACCGCCCCCTGTCACACTCAAGGCAGGGTTGATAGGGAAGTTGCGGTGCCACCCCCTGTCACGCACAGAGCAGGGCCGATCAGGGGGTTGGGGCGTTGCCCCCTGTCACTCACAGAGCAGGGCCCATCAGGGGGGTTGGGGCTCTGTACCCTGTCACACACAGAGCAGGGTTGATCAGGGGGTTGAGGAGCTCCCCCCTGTCACGCACAGAGCAGGGCACATCAGGGGGTTGGGAGCTTCCCCCTGTCACTCACAGAGTAGGGCCGATAGGGGAGTTGGGGCACTGCCCCCTGTCACACACAGAGCAGGGCGGATCAGGGGGTTGGGGCGACGCCACTGTCACACTCAGGGCAGGGCCGATGGGGAGGTTATGGCTCTACCCCGTCACACACAGAGCAGGGCTTCGTGGGGGGGGTGGTTGGGGCGCCGACCCTGTCACACACAGCCGCAGGTGATCAGGGGGTTGGGGGAGCTACCCCCTATCAGGCACAGAGCAGGGCTGATCAGGGGGTTGGAGTGCCTTCCCCTGTCACGAACAAAGCAGGGTGGATAGGGAGGTTGTGGCCCCGCCCCTGTCACACACAGAGCCACAGGGTAATCAGGGTGTTTGGGCACTGCCCCCTGTCACGCTGATCCCAGTGCTGGGAGGCCTCGCGGGCTCTGCTGATCCCGGTGCTGGGAGGCATATTACCCTTTTACTATATAGAATAGAGGCCTGGTGCACGTGTGGGGGCTGGCTGGTTTACCCTGAAGGGTGTCCTGGATCAGGGTGGGAGTCCCCACTGGGGTGCCTGGCCAGTCTGGCTGAGGGGCTGAGGGTCGTTTTCAGGCTGGCGGGTGACTGAAGCTCCCAACCGCTCCTTTTTTTCTTCTTTTTTTTTTTATTCTGGGCCAGCTTTAGCTTTGAGGCCTCAAAGCAGGTTTCTGGCCTTTGTTTACCTTCTGTATTTGATACAATGTTGCGGTCTGGCTGGCTGAAGCCCGGCTGACTAAAGCAGGTTTCTGGGGTTTTGTTTAGCTTCTATATTTGCAACATAGTTGCTTAGAGTTGCAGCTGAGAGGCCGGCAAGTCAGGCGGGGAACGTTGGAGTCCGCAGTCACTGGAGCAAGCAAGCCTCCCTGTTCGCTTCAGTGCATGGCTGCTGGCCGCCATCTTGGCTGGCAGTTAATTTGCATATCGCCCTGATTAGCCAATGGGAAGGGTAGCGGATGTACGGCTAATTACCATGTTTCTCTTTTATTAGAAAGGATATTTAAGGGAGGTATTGCAATAAGCAACTGATGGTACTAATTTAAAAAATACCATTATACCATTAATAGAATCTCACAAACACATCATCTATCTATCTATCTATCTATCTATCTATCTATCTATATATATATATCTATGTATATATATATATATATCTACTTATATAAAAACCATGGGTGGTGTTCATCATGTCCAGAACCGCCTCGACCAAGCGGAAGGAAGTCAGTTCTGCAGGGGTTGTCTTGACATCAGCTACACCCTGCCCCGAGCTGTTTCCTGGAGGGCAGGGTTTGAGGCAGGAACCCACCCTTGGAGTGTGGAGGCAGATCTTTCTAAAGTGTGCCTCGAGCCAGCACGGCCAGGGGTGAACCTGAGTGGGTGTGGCTGAAAAGCTTAGAAAGGACAGACAAGAGAATGAAAGCCAGGTCTCATTGGGACACTGCTTCTCTGAAAGACAGTGACCACTCCCACAGCCATGCCTTTATTTTATAGCAGATGCTACGAGGCAAACTAAGGGTGTGACCAAGATGTTTACAACATTCTCCTGGGTTTCAATCCTACTCAACTACATGCACCTGAACTCTATCAAGCCTACATCACTCAGGCACGTGGGACCACGTGTTCGGACCATAGGTTCAAGCTTACAACTACAGCTGTTGGCTATAATTGTGCTGGGAGGGCCCTGCCCTCCAAGCTGGGACTTGCACATGGCAATGAGAGGACTGTGCCCTCTCATCAGTCCAAGGCTTGAACCTGTCCAAAACACTGTAGCGGCTCCCCACAATAAAATTTTAATTCTGTTTCTTTGTTACTAATGTTATGGCCCCACCCCATAACAAAGAAACAATTTCTGGAGGATGAGGCCCAGGAATCAGGATTTTAAAAAGATTCCCAGCCCTAACCGGTTTGGCTCAGTGGATAGAGCGTCGGCCTGTGGACTCAAGGGTCCCAGGTTCGATTCCGGTCAAGGGCATGTACCTTGGTTGAGGGCACATCCCCTGCAGGGGGTGTGCAGTAGGCAGCTGATCGATGTTTCTCTCTCATCGATGTTTCTAACTCTCTATCCCTCTCCCTTCCTCTCTGTAAAAAATCAATAAAATATATTAAAAAAAATAAAAATAATAAAAATAAAAAGATTCCCAGGTGATTCTAATGTGCAGCCAAGGTTGAGAACCACTGCTATAGATAATATTAAAAATATATCTAAACATGCAATTCTTTGTCCAAAAAATGAGCATGTTCAAAAATTAAATAAAGAAAATTTGGATATACTCGATGGAGATTTTCACACATATTTGAGTGATGATTCCATTGATTCCACAGATGATGCTGAAAAGGAAAATTTTCCCATCGAATTTCTTAATAGTATTACTCCTTCGGGAATGCCGTGTCATAAATTAAAATTGAAACGGGGTGCAATCATCATGCTATTGAGAAATCTCAATAGTAAATGGGGTCTTTGTAATGGTACCAGATTTATTATCAAAAGATTACGACCTAACATTATCGAAGTTGAAGTATTAACAGGATCTGCAGAGGGAGAGGCTGTTCTAATTCCAAGAATTAATTTGTCCCCATCTGACACTGGCCTCCCATTTAAATTGATTCAATGACAATTTCCCGTGATGCCAGCATTTGTAATGACTATTAATAAATCACAAGGACAAACTCTAGACAAAGTAGGCATATTCCTACCTGAATCCATTTTTGCACATGGTCAGTTATATGTTGCTTTCTCTTGATTTTGAAGAGCATGTGATGTTACAGTTAAAGTTCTAAGTACTTCATCACAAGGGAAATTAGTCAAGCACTCTGAAAGTGTTTTTACTCTTAATGTGGTGTACAGGGAGATATTAGAATAAGTTTAATCACTTTATCAGTCATTGCTTGCATCACTGTTGTTTTCATATCATGTTTTTGTTGTTTTCATATCATATTTTTGTTGTTTTTATATCATGCCTCTGTTGTTGTTATATCCTTTTGTTACTGTTTATTTATTAATAAATTTATATATTATTTTCATATACATTTTACTAATTTCCTTTCATCTCTCACACTTCTATTATAGAGAAAGGGCAAATAACAATATTAAAATATCTCTGCTAATTAATTCCCCTTTTTAAAAATATATTTTATTGATTTTTTACAGAGAGGAAGGGAGAGGGATTGAGAGTTAGAAACATCAATGAGAGAGAAACATCGATCAGCTGACTCCTGCACACTCCCCACTGGGGATGTGCCCGCAACCAAGGTACATGCCCTTGACCAGAATCGAACCTGGGACCCTTGAGTCCGCAGGCTGTTGCTCTATCCACTGAGCCAAACCAGTTAGGGCAATTAATTCCCTTTTAATGTGCACGAATTTCATGCACCGGGCTACTAGTGTATATATATATATATATATATATATATATATATATATATATATATATGTTGGGATATGAGAAATAATAAAAGAAAAAGAGATGAGAGATTCAGGAAAATTCTTCATTATAGTTAATAATTTTTCATAAACCACAGACACCAATATATTTAGGCTGCAAAGGTAATTATATAGAACCAAAAATGTGAATAACATTACAATTTTATGAAATTATTTGCTATTCATCAATATAGCTACTAAGACATGAAAAAACTTTTTCCCTTTAGCTAGAGTAGTGGATAAATATTTACCATAGATTGGGTGAGAAAATTATCTTGAAGCTGATCATCAACTGTATTGAACAAGTTGAGGGAGATTCATAGATATGCAAATACAAGGTGAGGTAATACTGTGTAGGAACTTCATCACCTTTGAAAATATAGATATATTGGGGTGCTAAGTTACCAGGAACTGGGTTAAGATGATAACCAAGGAGACATCACTGAAGGTTCAGGGGCAGGGAACAGTAAGGAAGGCTGGGCAACGAAGGTAGAGATTTTTGTCTTGTTCACTACAATACTCGCAGTGCCTAGAATGGCACTGGCAGATACAGCATACATATTTAATAGAGATTGGAATACATGTGAAAAATAAAAAGGTGCATTACCAATAATCGATTTAGACATTATTATATTAATTTCATATATAATATGTTAATTAAAATGTGATGTAAAATTTTTAAAAGTGTAAAATACATACTTTTCTAGCATGAAATACTGCCAGTAATTTCATAATGGGTAAAATATAAGGGTACAACAAAATTTAGCACAAAAAAATTGCAAACTTCTCATGAAAAGTTCTTAGTGACCTAAGTCACCAAACTTGGGCTCAAATATCTCCTTCCCCAGAAAGGATTTCAGAATCCTCTCCATGAAAATAAGGTTATCTTTCCTAGGTTACTGAATATTTCCAAAGAGAAAGGTCCACCTTTGTTAATAAATAATAATCATCAGTGTTTAATCATGTCACATTTAGTGGTTTTTTTCCATAACAGCAGCTTATCAATAACTAATTACAAGCAAATAATTACTGTATTCAGATTACTCCAGACCACTCTGAAAAGATATAAAGAGTATGCGAGGCTTATCTCCTAGAGTAAAGTAAAGGCTAGGTTTATGTGAAAGTGCTTGCATTCATGAAGCACTGAATTAACAATTAAATGTGTGAAGAGCTGTGGTTTAAAATAAAAAATAATTTGAAAAAAAGAAAGCTTAGGGACATCCCAATGAAGACTTAGCCTTGACATAAAGGTAAAACCGAAAGAAAAGGTAAAACAAAAAAGGCAGGCAGGAAACTTGGCTAGAGGAGCTAAATTACTTTAAAACATTGGAAATGAAACTGTTTTATGAGGGAGGTAGTATAGAATTGGGTAGGTATAGAGGCATCAAAGTGATTTTAGAATTGATAATAAATTGATGCAGTTATCTAAATTTAAATAGTGCATTGATATCAGGTGATAGAAGCCATCTGTTTCCACAGTGTGTATATTTTCTTTATTTGGGGTTAATTCTTTATTTCTTCTGAAGTAATTCCACCCTTCATCTGTTTTTTCTTCTATTATCTTAGCTAATTAGTTCATGATGGCTTCACATGTTTTTTTATTTTGTTTTGTTTTTGTCTTTGTTGTGTGTGTGTGTGTGTGTGTGTGTGTGTGTGTGTGTGTTTCTTGATGGCTTCAATGTCTTTTTTTCTGAAATAAGGAAATTTTAGGGATAAGATTTTCATGGTATTGTATTTAACTTTGAGATTCCATTTTTAAATTATAGAAATATATCAGAGGTAGTAATATTTGGGGAAAGAGTTCATTACAATGACAGTGAAGTTAACATAACATAAGTAGAAAAATTGGCATGTTCTTTTTCTAAAGATAATCTGATTGAGATGAGAATGCCATGAAATAGTAACAAAGAGACCCCCAGCATCTGCCAAATTTCGAGCTATTTAAACATTGGATGTGTTTCATTATTTTGCCCACAGTGTTTTCTAATAAAAAAATTTTGTCTCAAAATAAATGTCTAATATCTAAAGTGTTCTGTGGTCTCAAAATGCTACTAAATTAATCAAGAATTAATGATTAAGTTTGCTTAGCATAGCAGAGAACTATTAATATAAGCATTCCATATATTAAGAATTATGTTTTTTCTGAAAACTTTTCAAATATATATTTCTTGGTTAAGCTCTTACCCTTTATTTTTTTCTCTATTTTGTGACCCTATTATTCTATTCTATACTGATATTTCAAGATGTCTCTTTCACACTTTTTTACACACTGAATTTCTGTGGTGTATGAGCAAAGTCCTTTCCTCATCAGTTTATTTTATGGATCCGATAAATACTTCCAAACTGTATACAATGTACCTACAAATTTTGATAGGCTGCTGCATTTGTACAATCACTACTACAATCAAAATACAAAAGATTATCATCATCTCAAAGTGTATCCTTATGACCCCAGTTAATTTCACCCTTCCCATAGCAACTCTCTGTCCTTGTTTGATTTTCAAATAAATGGAATCATACAATATGCATTCATTTGTGTCTGGCTTCTTTCACTCAGAACAATGCTGCTAAGTTTCATCTATGTTGTTGCATGTCATCAACAGTTCGTTTTTTAATTGCTGAGCGCTCTTCTGATTATGAACAGACCATTGTTTGCTTATTCATGTAACAGTTATTTCATGTTGTTTAGAGATTGGACTTCTTATGAGTAAAGCTGCTGTGAACATTCCTGTTTAAATATTTTATGGACAAATATTTTCATTTCAACTAAGAGTGGAATGGCTTTTTCTTGCGGTAAGTCTATGTTTAACTTTATAAGAAATTGCCAAACTGTTTTCTAAAAGGTTTGTATAATTTTACAGTCCTACAAGCAATGTAAAAGGGTTCCAATTGCTCTGCAATCCTGCTTGCATCTTGGTTTTGCCAGTCATTTTATTTTAGTCATTCTGAAGTGTATGTAGAGGTTTCCCATTCTTGTATTAAATTACATCCTCCCTGATGGTTGACATTGTACATCTTGTCATGATGGTGTGTTCTTTATGTTATTCTACACAATTCATATTTTCTATGTGAATTGCTATGGACTGAATTGTGTCCTCCAAAATTCATATGTTGAAGCCGTAAACCCCAATGTACCTGTATTTGGAGAGAGGGCTTTGGGGAGGTAATTCACGTTAAAAGAGGCCAGAAGAGTGTGATCCTAACTTAAAAAGATCAGTGGCCTTATAAGAACTCATGCACACTAACCAAGAAAAGACCATGTAATCTCACAACTCTAAGGTAGCCATCATTTGCAAGACAGGAAGAGCAGTCTCGCCAGAACACGACCATGTTCGCACCCTGATCCAGACGTCCAGACTACAAAATGGTGATAAACTGAATTTCTGTTGTTTAAACCACCCAGTCTATAGTGTCTTCTTGTGCTAGCCTAAGATGGCTAACAGAACTCTATAGTTATTTATAACAGGACAAAATAAGTTTTATGTCAGACTTGGTGCTATATTATTAAGAGTGACACTTATGAACCATGTCTTTTTTTAGTGATTTGATTCAATAGGAAAAAGATAAATTAAGAATGAAGTATAATGCAAGAGTTTTTAGAAAAAGTAGTCAAAACGGAAATAAAACACAAATTCTCTTCTTCCTCCTCAACTTGGCCATTCTTCACACCAAATTTACATATATGCAATTGTGTGTTTTTTTTTTCAGATGTAGGCTTGGATAGTTAGTATATTCACCTCTTTTTCCCCTCTAATAAATTATATATATATTCTATCCTACTCTCTAATTAGAATCTGAGCTGGAGGGGAGGGGAACAAGGATTACCTGAGCCCTCCAACTACCCACTGTAGACACTGTAGAATCCCAAGCTTTCAATATATCATGACATTTATGGGTTGTGTTATGGGGCTTTCTTCTATTATAAGGATACCTATGTGTCTGTAACTTAAGAATATTTTGTCTGTATAGTTACATATTAGGACCTTGAAACATTACTTTTCATTTGGAAACCCTGTGCCTTTTGTACAGTAATAATAATATTGTTAAGACTAATTTATTATTTCTCAAACAGTAGCACGTAAGACTGCACGAGGCTAGCACTGACCAGCTTTCTTTCTGGACTTTATCTCTCTCATTTGCGGAGTGATAGAAGACTGCGTACATCCAAGGCCGTGTAAAAGCTTTACACAGGTCAGTCATGACTCCCCATTCCTCAGAACCCTTCCATAGTTTCTCCAGTCCCCACAAACTAGTGCACTATTTAGCACAGTCCAGTGGTCTGACCCTAACTGTGTAAACTACCTTTGAAGCTGCATTTCCCACTTCAGCCTTCTACAAAACTTGTTCCCCAACACAGAGGACTGTTGTCATTACCTGGACACATAATATGCTTCCAGACATCTGCACCTAATTCCTCGGCCTGTAATGTCCTCCCCTAATCACCCACCTATCAAGAATATATCAGCCACACCTTCTTCTTTAAAGCCCTCTCACCTTCAGATGAAATATTTTGTGCCTTTGTACTCTCAAAACATATTGCTTGTTTTTCTCCTTTCCCTTCATTCAATTGAAAGGGGATGTTTATATGTGTGTCTACCACTTGATGAAAGGAAATGTGTCTTCCATCTTTTCATTATTTCTATCCCTAGTCACATACATACAATGTACACACATACATACACACACACAATCTATTGAACTTATTGCCACCAGTAACTTACCTTAGTTATTAAGTAACCTTCTGCTCATTGAAAAAGCATTATTCATTCTGATTACAACATGACTCACAAAAATTCAAGCATAACATTCCAACCAAAGCTTTAATCTTCAACTAAGCACATTCTCTGGAGTTTCACGAGACACTGAGTCTGAGATATATTTTATGTTCATTTACCACCCTTAAGCCCCTTATTAGCATGAGCCTCACAAAGCTGCTAGACAAAGGAGGCCCTTTAGAAATTTTTTCAGAGTTTTTACTCTTCTTTTAAAAAATACATTGAAAAGAGGTGGTGAAAAAAATCCAGGGGGCATTCACACTGAACCCCAGCAGGCCTTATTTAAGTAGTGTGCACAGTCTCAAACAAGCACTGATTGGCGCAGGAGTCAGTCAGGAAGTCATTGATTCTTACCTCAGCTTTGCCTATAAGTTGTGGTGTATGCACGGCAAGGTACTTGAACAATTACTCAGGTGATGATATAACCCCCACCCCTTTTTGTTAGCTATTGGAGATTTAGAGAGAAGGAATTTAAAATGACAATGTGGCTCTAAATCACTTTTCTTTAAACAACAAGATCCCATCGGAGCATTCCTGTTTGGGGATTCTGTTCTTGATTTAGAATATGCTGTGTAGCCTGAATTTTGGAAATGGCTTTGGAGTGATGAAAGTTTGAAGTTCAATAAAGATATCAAAAATGATATCTAATGGCTGGAAGTTGACTATGGATGATTTAGGTTCCAGGTAATATGGCAGGATGAGACTAAAGAAACCCATGCATATCATATTTCATTCAATTTATGTCACTATTCACTATAATATGCATCAGTACTTTACATATAGTCAAGAAAGAAAAAAAGTCTACTGGCAATTATAAACACTTGCACTATACATTTGGATTTGACAAATGTAAAAATGTAAAAACTATGCTTCCTAAAGCAATTATATATACACTAGAGGCCCGGTGCATGAAAATTCATGCACTGGAAGGGGGTCCCTCAGCCAGGCCTGCCTCCTCTCACAGTCTGGGAGCCCTCAGGGGCAGGAGGCAACCTGACAATCAGGGGAAGGTGACGCCCCATCACACCTCTGCTGCTGCCACTGCCGGCAGCTCAAGCCTCAGCTGGCCATGGTTACCTGAGCCTCAGGCAGCCCTGGGCGGGTGGGCAGCCTCCATCCGAGGCTTGCCTGCACCTTGGGCTGGCCCTGGGCAGCTGGGGGCTGAGGGGACCGGAGGACTCTGGAGGCAGGCGTGCAGAGTGGCAGCATGCCTGCCACCCCAGCGGGGCTGAGGTGACTGGGCGCCACCATCTTGTGGCTGTGGGTGCTGCCATCTTTGAGGGTGGGGCATTCAATTAGCATATTCCCTCTTTATTGGCTGTGGGTGCCACCATCTTTGCGATGGTGTGAGGGTCAATTAGCATATTCCCTCTTTATTAGAAAGGATAGTGTTCCTACTAATTTCCCATATTCACCAAAAATTCAGTGTATCCAAAACTAAAGGAAATATATCTACTCCCAAATTTGTTCTTTTCTCTCATTTTTTATATTGAGTTGGCACTACTATTCATCCAGTTGCTTGTCTCCTTTCTCTCCATTCTCCCCATATCTCATTAGTCATCTTGTTCTTTGACTTTCTGTATTCTCTCTGCCTACTAGATTCTTTCTCCTTTTCTTATTATTTGGCTAACTTAATTCCATTTGTCAGACGTAACCTTTGAGGTTGAGAAAAAGTTCTGAATGTGTCAAGTCCAGAATGATCCTTCAACTTCCCAGCATCGATTGAATCTATATATTTTCATTCATAACCCTTATCTTATGTTGTACTTAACCACTTCCTTGTCTGTATCCACCAATAAAACACACGTTCTGCACAGACAAGGAATGTCCATCTCTCTCGCAGTTGTGTTTCTAGAACCTAGCACATGCCCTATGTGCATTAATTGTTGTATAAAATTTGATGTTTGAATAAATGAAAAGATTAATTTAGAAACTAAAAAAGAAACAAGTGATTTTAGTTTTTTGTTTGTTTTTTTTTTAAATATATTTTATTGATTTTTTACAGAGAGGAAGGGAGAGAGATAGAGAGTTAGAAACGTCGATGAGAGAGAAACAAGGAATGTCCATCTCTCTCGCAGTTGTGTTTCTAGAACCTAGCACATGCCCTATGTGCATTAATTGTTGTATAAAATTTGATGTTTGAATAAATGAAAAGATTAATTTAGAAACTAAAAAAGAAACAAGTGATTTTAGTTTTTATATATTGTGAAAAATAATAAATACAAATAAAACATCCTCAAATTGAAAAAAAGTCCAAGCAAAAACAGCACAATAGTGTACAAAAGAGAAATCATTTAAAGTGAAATAAAAGCTAAAATGTACCAGATTTCTAACACATGTTAAATGTTCACTTTATTCCTTTTGCTTTTATGCCAGACACATAGTATATATCACAGTGAAGCAAGTTCTATTTTAGCAGTTTAATTGTGTTTCCTAACTCTGAAGTAACCTTTTAATCTTTTGGGAGAATGACCAGTAACCTACATTGATTACATTTCTGCTGCTATAAGACAAGAGGCACTTAATGGGGCCTGTAATCATTGTGGGTCACAGAATTAAGAATACAAGCTCATTTCTTTCCAAGATATTGTTTTAGAAAATGTAAAAGGTTAACTATCTTTCTTGAAGAGCTTGCCTAAAAATGAAGTTGAAGTCATTATCAACTGACTACATATTTTTACTCTTTTAGACTATCTTACATAATATATGAGATTTTTAGAGAGTTCATGGTCTCTGGAGTTCAAATTCCGTTAATTCTACATACTTACTCAGTAATACTGAATAAGGCAGTTAATCTTTGAACATCAGTTTCCTACTAAAAGTTGAGGTGACCATATAAGATTTTCTAATTATTGGAAGTAAAATCAAATGAGATTTATTTAATTTTTTAAAGGTTTTAATTGGTCAGGTGAAGTTCCTGATGTGTAAAAATGTAAAACCAAGTAAACAAGACAAAGCAAATCAATGCCTAATGTTATAGCAGAAAAACAATAACACTCATATTAGGAAAAAATTCAAATCTAGTTACGTTTTTTAATAATGTGCCTGGCTCATTTTTCAAAATCAAGTGGGATTTTTATCAAAAGTCTATACAGATTTTTTTTTCCTGAAACAAATTAAGAACTAAGTGGCACCTTGGATAAAATATTCCTCTGGTGAATACTCCTTATTTAATTGAAGATGCTAAAAAATCACAGAAAACTAGGGATAGGCTACAGAGGGTATATCAAAATAAGATATTATTTATATTTTAAAAAGCTATTTTGCAAAGGTAATCAGCTGGCATTACTTCTTGGTCTTTTATGTGTGTAATTGCTTTAATTTATTCATATCTCAGGACTTACTCTCAATGTTGTATTAGGCATAAAGGGTTAGAGTGGCATGAAATAGTTAAAGTTCTTTTAATAAAAAGTTCCTTTCTTCCTGATTCAACATGTCACTTTTTTTCCTTCATTTATAACATGATAGATATTCCTGTCCTTTGGGTAAAGTATTTGATTGAACATTTAAGTTACTTTTTTAGATCTTCAATTTTCACTGATTCATCTAAAAAAATGCCTTGGCTTTTTCACCTCTCATCACTCCTAGCTTTAATATATACCAACATTATAGGTAGCAAAATCACACACACAAAAGTTATTTTTTTGTGTGTGTACTCTATTCTTGAAAACTATAAATGTTCTTAGAGATTTTTTATTTTTTCCTGAAAATCACATTCTATTCAATTTTAATCATGAATACTTGCATTAGTTTAATTGAATACTTCAGTGCCTTACACATGCTAAATGTTCAGCATCATTGTTTGACACATTTATGTGATATCAATTTTTAAACTGTTTTAAGATTAAGGTCACAAATACGTTTTACTAGTTTTTTCTTTTATGAGAACTCCAAGTTCCTCATCTGTAACACAAGAGGATTGTATCATGTAAACTTTTAATTTTCTTAAACCTTGAAGGTTGTATTAGTCAATGATTCTAATAGCTGGGTGCCACAGCACAGACCCAGCAATGAGTTCCTGAGTCACTGAGTGGAGATCAGGGTTTACCCATAATCTTGGTTGAACTTGTAGATTTTATACGTTGATATTGGAAGAGATGGGTGCATGACTATGTGTTGAAAACTATAGATTCTAAATCTGCTTTATTGTGAGTATGTCTCAGTACACTGAAAATTCATATCGGCAGTGCCTAAGGAAGTAAGAACTTAATGTTGTCCAAACCATGCTAAAAGAAGCAGATTAAAAATAGCAAATTCAACTATCTAAATGTCCTTAAAAGCAAACTAATATACTTTTGGTAAATATATAATGATTGGTCCTTTATACTTTCTTGAAGTTTGAATCCTCTGATAATAAGTTTTAAATTATTTCTTTGTCATTAGTATATAGACTTAAAAACAAGAGGGGTGAAGTTAGGGGGAATAGAAATATTAAACCATGATTTTGAATATTATATGGAAATAGAAAAACAAGAAGTCATTATGGTCTATAGACATTAACCTTGGAATAATTCATTTTAATCAACAAAGGCCAATCTACATTTAGATGATATATTAGAATCTATGTTCCTTCTAGGGGGAATTTTGAAAATATCAAATTGATAATAGGAAAAGATAAAAATTTTTAAAAAGGAAAGAACTTGTAATATTTACATTTTTGAAACACTATTTTACTGTACCTTTATTTTATATGGATCCCTAAACCCATGTTTTTTTTCATATTGACATTAAAATCTGATTATATATTTTCATATTATTAAGTAGAACCTTCAACAAAGGCTAATGATAATTCTTTTTTCTTAATACTCATCCAAGGATATTCTTTCCATTGATTTTTAGAGAGTGTATTTAATATCAAAATGTTGGCATTCGATACCACTTTATTATCTAGGTTTGCTTTCCATCAGGCCATGCGCAAACCCATATTTCACAGTGAATAAGGGCATATGTTTGTTTTAAAACAGACCAGGGTTTGAATACCGGTATTACTTCTGTAATGTCCTGCATGTGTGACCTCAGCGTGGTTTTTATACATTTTTGGACTCTGTTTCCTCAATTGTAAAACAGGGTTAATTCAAGCGTATGTGTCAAAGAGAAACTGCAGAAATACAAAGGATATTTCATAAGTAGTTTGTAAGCACTCAGTAAATATTAGGTTTAATTTTTCTGATGTTATTATACTTGATGCATCATTACATGCTCTTACTTTCTTTCCTCTCCCATAAGTACAGGCTAAGCTTAGGTCTTTATAACTATAAGTTTAACATTACTGTTGATCTGGAGGTCCTGTTGATGTAAGTATTTTTCCAGAGAGACACAAAGCATTTTACAGAGTTAAAGAACCATAAAATGAACCTTTAAAAATGATAAAATAAGCACTGGCTGGTGTGGCTCAGTTGGGTGAGCATCATCCTGGTCACAGGTTCGATTCCCCAGTCAGGGCACATGCCCAGGTTGTGGATTTGGTCCCCAGGGTGCTTCTGGTAATATTGATACTTCTCTCTCTCCCTCTCCCTTCTTTTCTCTCTAAAAAATCAATAAAAAAACATATTATTAAAAGCATAAAGAAATCTAGTAGACAAATACTTGCTAGGTAATTATTTAAAAGGAGAGCGAGAGATCATTTTTATGATTCTCATGAGTCATCCTAAATGGATTACATCCAGGCCAACATTAATTTGTATGATCCCTCTGCTGAAAAGAGAATATACCAGATGGACTGTTATTATTCATATCTTTTACAAACAATACCTGATAAATGCCATTAACAGTACAAGTTCTTTGGAGAATATAAGCTTATATAGTATAAACTCAAATAATCCATGAGAGTTTCTAAATATCCAAACTATTACTGAGAATTGATCCATATTCCTCATTATTATAGTAATGGACATGGTAAAAGAAAAATATGAATGACATTGAAATGCAAATGATCCTGACTCCAAATGGGGATAAAAGGAAGCTTGTCTTCGAAAAATGTCATTGGTTTTTTCCAGTACTTAATAATAATTTAAAAAAAATTTACATCAAGGCTACCACTGATAGATCTCCACATATTGATCTCCATTTATTTCTTCATTTAATTTTCCACAACTAATATTTTTCTGTATTTCATATAAGTTCAAGTTCTCTATAAATATATAGGAAAGATCCTAAAATTATTCTGACATATAATTCATTGCTATATTAATATAGACTCAATTTTATATAACTGAGATGGTCTCCATTGGTGAATTTTCATTATCACCTTGTAATTAACAGTATTTCAAGAGAACTTTGAGGTAAGAACTCAAATATTCACAGACATAACTACAAGGAGAGAATTCCAGTTAGCACTGAGTGAATGGATATAAGAAAAATTAAGTGAAAGGCAATGATCATATCTTTTACTTATGAGGGGTTTGTTATGAGAAATTAATTATAAAAGATTATTTATAAAGAGCTAACTATGAAAAGGTAAGATTCAAGAAGCTTAAGTGGAGGCATAAATTTTAGCTTTGAAGAGTTAGTTTTTCAGATAAGAGCCACCTTGGAAACCATTATTATTCTAATTCTCTTGTCAGAAGTTACAATTTTAATATCAGTTCAGCCTGTGGAAAAGTGAAGTTTGCCCTCCTTCCCTTGAGTGCTTAAATAAGCGGATATTATGTGCAACAGAATCACCAATGTCCCCATTCTTCAAGTCTTTGTCTCCAGTGAGGTCAGTAGGGGGTGCGGTGTACTCATTCTTGTCTATGGTGTCTTCATAACTACAATTTATTTCAAGTTTCATAGTAAAACATTTTAATTGTAAAATAATTGTTATATGTAGAATCTTGTCACCTACTTGACCGTCTAAAATTTTAACTGTAATTATTAAAACCTCATAAGTTGCACATTATAGCCATTGGAAGTTATGTGTCCCATGCTTTAATTCAGGCATTATCATTTTTGTATAGTCAATTAATTGATGCTAAAAATGTACTAGAACAAAACAAATAGTAAGATCCATAGGACTTTATCCTTCTTGTTTTCCTGAACTTTCCATAGAATTGGTTGCTAACAAATGTTGTTGTTAAACGAATGACAGTTAAATTAATATTGAGTGCATTTTAATATGGAGAAATTGTTAAAAATAATTTAGGAAAGATTCCACAAATTATCTGCGATTAAGCCAAGAATAGAATCTATGCTTTGGATTCATAGCTATGTAATCTGAGTCCCCATCTAATTTGTCTCACATGACACACCATGTTTAAGTCACTGTGCATTCAAGAGAGAAAGAGAGACAGAGGGAGAGAGAGAGAGAGAGAGAGAGAGAGAGAGAGAGAGAGAGAGACACCTGAGTTTTAATTCAGCTTTATTACTGAATTAGCTATTTCCTCAATGTTCTTCCTTAGTTATGTCTAATCTTTTAAGTCATTTTTACTCCTCATGTGTAATTCCTAATCACTGCGTCCATGGATGAGGCAATACGTTAACAAATAATATAAAATTGTATTTTTTGTATCAAAATCAGCAAATATTTAGTGAAAACATTAAATGTGTTAAGTAAAAAAAATAAAATAAAATTAGGCATTGCCTTGGTAAGGAGTTGTTTTGTACCATTTACCTCTGAAAGATTAGTGAGTACATCTAGGGCAAGGCTTGTGGGCACAAGTGATCTGAAGAGGAGTTTATTTAACCAGCCTGTTCACCGGGATTAGTCAGTCTCACGCCATTGCTGTTGTACATGGTGGCTTATGTTCCAGCAGCATGGTGGTGAAGGCTATTCTCAGATACAGCCTTAAAATAGCTTTGTGGGTTGAGGAGTAGGAGGAAGGTTCACACTGGTATTACCACGCAGTTTGAATCTGTGCTCCAAGGACATAAGGTTGTTCAAAACCTGTGGTGGAAAAACCTGTGTGTTTTCCACAACAGATGGGAGTAGGAGGGGAAACAGTTTCTTTCCTTGTGTGCTCTCTGTAACTAATATTGCTGGGATGTGCGTAACAAACAAACGTGTTGGAGTGTGCAGGGGCATCTTACTGCCCACAGGAACGACTGAGGGTGAGGGTCCCTGCTGGCTCAGCGTTCTGTGCTGCTCTTTTAGTTGAGTGAGAAGGTGCAGTCTTAGCAACTTCAGGGCTGTAAGCTTCAGGTGACTTCTCTGCTTAAATGGAGATAAAGCTCAATTTTTTAAAGTACAAACAAGGATGAGGAGTTTCTTACTCCAGAGCTTGCTGCAAGCCCTCTAAAGGAAGATAGCAGTACCTGTTCAAACAGGGGAACCAGGGAGTGCATTTTAAACAAGTTACTAGCACTCCTCACATGGCTTGCTATTAGCAGTGATATTGGGATGCAAGCTCTCTGCTGCCTAGTTCACTGAGCTCTATAATTACAGCTTCTCATTATTAGAGCAATAGATCAGGATTCAAATAAACAACTCAAGATTTTGACAATTGTGGGAAATGGTACTAAAACATTATTACAAGGAAACAGATATTAAATATCTATAAGTGAAATATGATCAACTTAGTCACCTACTGAAGAAAATGAATAAGTGCATTTGAAAAGCAAATTACAAAGGCAGGGGGGACAATACAGCTGGTTAAAATACAGATAAATCACCTTTTATCCCATTATGTGGCACTCAGCTCTGGGACTTGATCATTTCAGAAATAAAAGCCTCCTGAGCAGAATTTCTTGCCAAAGAGGGTTAGCCTGTTAAAGCAGACAGTATTTTGGATTCCTCTACATATCTCTACTATAAATAGGATACTTTCAAAATGCTGTTATGAGCTATTCAAGTGAGCTGGTGATCCGATGTAGCAGACGTCACGATAATGATGGACTGACATATGAATAGGGAAAGGCTCATCATTTGAGATGGACAAATCTTGATGAATTCAAACAATAACCTGCACTCTTTAATTTAAGCCAGCCACTCAGCTGGTAAAGGTAATGATTTGTCATGTGGCTTATTCATTTACTGCTAATCAACAAGGATTCACATAGCTGAAATCCCTAGCATTCAGAAACCTGTAAGAGGATTCCTGCACGTGTTCTACTTTATGCTACTGATTTGCAAAACAATGAGGCTGGTAATGATGTGAAAGATTTAGCCGGCTTTCCTTGTGTCTCCTTTATCAAAACTGATTGTTATTTGTAAAGAGGAATCTTGGGAAGTCTGCAGTTCCCACAGGATGCTGAGCAGCCAGACGCTGGGTTGAGGATGACATCCTGTGTCAGGGATCAGAAATCAGCCAGTTAATAGCTGTGCACTTAGAATTGTTTACGATTTTTTTTCTCATTGAAGGCCAGTTTTTGAACATATCAAGTCATTTTCACATCCTTGAAATATCGTAGACTGGAAGATGTGTTGAAAATAGCACTAGTTTAAATGATTTATTTCTGAAGCACGATAAGCTCCTAAATATTTTATGCATCAAATCATTTTATAATTTAGATTTATCTAATCTAGACCCAATACGTATAAAACAACTCTTACCAGTCTTTATATTAGAGATTCAGATTTTGCTCTGTTATTTTACAAATCTCTGTTGTAACAAGATTTTGCTTAGTAAAATAAGGGTAAACCAATTTTCCTGCCATTGTCAAAAGGCTAAATGTGTGCTGGTTCTACTAAACACAATTTATTTTAATTATTATAAGAAAGAGTTGATGTAATCAACATTTTCATTTTTTTCTAGTTACATATAAGAACATATAAACCTCTCAAGTACTAAGGCATAAAACAGTATTATAAGTATATATGTTTCTATAAGTTTTGAATATTTAAAGTATTTCACTTAGGTAAAAATGATACTAGTACATTTCTGACAATAAAAATACTCAGAGGAAGGATTAAAAATTGGCAGACATAAGTTAGGAAATGTTACTTAAATTGTGCCCACTCCCCTGCACACACACACACACACATTCATAATGAAATATTATCTTTCAAAATGATTTAGCCAAATGTTTCAGTGATTATATAATTTGAGGGAGGAAAGAAGAAAAGGAAGGAAGGAAGGAAGGAAGGAAGGAAGGAAGGAAGGAAGGAAGGAAGGAAGGAAGGAAGGAAGGAAGGAAGGAAGGAAGGAAGGAAGGAAGGAAGGTGGAGGGAGGAAGAAATAAAAGTGAAAAAGAATACCATTGGAAATAATGGCATCTTCCTTATTCCAGAATTCAAAGTAACATCTTTCCTTGAGCCAGAGTTTAAACATCGTATTTAAAAAATCATGACTAAAAACATTCAGATCATTAGTGCTTTATCAAAACCCAGTACCACTAAGAAAAAGAAAAAGAAAAAATTATATCTGCCCCTTTTTTCTTCCCTCTACTCTTTATTTCTTCTCCCTCCTCCTCCTACACAGCTTCTGTGCTCATGTTTCAATTTCATAATCTGTCCATTGTGAATTAAGAACATTTCCTTGGCAGTACTCTTTACAGATGGGTGCAAGATACATTGACCTCTGTGACACTGTCAGACCCTGCTCAGATTCCTACAGTTTCTAGTAAATACCATCACTCCCTAGGCAAGCGAGAGTACAAAACCAGAAACAACAGCAGGTGCTGCATCTGTGGGAAGGGGACAGGGTTAGGAAGTGTGGATGACTCAGTGACAGTTCTATTGATCTGGTTTTTGGTTTGAGATTTTTTTATTGGTGAGGATATGATGCAAAATAAATTCTCAGCAGCAGGCCTCATGACAATGAGATTTACACATTGCTGTTATTTTCAGCTTGCTTTGTGAAATGTGATGCACAATCTCTAATAATGTTAGAGAATTCATTTAGAGTCTGTTAGCTGAGACCCCGATAGCTGCCACCTGATTAAATGTGGAAGCCAGGCCTTGCAATTATTTTTCAATTTAGTTTGTAGTTAGTTTCTCTAATGATTTGCGAGAAGGTCATTTTTTTTCTTTCAAATATACTCATATCCATTCCAACAAAGCGTGGTTTGTTCTCTAAAGTTGTTACTCATTCCATTTTAGCCAGGTAAATGCCTTTGATTATGTCAAGTAAAATCCTGAAAAAAAACAAGCAATATTTTTTTACCTTGGGATGATCAGAGTATTACATTGTATCAACCCTCACTTTAAAAAAATACATTTATAAGGTTCCAGTGGCCTGCTTTAATCTGAAATGTTCCTATCAGTTGGGTAATTAAAAAGAATTTATTTTAGTAGACAAATCTTTCTTAGCTGCTCAGGGATTTCTTGAGTTGCTTGCTTGCCTTAAAGGAAATACCTATTCCCCCATTCCATTCCCCCCCCCCAGAAAAAAAAGCCCCACAGTAATTTCCCCCAAAACACCTTCTCACCTTGACCAAGAAGGCAATTTTTAGCCAATTAGCAAAACCAATGCAATCATTTCACCAATAAGAAAAACTCCCTCTTAAGAAATCAAATTTCTTAAAATATAAGCTAGTTCATAATTTTGATAAATTGCCTACCCTCTTTCACTGATTTCTGTCTTGTTCTTGTCTCTTCTGTAGTTCTAACCATTGCCTGACCAAGTGGGTAGGTGATCAACTAGAAAATCCCTAATGTACACTTTATCAGGATTACTGCTCTGCTCCCCATAGCATTAGCAAACATTTCCTGTTATTTTAGAGATATAGAGGCATCTGGAAAGAGAAAAGTGTGTATATTCCTGGAAATACCCCATTGTATGTATGTCTCCCAAAAGGATATTTAAAAGTTGTTTTAAAATTTCATTGTGATGAATTTCTATTCACACTGTCTACTATTTATTAAACAACTGTTAACTACGTGGCACTGTGTCATACTACCAGGGATAAAAAGATTCCGATTTATTCACTCTTAAAAACTATCCAGTGCAGTTAGGAAAACATATAAACAGAAAGCGTGGAGGGAGAACTCATACTAGTAAGTCCAGAGCCTTTACCTGGTTAAGGGGTATTCTAGCTGCTCTACATACATTATCTATCCAACAATCCTGTGAATTATCACTTAATGGCTCCATATTAATGATGAAGAACCTGTGGTTAAAGCATAATCCAGTAACTTCAAACCAGCATCAGTAAGGGATTAGAGTGATGGTCAAAGCCGTGAATTACTGATGCAGACACCAGGATTTTCCTGTGGTCAAAGTGCCTTGGAAGTTTTGAGAAGAAAGAAATAATGTCTGGCCTGAAGAATCAAGAATGGTTTTAACAGCACCTTGCCAGGTAAATTATAGTGGATAGGTAATTATAGTGAAGGCAAATGAGCAGAACTGATGAAACAGGAAAGAGAACTTTACATTTTGGGACACGTGCTGCTTTATTTGTGTGTGTGTCAATTGATTTATTTTTATTGTTTTCTGTTTGTTTTGGAACAAGTGCTTCTTTTTTCTTTTGATTTTTAAAAAATTAAATATTTATTGTTGAAAGTATTACTTATTCATTATATGTCCTGACCCCTTCTAGCCTGCCCCTGCCCCCCATCCCAGGCCTTCACCATCCTATTGTCTGTGTCCATGGGTCATGCGTATATGTATACAAGTTCTTTGGTTGATCTCTTTCCACCCACCCACCCATCTCCCTCTTCTCTCTGAGATTCCACAGTCTGTCAAGTGCTTCTTAACTGGAGTCATAGATACATTATAGATGATAGATGATAGATGATAGATAGATAGATAGATAGATAGATAGATAGATAGATAGATAGATGATAGATGAAAAAATCTTACAAATGCATTTGTGTATTTATTTACTTATATTTAAGTTATGTATTCATTATTTCATTTATCCAATTATTATTCATTTATTTATTCAATAACATTTTGAGGATTTATTGTGTGTTGGAGTTGAATAAACTCCTTGGATATAACATTTAAAGTGCTCTTTGACCTTCTTTATCTTTTTTAATTGAAAAGATTATTTAAAAGTTATCCAAAGGAAGTTTTCAAAGCACAAAGTGTCAATGTCTTCTATAACTTTTGTTTTTAATGACCTCTGTACATATTTGACAAAAATATTGAATTCACATTTCAAAAATGCTCATGTGTAGAGATATGTTAATTTAATATTTTAGTCTGACATTTGATTACTATTTCATATTGTAATTTATTTTTTAGTACATGGTAAATCTTTACTTTCCAGTTTTAAATTTTTATTTGAATAGAATAAAATAAGTGTACATGAAATGTGAATAAAATGAAATTAATATATGTAAGACTGTCTTTTCTCTCTTTCAAACGGAAACATCTATCTGGGCATGTGGAGAGGAGTTACCCTATAAATGATCTAGTAATCTGGAGATAACATGAGTGCAAATTTGAAGAATCAAAATAGTACATTTTGAGAGACAGAATAATCTAGGATTTAGAAATAACATGTGTATTTCTCTTGGGTGTTTTGCCTGGCTTGTAGGCTGAGAAAGAATGGTTCAGTTATCATATATTTTTTAAAAAATAATAATTTGCATTCTCAATAGCTGGCTCTGGGTTTTGCATTCCCAAGAGCAATGTGGAAGGGTTTTTCCCTGCCCGGCAATCCTGTCTGCTAAGAAGGAAAGAGGAATGGAAAGGCTCTGAACCTAGGCCAGAATGTTAGAGAAGACAAGTCTCAAGGGTAACAGCAATGTAAAGACTTCAGTTGGTGAAAATTATTGCAGGAGTCTTCTGTTTAATGATTTCCTGGGACCACACATTTTCACACAATGTCAAACAGTCAAAAAGGTGTTTTCACATCTTGGAGGGACTAACCACAACTACATCTCTCCCTGAATTCCCACAAGGCTACTTGTCCAGGTTAGAACCATCATCTTCCTGACTCCTCCACCACTACACCTAACTTCAGTCTAAGGCGGTCTTTTGCAGGGGGTATTGCACCTGACCCAAAGGCTTTTTTAAAGCTGCATTGCTCCTTTGGAGCTGCTTCAGGGTTTAGATTCAGTCTGGAAGTGAAACAGTCCCTTTAGTACATCGATAAACGAAGAACAAAAATACTGCAGCCATACAGGTATCCACATGACAACCCGCATAAGTACATCCTGGGTTCTCTAAGAACACCATCTGAGGAAGAGGTACAGGCTTTGGTTAACACTGCGAAGCCACCTCCTCCCTTGTGAGGATCTGGGTAATTTCTGATAAGTGTCCAATTGTCATCTTGAAATAGGGGACATTGGGAGCCATTCAGGCTCCCATAGTAAATGATTAATGTGTATTTTCCTGATTCTGACAGATTCCAAAAGAAGAGCAGATTGCTACCCATAAAACTAAGCAGCCTCAACATGGAATTACTGGAAGAATCCAAAAGTCTTTGCAGAAATGCTGTGCTTAAACCAATGTTTCTCAAAAACCAGCTATTTTAAAGGGACCAGGGTCAATATAAATAAAATAAATGGAGGCTGAGATAGAATATGTCAGAAAATTTGCCGAAAGGTTATTTTAAGGTGGCATGTTAAAAACAATAATGGGCCATTAGGCTGTCTTGTTAAAGGCATTAGAGTCACAGGCACAATGTATGACTCACATGGACAAGATTTTCCACTTTGTATATAAAAACTTCAATACTGGATTTCTGGTAAAAGTAAAATGTTACCATTTCTGTGTATAGTATTATTAATATTTCAGTTAAATTGTAGGCAACAGAATAAGCAAAGTATTAATGTCTTTAGAAATATGCTATCAAAATATTACACATTGTAATTAATATCACAATACAGACCTGAATGTACTTTTTCTTTATAATTAAGTATGCAATTAAAAAATATGTTGGCTGTTTATTTTATATTCAGGCATACTGCATTTTACAAGCAAGCATCTCTTTGTCAAAGGCATTGACTTGTTTTTAGTTATTTTTAATTTTTTGGTCATCCTTGTGCAGGGTCCATGCTAATCTTTGCATCATTGCAATTTTAGTATATGTGCCACTGAAGTGCACGTTTGATTTATTTTTACAACAAAACTTGAGCACCTCCAATGACTAAGATAAAGTACTAGATAGTTTAGGATTTAAATTATTTCTAATGTAGAGCTAGAGGCAGGTGCTTGCTCTGTGAGGTGTAAGCCCCATGAGCATGGCTTTGTCTCTCTGTGCACTCCTGAATCTCCAGGACTCACAACAAAATCAGTGACATAGAATACAAGAAATATTTGTGTAAAAAGGACTTATACATTCTTATTGTTTTAAAAATTACCTGAATAATAAATGTATATAGTCCTTTCTGGCTGTTACCCATCATTTCGGAGCCTATACTTTATTAATTCATTTTCTTAATTTACTTTTGCAATACTTAATATTGAAAATATTTTACTCCTATAAACTCTTTATGTGCTCTTTTTTTAAAAATTTATTTTATTGATTTTTTACAGAGAGGAAGGGAGAGAGATAGAGAGTCAGAAACATCGGTGAGAGAGAAACATCGATCAGCTGCCTCCTGCACATCTCCTACTGGGGATGTGCCCGCAAACCAAGGTACATGCCCTTGACCGGAATCGAACCTGGGACCTTTCAGTCCTCAGGGCGACGCTCTATCCACTGAGCCAAACCAGTCAGGGCTATGTGCTCTTGATGATAAAAAAAATACTTTGAAAGGACATGGAACTCTGTTGTGAATTTGTTTGGTTAGAAAACTTGCCCTTACGTTTTATAAATTATTGATTTATTTATTGTTTTTATTTGTTTGCTTATTTTTACTTCTAGACTATTAGTGGCATAGTCTTAACAATAAAAAATAAATACTAGATCTCTAGAGAAACACAGATAACTCCCATTTAGTACAACATTTCATGCTACCTAGTCAAACCACCTGATTCTTCCTGGTGGAAACTCAGGATCTTTAAATAGTGTTAGCTATTTTAAATAAATATCTTGTATCAAATATAGCATATGGGATTTTTCTCTCTCTTTTTTCCCTTACAGTGTTCATACTGCTACACATTGCCTACTTAATTACCTTCTGAATGCCTTGCATTGTCATTTTTACTAACCTTTAAAATTAATGTCAAAAAATCTTTATTTGCCACCCAGCAGTGCTCAGGAGTTTAGAACAGAGCCCACCCCGAGCCCTGTGCTGGGATTGAGGGTCCCAGCGGGCACCTGGACTGCGCATACCAGGAGCTCCAGGGCGCAAACCCCTGCCTGTAACGGGGAGGGGGAGGGGTGTTAGGGTAAACGGGAAGAAAGTATGGCAGAGACTCCAGATGCTAGAGCTTACAGATGCTTTGCTTACAGGAAACTCATATAAATAATGACAGCGCGCAGAAAAGACATGGAAGAGAGAGGATACCAGATCACAAGATAAGCATCTGCACTCAGAAAATCGCGGGTGAGGTTACTGAAAACAACGCTTGGGAGTTTTGCGCGTTAGTTCCATGGCCTGGATCACTGCACAGGACATTTTTCACTTCCAGTTTCCCTGCTTTGGCTGACCTAGGAAATCTCACCGTTTTGCTTTGCGACGCATGCTTTTAGGAGAGTCTGTGTTTCTGCTGCTCTGCACTGCCCTGTCTCTGCCGAACGCTGGGCTTCGGCGGAATTTAGAATTTCAGTGCAGCAGCAAACCCAGGGAAATAATATGCTGTTACATAGCTGGGGCACACCGGATGCCAGTGCATTCCGGGGTTGGTGGCTGCAAGGGAGAGGGACTGCCACCCAGTGTTTTGCTAGTGCCTGTTTCAGGCAGCTTCGGAATTGACAGGGAAAGGCAGGGAGAGGGGGCTGAGAAACAGGAAAAAACGCTCCCCTTTCCCTGAGGGTGAAAAATATTTCAAAAGTATCTGAGAAAACTTAGGCAGTGATTCCTATTCCAAACATACATAAGTCACAGGCAACCTCATCCTTTGGTTCCTAGGCACTTTTTTGAGTTTAGCACAACAGGGAGAAGAAAATTGGAGGTTAGTGAATCCAGCGGGGCAGTAGGTGAAGAGGACTACATTTCAGTCAAGACAACAAGGAAAGTACAAAGAATGCAGTTTCTCTTTCATGTGCTTTGATCGTCTTTCCTGTTTTACCCTTAATGAATACTTTCTCAAAACTAAAAATAAAGCACCGCATTCTATTAAACTGAGCTCTTCTTCCTAGGGAATTCTAAATGGATGAGTGTGTGTTTCTCATCGGTGAATATGACTCTATATTTTCATATATATACTGCACACACATATACATGCATATGTATAATTGTCTTTTGCTGGGAATCAGGCAATAGACAAGAGAGAGAGAAAGAAAGGAAGTCCATACTAGAGACCCAACAGCAAATATTAGTTTTAAATTTATCATACGGTTCTACATACTGGCACTGACCCAAACCAGTCTGGGATATTGGAAGGTTTGAGATGGTGGCCTAAAATCGCACATGTGCCCTGAGAAGCCGGGGATTGTAAGGCAGGTAGATGTCCGAAGTCCTCCGCCTGCTGCTGCAGAGAAAACCTCTTCAACAGCCCCAGATAGTAGCCCCTGGAAGGTAACGGGCTGAGAAAGACACTAAGAGAAAAACATCTCATGTCCACAATGAAGGTGCACCATGTATGCATGCTCAGGGTGAAAGTTATTGTTTTTCTTTATTCTAGATAATGTGCCTACAAGGTCTCCTATTATTCAGACTCCTTTTATTATTAAAAGAAGAGATGTTATGCCAGGTGCTTTGATGCTTTGATTTGATTGCACTAGCTTGCTTATGCCGTGCACAGAGGCCACACACACATGCCCTCATAGTGCATGAACACACATTACTCAGAGCTATAACAGGTCTTAGTGCCGGTTCCAGCTTGCCCACTTGAGAATGGGATGTTTGCTATGGTGGAACGGCACTAATATATACATGGTCAGCAACTGTACTCCTTGCAAATAAGCTCTACCTATATGATTTAAATAATCATGTTAATAAGTACATGATACTCGTATGTACAAGTCACCTTTTCTCCCCCACTGATGGCTTTGATTACTTTGACAGACGAAGATAAGTTAATGATACAAATTAGGAGCAAGAAGAATTAAAAGGGTGTTTAACTCTGATGCCAGGCTGTCAATTTCCTATAGTGCTACCAACTTACAGATAGATGATTAAAATTGTTTCGTTTAGGAGTTTTGAATATTTTAAAAATTGAATGGGTTTCTGGAGGAGGAAAAAAAGAAAGAAAATCTGTGCTTAGCTAATTAGACATCCTATTTGATTTAACAATAGAACGGGATTATTCTTTGAGCATTGAGATCATTCTACATTACTATAAGAGCCTACGTCTTGCTATTTCAAAATGTATTTGTAAAATTTCACCCAGTGTGTTTGTCTAATTCTCTATGTTTGATATCATTTATACATTTTCTTTAGCTACAGGTTTATAGGAAGAAGTGTTCATGGACTCCTTAATTTGTTTCTAAAGCACCTGTTTCCAAAATATGATGCTCGATACTGTGGATAAGTCTCAGAAACATACATACAGTTCCATTCTCTGAGGGGCTAAAATCTGAGGGGGCAGGAAAAAATGGCACATGCAAAAAAACAACCATATATTTCTAGAATCTTGTGAGTGGCATAATAGTATAAACAAAGTACTCTGATTGCATAGAAGGAATATGGAATTTGGATTTTTCAGTCAGTGTCATTTAAGCCCCGATTATATAACTATACAACTATATATACCTTGATAAGTTTACTTAATCTATTTGGGTTTAATTGTATTAGCTGAAGTATGAGGAAAACAATACCTATCTCTCAGATATGCGTGAGTATTAACTGAGCTAATACATGTGAGGCATTAAGAACAGACTTGTACATAGTGTTATCATGAGACCCATTGGTTGCCCCTCAGATGAAATGTATCTCTGTGGTTTTATCAGTTTTCTTCTTTGTCCTATCCCCTAGACTATTTGAGGTCAGAGACTATATCATATTTATTGTTATATTTCCATGGATTCAAAAGGATGTGAATATATGTTTATTAAATGATTAAAAAAGGAATGGATAAGCATTTGATATTGAGTTGTTTACAGACTCTAGCAAGATCTGCATTCTCATCTTGATGGGATGGTCATTTCTGTCTGAGGATATAATATTAGAAACATGTGATGTAAGCATAAGAAAGTGGAACCCCTGTCTTGACTGTCAAATAAGATGAACCAGTTCTGGGGTCAATGTGGTGACATACAACTCTCATTTTCTAATATATTAAGTGAGAACAATGAGAACAAAAGAAGTCAATCATAGCACTCTCCACATCCTAAGTAAATTAGCGCTCTTCAGTGTGTATAGTTGAATGAGGATAGAGTAATGGAAAGAGCTCCATGTAGGATTCAGTGTCTTCACACTCAGTCCCATCTGATAGTTCCATGACCCTGGACAAGTGACGTTACCTTTCCGAGCTTCATTTCTGTCATTTGTAGGTAGGAGATAGAGGACTTGATGATCTTCAATTACTTCTAAGTGTAAACTTCTGAGTCATTTCATCTAGATTTTTTGTTTTTCTTTCTATCTGAAATTTTGATGAATGTGTTTGCTTGTTATTTTACCACAGTTAAAAGATTGTTAAAGTAGATGCACAAGACTTGAAAGAGATGGTGACATTTGCAGGACAAATGCAATTCTTATTTTTGGTGTTTGTTTGTTTTTAATTAACTGTAAGCCTACTTAAGTGAGCAATTAAAAAATAATCATTTAGATATTTGAACCATCATACTTTCCTGGAAAATATATACAACTCCAACTAAAATTTTGTTCTTTAGCTGTACAATTTGCAGAACTGCATGTTTCATTTAAAAATTGCACTGATAGAATGAATTAACAATGATGTATTAAGCATTCAAATAACATGAAATAATGGATGTATTTCTTTACTTCAGTTTATAGTCTACCAGGCACATTTACACATATGATCTCATTGTTTCTCACAACTATACAGAAAGATAAATGTGTTCAATATTTTTGTTGAGCCTTTAGATCTACTCTCCACCCTTCTTCATCTATTTTTTTCTACCCCAGTAGGCTGATCTCTGTGGACCATGTGAATAGACAGCTTCACACTGGCAACGGATTGGCAGAAGGGAGGGAGAGTGAAGGCAGATTCCTTATTTCCGTATGCCCTTTTATGCGATTAGCACCAGTTGACTAGAATCTGTTTTATAGACCTTCTCTCTTTCCAGGTTCTTCACGCCTACACTATTCTTTGCAGTTCCCCTAATCTCCTCCCACACTTTTGTGGTCACCATATTGTAAAATAAACTCTGATCAAGTTATCCAGATTGAGTGTGTGTGTGCGCCACTTTCTATGGTTTGTAAACTAGGAAGCTAAATATCAGCCGTGTCTACTAGTAAAGCTGTTTTTTGAGAGTGTCCACAGAAGAGAGGACTAGACCGCAGCAACATACACCCCCTATACATGCTCCTGAGTTTCTTTTCCTATCAAATTAAGCATATAATTAATGCGTAGTAAGTGTATTCTGAGAAATATATTATACATTCTGAGAAGTATAAAGAAATCAAGAAAAAGTACCTGCTCTCATATATCTCCACATTTAGTACAATATACATATGCAGCAGCAATACTTATGTTAGAAAAGAACCCAAAGTACCATATTTGAAATGTAAAAATCTACCAAAGTCGAAACATGTGATCTGTCACTTAATAAACAAATGACCTTAAATAAATGACTTACTGCCCTGAAATGCAGATATTTTTCCTCATCCTATATAATAAAAGGGTAATATGCAAATTGACCCTAATAGCAGAATGACTGGGAATGACTGGTCACTATGACACACACTGACCACCAGGGGGCAGACGCTCAATGCAGGAAATGCCCCCTGGTGGTCAGTGTGCTCCCACAGGGGGAGCTCTGCTCAGCCACAAGCCAGGCTGATGGCTGCCAGTACAGTGGTGGTGGTGGGAGCCTCTCCCGCCTCCTCAGCAGCGCTAAGGATGTCTGACTGCAGCTTAGGCCTGCTCCCTGCTGGCATGTGGACATCACCCTAGGGCTGCCGGGCTGCCAGAGGGATGTCTGACTGCCAGCTTAGGCCCAATCCCCTGGGGAGCGGGCCTAAGCCAGCAGGTTGTCATCCCCCGAGGGGTTCCAAACTGCGAGAGGGCACAGGCCAGGCTGAGGGACCCCCCCCCCCCCGAGTGCACACATTTTTGTGCACTGGGCCTCTAGTTATAAAATAGAAAGACTTGCCCTATCTATAATAATAAAAGGCTAATATGCTAATTAGACCAGACAGCTGAACGACCTTCCGGACAGCATTTCCGACATCCTTCCAGAGGAAGCCTCTGCAGCAGGGGTAAAGGCAGAGGCAGTTAGGGGTGATCAAGCAGGCAGCTGAGCAGTTAGGGGCAATCAGGCAGGCAGGCAAGTGGTTAGGGGCAATCAGGCAGGCAAGCCATTAGGAGCCAGAGGTTCTGGATTGCAGAGGGTGCAGGCCAGGCTGAGGGACACCCTCCCACCCCTGTGCATGAATTTTGTGCACCAGGCCTCTAGTATCATATAAGGTGGGTTTTTAAAAATCACTCTTGAGCAATGTGTGTGTGTGTGCATGTGTGTGTGTGTGTGTGTATACACACTAATTAACTATAGTGTAAGTTTTTTTAAGGTGGGGAGATGCTGTCACCATGAGACTAGGTAATGATCAAAACTTATAGAGAAACAATCCTAATACACATTAAACAACAACTAATACTGTCAGATTCTATGTGATAAATAGCTACATATGTCAGGTATGAGCATTAACATTTCAGGGGATGAAGTGTGATTAAAAACAATTTTCTAAAGTAGTAATGAATATAAGATCAGTCTTCTGGACTGAGAATAAAATTTTATTAAGCCTTCAGAATCAGATGTATTTTCCACCTTTCCAGAAACTGAAAAATGAGGTAATCTATTTCAGCTACTTGGCTATACTAAGTGAGAATTAAAAATATTCTGTTTAGATATCAAAGGTGTCCTTTAAGTTCTCTGTGCTGCTACTGGCAAAGCCCTCATTAGATAGAATTTTAAATGACTTCTGATGAGGATAGTCCCTAGAGAGTAACTTCTTTAGTAAAAATAAGCCCAAATATCCTTCTCAGGAATGCTTATTCGATTCATACAGATTATTAATGCTATTAAGAGAATGGGAGGGTTAATATTTAATATTCAGTGAGTGCTTACTCTCAGCAAATAGCATGGTAACTGAACTATATGTGTTACCTTATTTAATAATCTCAACAACTCACAATAAGATACCAAGATGTGTACTGTAAATTACCATAATTTTTAAAACAAGGAAACAGATACATAAAATTATATCTTAGTCACATAACTGATAAAGTTTGTGGCAGATTTTTTTAAATTGTTTTTTATTGATTTCAGAGAGAAAGGGAGAGGAAGAGAGAGATAGAACCATTAATAATGAGAGAGAATCATTGATTGGCTGCCTCCTGCACACCTCATACTCGGGATTGAGCCTGTAATTCGGGCATGTGCCCTTTACTGTAATCAAACCTGGGAACCTTCAGTCCTTGGGCCAACACTCTATTCACTGAGCCAAACCAGCTAGGACATGACAGATTTTAATCCAGCATTTTCTCTCAAGGATTATAGTACACATTATAGTTATTTTATTTTTTTCTATGGTAAATTCTATCCCTCCATCTAATATAGCAACCAACTCATGCTTGCTATAATCTAATCATTAAATGTCGTTTTCTGACCAAAGGCATGTAATTCTTAATTTAACAATGTTTGAATGTTAATTAAGCATCTACTCTAAGCCAGGCTCTATTCTAGGCACTGAGGATATGGTAGTGAATAAAGCAGAAAGGAAGCTCTCAATAATAAGAGACCAACCTATAAAGCAAAAGCAAAATAAACAAACAAAAACCAAACAAACATGAGTACAATAATAATGTCGTGGTTATGATGATGAACTTTGAAAGTAGAAGAGATATAGTCAAGTTATTGTCCACCATTTCTACCAATGATCTTGAAAATGTTGCTTCTCTCTCTGAAATCCAGTTTCTTCATCTGCTAAATAAAGATAATATCTAATTCGAAACAGGGCTGTTTTATCATCACATGAAATATTTATAAAGAGCTTAGCTTAAAATTTAGAATAAGTGCTTGATAGGATAATGATTTTTAAGTGTATCACAGATGCATGTGCAAGGCTATTGATGTAGTAGTGATTGGTTACACATACACTCACCTCCGATTTCCTCCTTTGTTTTCACACACTTCTTCTTTCCTCTATTTTAAGTGTCTCTTAAAATATCATTTCCTCCAGAAAGACATTTAATACTAATTAATTCAATTCCCTCAAAAATTTCTATTCCAAGCTCATAAACACACTAATTCTTAACTTACAAGCCTTAAAATTCCCTTAATTTAATTTTGTTTTGTTTTTGCTATTTGGTGATTGTCAACCATGCTCTATATATTGGCTCAAGAAACATCTGACTCAATTAGAACAATTAAGTTTTCTAATGGATTTGGAGAAAGCAGCCAGCTTTTTGTCTAATTCTTGACATTGGTTTGAGGGCAGTGTAAAGTTCAAACCTATGGGAGTAATTGTGCCTCTTACTATGAGAGAAGCCAGTCTGACCCTGCATAATGCATGCAGAGTGACAACTCCTGGCAACTAAAGCAAGCCAATCCTGATTTCCACCCAACCCCTGGATCTTTCAATTATAAAAGCCAAGTCAAACAAGCAAAACCCATCTCTTTGTGGTGTGTCATTTAAGCTAGTTCAAGTTGCTTTTCTTTTAGCTGAAACATAAAAAGCTCTAATGGAAACTGGTCCATTATTATAGGGTAGATAAATCAAGGGATGAATATATTTCATGCATTTTATTCAGCCAGGTGGCACAGTAAAAGACCCAGTTGAAGCCAATATGTATGCTCCAACATGCACCCCGAGCCAACCCTGAGCTTAACATGGTATAAACCTATAATGGCTCATGAAATGAGAATGCTGAGTCTTTGATTACAAGGCCACTGTAGTCTCTAAACACTGCTTACTAATATTTAAAGAATCAAATGCTGCAATTTAAAGTCTCAATCTTGAGGTCCTTTGCCTTTTGCAAATGAAAATTGCAATGGGAAAATAGCAAGATAGCTTACTGCCAAAGAAATGCTTTGAAACAGTTTCAGAAAGGTCTTTGCCAAGTCTGATTTCTTTACAACTTTTTAGTTTTGGTATTCAATTCTTTGTTGCCCTTTCTTCAACAAGAATACATTAATAATGTTATGGAACTGTCATTATCTTCCCTATCTCCAAGGAACCTGTTGTGTTCCTGGGCATGTGTGGCTTTTGCTGCCTTTTCCCAGAACAAACCAAGATGGAATTCTGGTGTGGGTTGACTCAGATAATTGTAAAAGTTCTTGTATGAATTTTTTTTCATTTAAACATGTCAGGGGAGAAATATGCAACAGATATCTAAATGGATGCAAACACTCATCAATCCAGAGCTGTCTGCCACTTCAGGGCTACTAGGTGTCCTCAGAGTGACAGCACAAATGCATGTTGGCAGGCCGATCAAAGCTTTAGAAATAAAACAAAATGTGCATACTGGCCCCTCAGCTCTCTAAGGCTGTGACAGCCGGGTTGCAATTTCATTTTTTACATGAGTTTTGAATCTCTTTATTAAATCATTTTCACTCTAAACCTTTGGCTGTCACATACATGCCAATATTGTTGATGGCTAATAAAAAGTAGTGTATCTGTAATCTTTGGAAAATGGTGTTCTGTAGACATATTTAGGATTTGTTTCAATGCTCAATGATAATATTGGCAGTTTCTGTTCTTTCTGATAGTAAGTTATCTAATCACAACATTAAAAAGCACTTTCAAACCAAAAAAGATACAAGAGGGAAAAAAGCAATTTTAGTCATTTCGCCACTATTCTCAAGCCTATAAGCTGCTGTTCTTTTAAAAAGTTGTATAAATGTAAAGCGGTATAACTCAGCAGAAATGCAAGATTAAAGTCTATACTGCTCTTGATTTGCTTTAGTTTTTCCTTGAGAAGCCCAAATGTTCATGCCAAGTTTATTTACAATAGGGTTACTCTGCTTTATTGGCCCAGTCATAGATTGTCGTTTTAATAACAAAGGCCTCAGCATGATCTGTAAAGTTTTTGATCTGCTGTTGGTCTAGTTTAGGATATATGAAACACGCCAGTGAAAGGAAGGAATCTTGTTAATGCATAAGGATGAATAGAAATTTCCATTTCGATTTTCATTTCAAGCTGGGAAAGCAGATGTACTCTAAGAGACAACGCCACTGAACTAAATTCTTCTTTGCACACAGCATCTCTCTCTTAAGGCAAATATCCTTTTCCTTTTTTCCTAAATAATTCACAAATTGCTTTTTCAGAGAGGCCAAAGAGGGTCAGAACAAAACTCAATTACCTTGTATCACCGGATTCTCCTCTAACAAGGGGATAGTCTGGTATGAGGTTTGCTACCTTAATCATATATGAAGGTTCAATACCAAACAGATGATTATAAAATTTGGAGGTTGGGGGTGAACATCTAATATTATGTTTATATTATTAAATGTTTTATTATAAATAAATATTTATTTATTAAATTTAACTTTATTTTTATTAAAAAGCTGTGTTCATTCTTACCTTTTATTTGTCTATTGAATAATTCTTCATTATATTCTACTCAAACTGCCCCTTTTCAGGGGTTTTCTAATTATCTGTGCTTACGCACACACTGCAAACCACGCACTGTTTTATGTTGGGTCTTTTCAACATGGCCATCATGTCCTGTCACTTTGTAAAGACAGTGTGACAGATTAAATTCCAGACCAAGGGCTGCCTTATCTCTTGGCATTATAAAGCATGGAAGAAAGAAATTTCTCTTCTGATTTTTCCAATCTATTTGCACTTACATACACCACATGGCTTTTTTCATAAGATCCTCAAAGTTCATTAGAGTTAAATAATTCTAAATATACATTCCTCTAAACATTGACTTTTCTTCTTTCCTTTTTTCTCCAACCAAGAGCAGTGGTTCTAATCAGAATCTAGTTTCAATGATGAGAAATAAAAGATAGGTGCTAAAATCTTGAAATACTGTGTTTACCACTATTTATTTATCTCCTGTGATGTTTATATCAGTTCAGCAAGGTAGGTATGATAAAATGCATTATTCTTGCTTTAAGGGGAAAAAAGAGTAAAGCATAATTTTGGTCCCATAATCTTTATCCCTTGTGTTACATCTGTGAATATTTATGCTACATGGCAAAAGGGACTTTGCAAAGTAATTGAAATGACAGATCCGTTGGCCTCAAGATAGTGAGATTATTCTGAATTATCTGGTAGATCCAAAGTAATCACGTGAGCTCTTCAAAGCACTGAGAATAGAGATATTTGACCAAACGAATCAGAGAGATTCCAAGGACAAGAAAGACTTAAAGCTCTGTTAACTGTCTTGAGTATGAAGGGGCAACATCTCAAGGAAACAGGGGCCTCAGTCCTACAACCAAAAATAATCAAATTATGCCAGAAACCTGAATGAATTTGTAAATGGATCCTTTCTCAGAGCCTTTAGCTAAGAATCCAGCCAGCCTACACTTTAATTTAGGCTTTGTTAGATCCTAAATGGAGTACCTAGCTAAGCCTACCTGGATTTCTGACCCATCCTGTATAATAAAGAGGTAATATGCAAATTGACCCTCATGCTCTTGCACAAGATGGACACCCCATGTGGTCAAAGATGGCTGACACAAGATGGACGGCAGGGAAGGTAGTTGTGGGCGATCAGGCCGGCAGGGGAGGGCATTTGAGGGTGACCGGGCCTGCAGGGGAGGGAGGGCAATTGGGGGGGACCAGACCTGAAGGGGAGGGCAGTTAGGAGCGGCCAGGCCAGCAGGGGAGGGTAGTTGGGGGCAACCAGGTCGGCAGGGGAGCAGTTAGGTGTCAATCAGGCTGGCAGGTGAGTGGTTAGGCATCAATCAGGCTGGCAGAGTAGTAGTTAGGGTCAATCAGGCAGGCAGGGGAGTGGTTAGGGGCAATCAGGAAGGCAGGCAGGTGAGCGGTTGGGAGCCAGCAGACCTGGATTGTGAGAGGGGTCCCAGATTGGGGAGGTTGCAGGCTGGGCTGAGGGACACCCCCCCCCCCAGTGCATGAATTTCATGCACTGGGCCTCTAGTAAAAACTATAAGATAATAGTTATTGCTTACAACACTAAATTTTGAAAATTTGTAACTGCAATAATAGAAAATTAACACAACATGACACTTGTCTATCTTTACAATAAAGTCAGTGAATTCTGTATGCAAAATTTTCTTCCTTGTAAAATGGGGCAAATATTATTTTCTGTTGATGCTCTTGCTGCCGGTGGTTATAATGTCTCATGGCCTAATCTATTGTACCGTCTAGTCCTTTTCACTACAGAAGAAAACTATAGAGTTGGAAAAGGCAGAACTATATTCTCTGGGACCCCTGGTGACCAGACTTTAGCTGTGTAGTCAGCCTTTTGCTTTACTATAAACTCTTGCTCTGCCAATGGTCCAGGAATGTGGGCCTACCCCACAGGTCAGAGCAGACCACCAACAAAGTGACAAAATAACCTTTAAATGTACCAGACCATAGGTTCTTCATTCACTGCAATTCCATTATTAGTCTGTGGAATCTCTCCTCCTTAAATTAGATGTGAGGCCAATTCATCCTTTGCTGCAGGGAGGGTTGTGGAAATGAAAACAAAAATTTCTCAGCTTTGAAATTCAAATCAGGCCTTTGGACCTCTTGGTCCAAACAATAGACTAGAGGTGACATTTATGAGTTTTACAACTAAAGCTCAGCACACTGAGGGACTCAGCATTTATGTTATAAACCAAAGACTAACAAAAATGTTAAATGACAAAAAGCAAAATCAAAGGAGAGCTCAAAAATTACATGGGCTTCTAATAAGAAGACTGGGGGAGAGGTGACGAAAATCCAAGAAGTGGGAGGGGCCTTGCCCTCCTCACATTCCTCCACTCTGCCCCCTATTTTCAGTCTTGGGAGCCACACGAATTTCTTAAATCAACCTGGGCTGGGAATATCAGAGAGCAGATGGAGGTACAGACTTTCTGGGTAAATAGTCGTAAGCAGATTCTCCACCATCCAGCTTTCAGGAGTTGGTCTGGGACTGAACTATGTCCCTGGTAGAGATATGGTATCAGAAGCAGCAGCATTTTTTTAAAAAAATCTTGCACCGGTAAACAGTCCTAAAATGGCACTGGCAGCCAGGGAAGGGAGGTGGAGGAATGCAAGTAAAAATAGGACCAGGGGAGCCATCCTCATGTGGCAACATGGTCAGAGTACAGGCATCTGGCCATCTCAACATGAGCCAGCTCCTCTGTGAAAGTCTGCCTGCAAAAGAAGTTGCAGGCAGAATCCCAATGAGATTCCAGAATTCTCAACACCAAAGACCACCGTTAGTGGTATTTCACCTGGTAGAGATGGAGTAATCATTATCTAAAGTGTATACTGCCACTTTACCTCCCACACTCACAGAAGACATCACAGATTCACCACTAGACTTCTCCCTGCCGAGCTGGAGCGAACTTACAGCCCATTTCAGCACAGAGCTCTAGGGAACCACTGCCAATTAATACAAATCTCCATGTATCAGAAGAACATGATAATTTAAGTCAGACATAATCTGAGTGAATACTGGTTTTACCACTTACTGTGTGTCCTTAGATAAAATAGCATATACCTCTCCGAACCTCAGTTTATTCATATATAATGAGAATTATAATGATTCCACTCAATTCTGATAGAAATAAAATGATTTTATTTATGTTTCTAGAACAAGGATCAGGACTACAGCCCACACTCAGTGTGTGTGTTTTTTGGTTTTTTTTTTTGGTACAACCTGAGAACAAAAGAATGCTGTCTTTTTTACATGGCAGAAAAAATCAAAATAAGAATAATATTGTGTGGCACATGAAAATTATATTATATTTAAATTCAATGTCCCTAAAGTTTTATTGGTACACTGTCAAACCTTTTGATTAGGCATTGGCTATGGATGCTTTGTGATATAATATTAGCAATGACTAGTTGCAACAGATACCATATGGCCCACAAAACCTAAGTATTTACTACCCAGCCCTTTACAGAAGATGTTTGCTGACTCCAATTCTAGAATGGAGCCAGGCACTTACAAAATGGCCAAAAAATGTTAGTTTCATTACTTTTTTTCTTTTCTCATTTGAAAATCCATCTGAGAGCACAAAGACCCTGAAATCAAGAATGGTAATACTGTGGATATTTAGGAGATTGCTACAGACCCCGCCCCCCAAGAAATACATATTCAGAGCTAAATCTCTGCTGTTATTTTGTCCTGCTCTTATGAGACTGTGGCTAGTTCACTTCAGACTGTATATTTAATTTATATTTCAATAACTCTTCTCCATGAGGTAAAAATAAGTACTAGCTACTGAAAATGTGTCCATAAGAACTTCTACAGAGCATGGTATCCACTCACAAACAAGTATGATTAATTACTCGGCTACCACGGGGCATGCTCTATTCCTTACGTCATAATTGTAGGTCAGTCTGAGGGAGTCCACCATGACTACTTGGCAGTGCCCCCTCTAAGTCACACAGTTCCTCCTGTTGGTTTCCACTTCATCCAGTGTTACTTGTGTTGGCTGCTGCCAATGCTTCTTGGCCTTCCTCTAACACTTGCCATCGGTGCCTAGGCTAAAGTGTATCTACATGTGCCAGGATGTGCTGTTTCCTCAGGCATCTCTATGTCCCATAGTCACTGATTAATATTTTATTTACACCTCTAATTTTTTAAAGAAAAAAAAGTCTAGAATTCTAAATCAGAATCCACAAAATTTTATGTACTTGGATACCATGTTTTCCAATTCAAAACACAGTGAAAAACACCATACTAGTTTGTCTTACAAGTATGTATTTCTATCTTTGATCTAAGAGTTGATAAAATGATTTATTTGTAGCCATTACTAAACCAAAACTAAACTAAATATGCATCAGGCCCTTTTCTGCAACATAACTTCCAGTTATAAAATCATTTCTACGGGAATTATGATCTGATATTTACCATTTCAACTTACACGACTTTTCCAGGAATACAAACCTCAGAATATTTGAGAGATGATGATAAAATATTACTTTTAAAACACAGTTTGAACAAGTTTTAGTAAGATACCACATTGTGATTGAAATGATTAGAAACACCACTACTGTGAATAAATTAGACAAGTAATCAATAGTCTTAATAGCCTAAATGTTGCCTTTAATCATCTAATGGATCACCCTTGAGATAATTAGGCCAAGAGTCTAAATGGGATTCTAAGGACCATGATATTTTACTAAATACATACTTGTAAGCTTTGTAAAGGGAAAACATTCTCTATACTAACACACAGGAACTCTTGTCCTTTGCACAACGTGAAATAAAACTGCTTTTGATCATAAATAAAGAACACTTGGCAAAAGATAATATTTGAAAAGAAGATCACTATAGTAAGTAGGTTGATCACTTATGCAGCCCCTTCCATTTACAAATTATAATGCTAACCTATTTAAGATATCCAAGTTTCAGCACATCACCATGTCTTACATATGAGTTACCATACTCCCAATTCCTAAGATGGACAATGTCTGGCCTAAATTAATCAGTCTATTCTATTCCAATGACTAGCATCAAGATAAATAAACATTTCTATTATAGTGACAATTACAGTTTTTCTGACAACATTAAAACAAAAGCATTCACCCCTTTCTTTGCAGGTTGAAGTATGCCAATGTGAACACTGGTGCCACCTTTAGGAATGCTGCTTGAAGTTTATGCCAACACACACCTGGCTCCACAAACAAAAATGGAACCAGGATACTGAAACAAATTGGCCCTGAATTTTATTATCTTTGGACAGCCATTTAGGAGCCAAAAATTTTCTTGATTGTTGGAGCCAGTTGAGTCAACTTTTCCATAACAATTAGCTAAAGTCATTTTATCAGATATAATTGCCACCAGTAAATTACACATATTATCATGTTAGTAGCTTTATCTTCAATTTATAAAGAATAAAATATAAATGGATAATAAATTGATATCTAAAAATATTAAAAATACATCAATAACAGGAAAAAAGTTTAAGTCTCATTAACTAGAAAGTTAAGAAGGGGAGTGAAGTACAGAGGGAATTTCTTTTGTGAAATATTAGCCTTGTTAACGAATGCACAGAGGTTCCAAGCAATATGGACTCTTTCCTTAATGAAATCGCTATGCTAAATCTCCAAGAAAATACCAAAAATTTAAATAGAAGGAAGAGCTTTGTTTAATTGATCATGAGGGTCTTCTAATTTAAGGACTACTCATAAGGTCTAAAGATATTCAAAACAGGTTTTGCTATAATGAGACTCCTTAGGCTACTATTCTCAAAGAAAGTATTGTCAGATCCAAGAATAAAAGAAGAATTTGATAGATTCACTTAAAATAGTAGTTTCTTAGAATTTCAGGAACAGCAATCTAATAAAATAGTATAGAGATAGAAATTTTGCTGGAAATATTAATATTGGGATAAGATGGAGGTCAGAGGAGAATTACCACAGGCCTGTAAGAAAAACTGTGCGTTTTCAAACCTTAGGAGACTATTTGTTAATATCACCTTTGGTATGCACATTACCTTGATCACTAAGAAACAGCATATCTATTTCTCTCCCAACTCTGAACACTAGCACAATGTAGGAGGACATGTCCTTTCTATTTTCTGTATTCTTTCTTTGGTCCATGAAAAAGAAATTTCTAGTAATAACCTCTACTGGTCCAGGGGAATATGGCTAAAAAAAATTACACCTTTTTTCCAGCTCTTATGAGCTTTAACCCTTTACCATGGTAGCAGTAGTGACTTATCTCATTCACCAATTCATAAAAGAAGCTAATATCTTAAATCATTTTTGAACCTATATTCATTTTTCAATTTGTTCGAATTCTTGTAGGCCACTTCACATCTTCAAGTTGCAACAGAGAACTTAGATGTATATTGAATCTTATAAAGATTGACATTTAAATGCTCAGATTCTAAATTTTGAATGAATATTGGTTGATGAATAATAATTTGGCTGGAGAGAAGAAATATTTTGAGAAAGAATAGTAATAGAACTAAATGATTGTAGTGAATAAAGGATGTAGTGAAATAATGTTTAAAGAGAGGATAAAAAGATGAAATGATTATAATGTAGTGATACTACATGATACTATCTTTGGCATAGTATTAATAGTGTTAAAATTGCTCTCCATGCATATCCTTTGTTGTTAGGTTATTATTTATATTACTACACTAGCTCCTATGTAGTAACTGCCTACTCTGGTTCACATATTTAAATCTACAAATATTTAATTTAGTCCTCACTACATCATATAAAAATATATCTCTACATTTGATAAATAAAAATGTAGAGGATAGTCCTTAAAATGTTCAAGTTTTAAAGAGCTAGTGGGAGAAAAAAGTAAGAATTTTTTCAATGTTTAAGCTATAACTATAAATTATACATTTTACTACTTAATATGAACATAAAACATTTTTAGGGGTTTTGAAGATTCCTAGGAAAAATAGTCAAAAGTAACCTTAGTACTTTAAGAGACATGTATAAAATGTACTTTTAATTAAAAAGATATTATTTAATAGGTTTTTGTCAGACTTTAATTACAATTAAAAATGAATATATAATTCAGTGAAACCATTTGCTGTACTATTGTCAAGGAGCAGCAAATAGTCCATGGTTTGTCTGTGTTCGTTTCAGTATTTGGATGATATTTATGAAAGTGGATAATATTGAGTCACAAAAATGACACATGCATCTTGCCAGAGTCATTAAATATTCAGGTAGATTAGCAAAGACATGAAACATCTTCTTCAAATTTACCAGATTTATTCAGCATAATTTTCCAGGCCTGATTTCAAAAAGGCCAACAACACCCCCCATAAAATCATGGTGGGGAGGATATGTTCTCCTTACACTTCTCCAAATATTTCTGTAAAATTATAAACAGGTTCAGCCTATTGCCTGTCTTAAAATATTTTTTATTTTTAAATTACAGTCAACATACAATATTATATTAGTTTCAGGTGTACAGCCCAGTGATTAAACTCAGCCTATTGATTTTAGAAACTTAATCTTTAATGTATCACACTTTATGGTAGTCCTTCTTTCTGCATGTAACTCTCTTTTCCTCTCCTTTTATACAAAACTTACCCATTACTTTTGCTGTGCACGGAAAAGTTCCTTAATAACACTTGCTCAGAACTAATCTTTCAGATAGTTTATATCACACATATGAACCCTTTATCATATTTTAACAGCACTTTTCATAAATTTATATGTATCTTATAATTATAAACACATAGCTGTATGAGGGTATTAACTTTTATTTAATCTCCCCACAAAACTTAGCATTCTTATGCTAAAATTGTACATTTTAACTAAATGGAATTAAATACTTCTATGTGGCAGGTAGGTCTAACCCAAGTGCACCTTGGTACTGTCTTCAAAATGCATGAAGTTCCTTTGGGTCACATTTCTGTGGAAAGGTAGATGTGAATGTAAATCTATTCTCCTTTCTTTTGCATAGATTTTCAAGGAGCTGTCTGTGACAGATTCATGGCTCTGATAACATTCATGGCTCTGCTGTAATTGTAAGTTGGCTATTTTATCTGAACACTTAGTTATACCTTGATAAAGGTCTGAGGCATTGCTTATAAAACTAATACAATAATGTATTCAGGGCAGCATTTTCCTCCAGAAAGCTGATCATGTTTGCATGCAATATGAGATAAAGGTGTACCTATCGTTTGTTATAAAATATCAATTGAATTTATTCACATGCAGTTACAATCCTTTTGCTTTTTCAAGTTAGAATCATTGCTGAAAACTTGATCAGTTTGCTAATAGCCTGGACAATGCTTGAGTTGACAAGATGTTTTGTAAATGTGATCACTATTTCCAGTGCACAATCTCTTCTAAAATAATCTTTCCAACCCACACCTATCATCTTCCCACTTGGAATATGGGACATATGCCCACGCTCCAATCTAAAAAAGTGTCCTAAAATTCACTCAAGAAGTAATTTTGATAGAAAACACAGGTTTATAATTAAAAATTGTAAATTGTTTATTGATCCATCAAGTATATAGTATAGGGTTATGTATGGAATAGCATATCAGGTAAATGCATCCACAACGTGTCACTGTTTGGTGCGGATTTTGGGCTGGAGGCATCATCAGACCATTCTTCTTCGAAAATGCGGCTGCTCAGGCAATAACAGTTAATGGTGCTCGCTATCTCGACATGATAATCCAGTTTTTTGTGCCTAAATTGCAAGATATGGACGTGGACGACATGTGGTTTCAACAAGACGGTGCCACATGCCATACAGCCCTAGAAACAATTCAATTACTGCACGAGTCATTTCCTGGTCGTGTAATTTCCCGTTTTGGTGATCAGAATTGGCCGCCCAGATCATGAGATTTAACGCCGTTGGACTTTTTTCTTTGGGGTTTTTTGAAGTCTAAGGTTTATGTCAACAAGCCCACGACCACCCATGCCTTGAAGGAGGAAATTGAGCGCTGTATCAATGAAATTCAGCCACATTTATGCAATACGGACATGGAAAATTTCAACAAAAGAGTGCATATGTGCTAGCAAAGCCGTGGAGGCCATTTACCCAATATGCTATTCCATATATAACCCTATACTGTATACTTTACGAATCAATAAACAATTTACAATTTTTAATTATAAACCTGTGTTTTCTATCAAAATTACTTCTTGCGTGAATTTTGGGACACCCTTTTAAGTGCATCTGAATGGATGGGGAAGAGTCCTGTTCCAAAGAACAATTCATCAGTTGTACTGATTCAGATAGTCTTCTGATAAATCTGAAACAAAGATGCTGAGGGATAAGAAGATAAAAAATGTTAAGACAGAAAAGAAGCTTAAACCAATTTCTTATTAACAAGTTATAACAGTCAAAATTCCTGAAGCAATGAGAGACCATGTGAAGCAAAGCTGAATGAGCCCTAAGATACAACTAAGCCTCTACACATGTGAAAAGGCCCAGCCAAAGGCAGCAAAGCTTCCCAGCATAGCACAGTTGAGTGAAACCTCCACATACAGTTCTGAAATGGCCACTTTCATAGACTCAAGAGTGGGCATATTTCACCCTGGCCAGTGGGGCTCAGTTGGTTGAGCATGGTCCCATGCACCAAGAGGGTGCTGGTTTGATTCTGGCCAAGGGCACATGCCCTGGTTGCTGGTTCTATCCCCTGTAGGAGGCAGCAGATCAGTGTTGCACTCTCACACCAATGTATCTCCCTCTCTCTCTCTCCCTCTCCCTTCCTCTCTCTCTAAAAATCAATAAACTATTCTTTTAAAAAAAAGGAATCGCTGAAACCGGTTTGGCTCAGTGGATAGAGCGTCGGCCCGCGGACTGAAAGGTCCCAGGTTCTATTCCGGTCAAGGGCATGTACCTGGGTTGCGAGTTGTGCAGGAGGCGGCTGATCGATGTTTCTCTCTCATCGATGTTTCTAACTCTCTATCTCTCTCCCTTCCTCTCTGTAAAAAATCAATAAAATATATTTTTAAAAAAATTTTAAAAAAAGGAATCCATCAATTAATAAAAAATACTGTCATAAAAACGTTACATAATTTACATAATTTATCAATCATTTACTAAGTTGTAATAAATAAAATTTCTATAATTTACTAATTTAGTGATAATTTGAATTATTAACAACCATTGATGGCTTTTGTTCTAATCATTATTTCATTAAGAATTTGAAAAATGTTGACTTAAAAATTATTAGCTGATATTCTTCAGTAAAAAAGGAGATTTTCCACATAATTTTTGGATTAATTTTATTTTCTTCTTTTTTAAAAAAAGTAAATAACTTCTTTTTTTTCTCGTTACCATTTTTAAGATAAGAAATTGGTACTGTAATTTCCTCTGGTGCTAGAAATTTATTTGGTTTTATTTGAGTTTGGTTTATTTATTTTTTCTTACTTTCATTAGAAGTTCATGGCTTTTCCTTTCTTCCTCCTCCTTTCTTTTTTATCTCCATTTCTCTCTTCATTCCTTTCTTTCTTCTTTTCTTCTTTCCTTGATTTCTTTTATTCTCTCTGTACTTGAACTGTTACATGGTTAACCATGGGGAGCTCTCTCTCATGTTCCTTTAAAATGTCTTCATTTATCTTGGTCTCAGGCACTATATAATATTGTAAGCTCATCTTGGAATATTTTTGCTCCAGACCTGGAAACAATCACTTTTCCAAGGAGCTCTGATTTGTTGTTAGTAAAATGGTATTTAGGACTCAAGTTCTGAGCAATAATTATACTCATCAGTGTGTCAAATTTTTCAGTAGTCAGAAATATAAACTGTATTTTATAAATATCATGAGTTCATATTAAAATATCCAAGTCAAATGTGCTATTAAAGGTTTTTAGTTAATTTATTTTATTTTTTAATTTGTATTTAATTTCTATTACATTTAGAAATTAGTTCATAATAAGGTTAATAAAACTAGCTATTTGTGTTTTAGTCTATAATATTTATAAAATGGTTTCAAATTTACATTATCAATAACATTGACAGTAAACCACTAAGTAAAGTATAAGATAATTTTGCAGATTATTAATAGTACTAGGTTACTAATACTAGAATTGAAGCAATATAAACCTACTGAAGCAGAAAAACTGTCTGCAGAAAAAAAACAGATAAGGAGCAGAATTAGAGAGAGAATCAAGACATGAGACCATGCACTCTAGATATAACAGAGCATGCCCTTCATTCAATAAGGCGTTTCTAAGTTCTTGTGTCTAGCTAGTCGTGAGTCCTACTGCTTGACTCATCCTTGCGTATTATGAAATAACATTTTAACATTTCAACACCACCATACTGCCTTTATTTTTGCTCAATGCATAACGATTTGTGTTTTTTATCGAGAGTAATGAATTCCTTGCTAAATTAACAAACTAATTTTAATATTGAGAAAACCAAGATTTACGACTGTTACAAAAAAGCACAAGTCTCATATATATGTAAACTAGCACAACTAGGAACTAAATGGAGATTTGTCTAACTATAAAGCCCAACTTCTTTAGAAGTACACTATGCTAATATTATCTTTTAAAGAATAACATACAAAAATACCTCGATCATCTGAACTCTGAGTTTTAGCTAATTTCAGTATCAGAATGATTTTATTTAAAATATTGCTTAACTAGTTGAGAATATATCTTATTAGTATAAGCAGAGTGAATACTTTTGAAATTCCAAAACTATGAAAAAACATAGCTCAAATAAATTTGGCATTTTATTGTTTCTTAACTTAAGTAATTTAAGAAATAAATATGCAAGAATTACTACAAACATGCCCATATCTAATTATTAATTTTTCCTCAATGCACTACTATGTCAATTTACTAATTTTATAAAGTTATTTGTCCAGTATTTGCAGAAATATTTTGTAATATCTTAAAAATTGTAGTTGCCTTAGCAAAAAAAAAAAAGTATTCTAAAAGTAACTGCCCACAAATGATGTCTTTAAAATAAGTTTTGACAGAAGTACATAGTTACTGGGGAAAAAAAAATGTTTTTCTTTCTAAGGTAATGCCAAAATTTTATGTAAAACCATGCCAGCAAGAATAGCTGTTACTTGCACAAAATGTGTGCCTTATTTCCCAAGCCCATCATTCACCTTTTTATGCATCAATTTCTAACTCTATTCAATAGATTTTTTTTTCTTACTCTTAAAATACCTGCCCAACTTTATCTCTAGAAAATTGTGACAGTGTAGTTCAATCTCAAGGCAGATAACTTAGAATTAGAATATACTCATAATGGAATATTTTACTATTAAAATATTAGCAGCAAATATAAAAAGATTGGCTTTAAAATAATTGGTAACATAAATGTTTTAATATAACTATAAAGAGTGCATAAAATACAATTATTTGATTGACATGAGAATAATTGTTTTTAAAAGGGAATGGCTACTTCATTGGTAATGGGAACCAAATTTTGTGGAGTCATTTCAGGATTAAACACCTGCAACATATTTTGATATCTGAGAAGAGAACTAGGCTAAGCTAAAATGGAGCCTTGTGCGATCATTTTCAGCATTATAATTTTCTGCAAAATTTGAGTGCTTTGCAGAACTGCGATAGATTTCCCATGAATAGGATAGTGGCAAATGCTTTGTAGATTCAAAAATAGTTTTGCTGAGGCAATGAGAAGTAATATGCTATCAGATTAGAAGCTGTTCATATTTTACCAAGCTGATTGTATTTTAGAAACTTGAAAGAATTTGCTTCTAAACATTGCAAAATCCTGCTTCTCTTATTGTATTTTATTTTTGCATTTTGCTTGCAATATCTTTTAAATCCCTTAATAGCTCTCCTCTGATGAAAAAGGTAACTGTATTCACAATTTAATAATTAAATGTTGTCTGTTATATAACAATAATTTTATGAGTGTAAATATCAAAATTTGGGAATGTGCATTTCTGAAATGGGTTGAAAAAAGTTCTATCCTAGAATATTAAAGTATCAGCAAGAAAAATGTACAGAGCTCTATAGAGTTATCAAGTCCCAGGAGATGGACACCTGAACTAATGGAACAATGAAGGATTATGGATGGGTTTTCAAGTATGTTTCATAGGTTTACTCTAACAGGGCCATTGACTGAAACTACACATTGATTTATTTCACAAATTATTGTTTATATTCATGGGCCCTGATATATATATCAATATCACATTAAGACACTATCTTTTGGGGATACAGGAATTAACATGGTTTATGTTGTTTAGTCAGTGGTGACATCTGACGCACAATATAAACTGATACACACAAATTACAGAAATCATTGAACTGTGATAAAATGTTAAATCAAAAGCTGAGGAATACAAAATGTTCTTAATACAAGGACAGAAATTTATATCATATTTATCCTTTCCTATAAATTATATATCTTATGGTATCACTCAGAATTTCCACTTATTCATTATTCATTATAACACAGCATGCTTACATAAGAAATTAAACATGACAAATAAACATGAGAATGAACATGACAGTTTAAAATTTATTTTTTCTTCAATTTTAAAGGGTTTTTTGTAGCTACTGGACATTTGAATACTTAACACAAGGCTACATGTCATGTTTTGCATCTATGACAGATGTTTGCAAGCATTGTGCAATTTTTGATGTAATGGTTTTAGCTCTACCATTTGCGCTATTTGTGCCAATGGTATTTTTCTGCCTTTATATCTCCATTACTTCTTTCTTTTAGTTATTAGATATTTCACATTAATCAATTTTATCTCTGCTATTAGTTATTTTAGCACTCATTTTAGTTTTATTCTGTTATTGCTTATACTGAAATTACAGCATACATTCTTAACTTATTAATATCTACTATACATTATTATTTTTACCTTTTTCCTAAATGATGCAGAATCTTTAGAAGAGATTAATTTATTCAGCCATGCCCACCTTTACTCTATCGTTGTTGGTTTTTATATGTTACAAACCCACAAGCATTTAAATTCAAGGTGTTTCCTCTCATATTTTCACATACACTCATTCTATGCTGTTAGGTCATTCTTTCACTTTCACGGTTTCATGAGGTCACCTTTTTAGGCGAAAGAACTTTCTTTAGTATTTCCTCTGGTGAAAGTCTGTTGGTGACAGATACATTCAGCTTTTAAAAAAATTTATTATCTTCAATGTTTATATATATTTTATATAAATATAGAATTCAAGGTAAGCAAGTTATTTCCCCCTTTATCATTTTAAAGATGTTAGTCTTGGTTTTCAGTGTCTATTAAAAATCTGCTTAAGATATTCTTAAGATTTTCTCTTTATGTTTGACTTTTTAGTAGTTTGACCATAGTATAGGTTAGTTGTTTTTGAAATAATTTTTTCTTGTTAGAGTTCATGTGATTTTTGAAATTTTGGATGAATGTATTTAGCCTGTTCTATAAAACTCTTAGCTATTAATTTCCTTGAGTATATCTTATGTCCTGTTCTCTCTCAACTATCCTCCCGGGGCTCACAATAATCATACGTAAGATCATCTGACAGTATCCCACATGCCTTTAACTTGGTTTTACCTTCTTTTTGGTTTCTCTCTGTGCTTAAATTAGAAATGTTTTCTTCATCTGCATTCAAATTCACAAATCAAGATTTTTACAATTTCTTAGCAACTGTTAAAACCATCCAATAGACTTTAAAAACTGAAATACAATGGACACTCATTGAAATTTACAAATCTTAAATATACAGGTTAATGAGCCCTAGCTGGTTTGGCTCAGTGGATAGAGCATCTGCCTGCGGACTGAAGGGTCCTGGGTTTGATTCTGGTCAAGGGCACATGTCTGGGTTGCAGGCTCCATCCCCAGTAGGGGGCATGCAGGTGGCAGCCGATCAATGATTCTCTGTCATCATTGATGTTTCTATTTCTCTCTCCCTCTCCCTTCCTCTCTGAAATCAATAAAAATATATTTTAAAAAATAAAAGTTAATGAATCTTGAATATGCCTATTCTCATGTAACTACACTTGAGACCAAAATATAGAATATTTCAATTATCTAGAATATTCCCTGTATCAGTTGCCTCCCTTCTCTTTGCCTTCCAGAAAGATAGTTATTTTATGGCTTCAATCTCCATGAATTAATGTTGTTTCTTTTTTTATTTTTTAATATAAGTGAAATCACTAAGTACTTCAATAAACATAATCTATGCTCTTATGTGTGCCAATATTTCAACCTTTTTTATATCTGAGAAGTGTTCCATTATATGAATGTATCACAATTTATCTATTCTCCTGTTTTTGAATTTTGGCCTGGTTGTTTCCAGTAGTAGCTTATTTTGAATAAAATGTCCATAAATTGGACAAACATACTTATTTTCTATAAGTATACAATTAGTAATGAAATTATTGTGTCAACTTACAGAAAATAAGTTAAACACTTTACAAATCACTTATACTTTTTAAAGTTTTCACCAGTTATGTATGAGAGTTTTGGTGGCTCTACATAATTGCAACCTTTGATCTTATCAGTCTGTTTGTTGACCCAATTTGTAAGTATGTTTTAGTTTGTATTTTAATTTACATTTTTCCTGAGGATGAATGATGTCAAGAAATAATCTCATTAACCATTCATATATGATATATATTTTTTACTTTTGACTATATGTATGTATATTTGTTCAACCTTCTGTCCATTAAAAAAATTGGCTTTTGAAATTATTTGCTAAGAGTTATTTGTGTATTTTGGACAAAAGTCTTTGTCAGATATATGTACTGCAAATAACTCTACCAGTATATACCTCAAATTTATAATTTAATGGTTTCTTGAATAATCATCATTTCAAATGTTAGTATTTTCAAATTTACATTTCTTTCCTTTTATTGTAAATGCCTTTTGTATCTTATTGTGAAATCTTTGCATTTTCCAAAGTATGAAGATATTTTTGTTTGCTTACAGGAGTTTATTGTTCTACCTTGCATATTTAGGTTTTTTATCTATTTCAAAGTAATTTGTGTTTATGAAGGAAAATAAGAGTCAAGGGTCATGTTTTTGTCATATCCTATATAATAAAAGAGTAATATACAAATCAACTGAATGGCGGAACAACCAGTCGCTATGATGCACACTGCCAGGGGGCAGACACTCAATACAGAAGCTGCCCCCTGGTGGTCAGTGTGCTCCCACAGGGGGAGTGTACTCAGCCAGAAGCCGGACTGATGGCTGACAAGCGCAGCCGCCATGGCGGGAGCCTCTCCTGCCTCTGAGGCAGCACTAAGGATGTCCAACTGCCAGCTTAGGCCTGCTCCCTGTCAGTCAGACATCCCTGAGGGCTCCCGGACGGCGAAAGGGTTCAGGCCAGGCTAAGGGACTGCCCCCCCCCACCCCGTGCATGAATGTCATGCACCGGGCCTCTAGTTTGTGTGTATATATATTTCTATAGCTTCATTCACTTAAAGTACTTAACTTCCCCCATTGAATTGCAGTGATACTTTTGTTGAAAATAAAGAGCTATCAAATGAGTTCTTAATTTCAGATACTGTATTTTACAGTTCGAAAGTGTTCTTTGATTTTTTAATGGATCTAATGCTCTGTTTAATCATTTCATTTATTAGCCCATTGTGTTAACCTTTTCCCCTAATTCCTTTAATACGTAATTTAATGTGTAATAGTATTTGAAGTTTCCTCTGTTAACATTGACATCAAGTTCCCCTCTAGGTCTGTGACTACAGACTGCTTTATCTCTTGAATATCGATCACTTTTTTCTTTCTTATCCACATGCTTCATGAATCTGTATTGGATGCCAGCCATTGCTGAGGCTCTCGAATATGTTATAATCTTCTAAAAATGTTATTTTATTTTCCAGTATGCAATTAAGTCACCTTAAGCCTTAGTTTTAAGCTTCTTTTAGGGTTGGTCAATTTTAACTTTGGCCTTGCTTCTCAGATATCGACTTGACTCCAAGAGCCTGGCCTTTTTGAAGTCTCAACTCAATGCCTGGGCTGGTCATCAAGGCTAATTCTACTCTGGTTGGGCTGGAATTCTCATATCTCCACAGCAGTTTGCAACTTCTGAAATCTCTGTTCAGCTCTGCTCTGTCTACCAGAGTCTTGCTTTGTGTATGCATAACTTATCAGTTAGCCAAGGATATGTTGGAAGTTTTTGTGCGGAAATTTGGGATTTCGACTTTGTGGCTCCCTTATTTGCTATCCCCTAACTCCCCCAACTTGATGCCCTTTAGCAATCTGTTCCCTCATGCAGCAATACAGTTGCTCTCAGTTTAAGTTCTATTTCTCGTACACAACTTGGAAAACAGTTTCTGAGGAAAAGTCGAGGTAAATGTGAGGTGTACTTCGTGTGCTGTTCTTTTCTTAAGGATCGTTTCTGTTGTTTTCTGTCTAATGCCTGAAACAATTGCTTTACATACATTGCCAGTGTTTATAGTTGTTCATGATAGGAAAACGGCGTTTCTATAAAAAGATAACAGCAGTTGTTTCATCATGTCCAGAACCAGAAGCCACACATATATTTTTAATATAGGTAAAATATAGGTTTTCTTAAAGTTTCATAGCTTAATAAAAATTTTTAACTTTTATATAATTGTAATATATTAGCAAAAAGTTTTTAATCTATTTGTTTCTTTCTAGAGTTATTAGAAAAAGCTTCACAAACAACTAGAACTTCTACACAGAGCTCAGACTCAGAATGTAGCTTATTTCTTGACCCTTTCAGTTGTAGACCCAGCTGAGATTTTCATCTAGACATGGTTTTAGTTTGAAGTAAAAAAAAAACAAACAAAACAAAAACAAAAACAGCATATTCACCAGAAATTAAATCGAGGCTACTAAATCTTCTGTAGCATTTCTAGGATGGTGCTGAGATGTGATAATACTTGGTTACTGACAATGGATACTGGATTTAAATGTAAAACTTCGAGGTGAAAGGCTACATATCCCATTATGTGTTCTCTCAGCCACAAAATTGAGACATTCTAGGAATAGAAATATAGAGATTTCAAGCTTATTTTAAAAGACCAGAATATAACAGTCCAATGAAATGTGACCAATTTGGAAGAAAAAGTCATTTTTTACAAATGGTGCATTATTTAAAATTTCTTCAAAAGTTACTATTATTGGGAATGTTCATGAGGATCATTCAATCCATATGAGTAGGTTAAACTACTTGCTACAGTTGAGTGCTAGTAAAAGATCATTTGATCATTTTCTCTTTTTCTTTTTATTGTTGACACTATTACAGATGTCCCCCATCCCCTCCACCTTTGTCCACTTCTACATAGCCCTTCCTACTCCCTGGCCTTCACCACACTATTGTCTGTATTCATTGGCTATGCATATATATGTTCTTTGGCTAATCTCTTCACCGTCTTTTATCCAGTCCCCCACCCCACTTCCTTATAAGATTTGCCAATCTGTTTCATGTATCCATGCCTCTAGATCTATTTGGTTAATCAGTTTATTTTCTTCATTAGATACCACATATAAGTGAGATCATATGGTATTTGTCTTTTATAGACTGGCTTATTTTGCCGAGCATAATAATCTCCAGGTCCATCCATGCCATTGCAAAGGGTAAGAGATCTTTCTTTTTTTTTTTTTTACAGCCACACAGTATTCTATTATGTAAATGTACCACAGCTTTTTATCCACTCATCTACTGATGGGCACTTGAGCTGTTTCCAGATCTTGGCTATTGCAAATTATGCTGCTATGTACAGAGTAGTGCACATAGTTTTTCTGATTGGTGTTTCAGGGTTCTTATAATATATTCCCTGAGGTGGGACCACTACATCCAAAGGAAGTTCCATTTTTAATTCTTTAAGGAAACTTCACGCTGTTTTCCACAGTGGCTGCACCAGTCTGCATTCCCACAAATAGTGAACTTGTTTTTTGTTGATTTATTGATGGTAGCCATTCTGGCAGGTGTGAGGTGACACCTTATTTTAGTGTTAATTTGCATGCTATGACTCCCAGTTTTGGTGGGGTGGCCCTCTGTAGTAGAACCTCTATGGCACTCGGTGGTGCAGGCTCCTTGATCTTCTGAGCTGGGAATGTCCCTTGTGTGGGCTCTCCTGTTGTGATTGGGTATTGATTTCTATCATCCTGGTCATGGGTGAGCTTGACCCTCAGACTGGCTGGCTGTGAAGCTCAAATCCAGCCACATCATGCAAACGGTTGTACAGGTGCACATAACTGCTGTGTGACCGAGAAAGAAATTTGAATATATGCTGAGGGTCAAAGTTGTATCCCAGATTTTAGACTGAGACTTTAGGACAGACAGAGGTTTTAAAGGATAAGGAATGTGCAGCCTCTGGGGATGCATAAGGAAGCTGGCCTCTTGAAGCTATTCCACAGTCCAGGGCTTCTCAAAGCAGCCTCACCGAAGCCCCAGCAAACAAAGACTATGATGGCTAGCCAGACAATAGGAAAAGATCATTTTTGTTGTGCCAGATAGTTGTAAATTATATGCTAGACAGAAAAGGGGTCACAAAAGTCAAATTATTTTTCCATCTAAAGAGGCCATAGGTTTTACTTGTTTGCATTAGCGATTTAAGTAATTTGGCTATGGCTTGCGTTCTTTATTTTCTGCCAAACTTCATCTTGTTCAGAACAGGCAAGTACATCTATTTTGACTGTAATTATGCCAAGATTTTTTAGCAGCCTATATATGACACAAAAAGAAAGTGAAAGGGAGATGCTAACTTAATTCTGATGAACACTTAATTAGGAGCTCAATTCTATCAGACATTTACTGTTGCATTTTATTCTCGTTTCCTCTCTCTTTTTCTAATAGAAAAGAATGGCATGCCAATTGTATATTATTATGGGTAGCTATTTATGAAACTGGGTCTTGCTTCTACACTTACATTTTGTTTGGAGGTTAATATTATATTACAACTGGGTCTATTCTTATACTTTTCCTCTCTCATTAGTACTTAGATTGCTGGTTCATAGATTCTCTTGTTTGCAGTTTTTTCTACTGCTAGGCCTATTCTCTACACCTGCATTATTCTTGTTGATAACTTCAAAGGCATTTAGGGGGAGAGAGAGAAAAAATAATTCATTTTGCTATATTCTGAAGGCTTTGATAAACAATGTACTAGTATTTATAAGCTAAATAAAATCATCATATATTTTTATTCATAATTAATACATTTGATTTTCATTTAATTTGTGTCTCTGTCCTTTGTTCTCAACACGGCTACAAGATCATTGTGATTACTACAACTTATCCACCTCAAATCATGCAAATATGCAGTGAACTTAATCATGGATATCTACCATCTGCATTGTTCAATGTTTCATCACTTCATGTTTATTCCTACTCTAAAAAGAAGAATTTAGAATCATTATTTTACTTTCAAATATCATAGAACTGGTGTGTTTTATGTAACCAATAATAAGGCTCAGGAAAGATGTGACTAGATTCATGTTTTTATTAACATTCTTGATAGCATCATGATTGCTTTCAAGTCTAATCCTATTTCTTGCCTAATTTTTTCATTATTTATTATCACTAAGTATTTTACCAAGTTAATTTAAATTACATTTTATTAGTGTATTGAAATTAATAAATCTCATAGTCGCATGCTTATTATTACATATTATTTAGAAATAAAGATAATATGTGACTCTATAAATTGAAACCATGTCTTCCTAACATGTTCTGATATGCCATCCAACAAATAGGTTCTTATTTTTATTCATGGGATTCTGTAACCAATAACAGCCTGGTAAAGAATGTGTTGAAATCAATCAAGATGCAGATACATGCTCAATAGATGGATAAGAAGAGTCATGAGATCTGCTCATAAAATAGTACTTTCCATCTAACAACAGAAGCTATTTTTTCATTAGAGTTCCAAATATTCAGTGTTCGGTGAAGTCTCCAGGTAATATATGCAGTGAAGAACATTACTAAGCACTAGGAAACAATAGGCTTCCATCAATCAACATATATTTGAATATGAACAGCTTTTAGGAAAGCTTTGGGTATTTTTTCTTTCACTGACATTGATGTTAATTAAGTATCATAATTTAATGAACCCAAAAAAGATTGACATTTGTACAATTAGCCTTAACATGGCACGAAACTCTGATCCTCTAAAATTGAATTTCAGAAAACTGGTACTGCTATTGTGCACATAGGACTCTGACACCAGCTTCCAAGGCTCCCATTATATTCCTAAGCATAGCACTATGAAATGCATGAAGCAAGGCAAGGCTTCAGCCACAGAGCTGCTTTACTCAAGTGAGAAGACTGTATAGAATGAACAGGGACACCATCAACTCTGGCATTGATTTATTAAAAGTCCAAGGCAGCCATAGTGGGATAACAAAATAGTAATTTGTAAAGTGTATTCCACTATATTTGCAAATGTTTTGCATGCATTCTTAAGTATTCTAGATTCTGGTTGATATATTTGCTTTTATATGGCCCAATTTCCCCACTAATTGTTCTACTGGAGGACTCATTCTCTCTGAAATTTTAGTTTGCTTTTGCTTAGAGGTAAAAAGCTTAGCTTTCTTACAGCAGTCATTGGCAAGGGAGTAGAATCACAATGGTTGGCTTAGTCTACTAATTTTTCACTTCTTAGGGTTACATTAATGAGTTTGTGACATCAATTTGTTGAAGTACAACTAGCATTTAATTGTGGAGTGAAATAGACTAGACTAGACTAAACTAGAATAGAACAGAATAGAAAATAAATGAGTGAATTGCATATTGTAATCATAGAGGTTTTCAGATACATACACTAGTGTGTGTGTGTGTGTGTGTGTGTGTGTGTGTGTGTGCGCGCGCGCCAACGGCCCTCACACCGTGGGGGCGTGCTTACATGTGGATCTGCATCAGATTGTAATATATCATATTTATCCATTTATCATTGTGGGTGAAATTAAACATTTTTAAATGGCACTTGCTAGTCAGGGTTTATCTCGGGATACAAAGTATAACTGCTACATAAGGGATATAAGTAAAAGAGATCATGAGAAGACAGCCACAGGTCAACTATGATGAAATTGTAACATGACCACATTTTATAACCCCTCCCCTTAAATTGTGGGTGAGACCTGTAAGAATAACGAAATCATTTCTGTGATTAGTTTAATTTGTATGGAGAAGATAATGGGAATTTTCAAATATAGTTAAAGTTTCTATTCATTTGAGTTTGTGTTAATCAAATATAACTTTATCCTAGGTGGGTCAGACCTAATCAGGTGAGGCATTCAAAGGGGAGCTAGAGGTAAACAGTAATAAGCAGCTGTAAATGTGCTTATGATTGCCTTGAAGAAATCAAATTTCACAGGTAATGAAGAGGGCCTGGTGGCAGAGAATAATAGATTACCTCTAGAAGCCCAGGGCATCTACCAGAAAATAAATAGTGACAACAACCAGAGAGCTCAAAAGAGGACTTTGAGCTTCAGATAAAATTACAGCCCAGCCAACACTTTGATATCAGATTTGTGACACCTGGTTCATAGGACCCAGTTAAACCATGGTCAAACTTGTGACCTAAAGAAACTGAGATAAGAAATGGGTGTTGTTTTCAGTCCCCAAACACGTGAAAATGTGTTACATAGCAGTACAGTTGTCTACCTAGGTTCCAGATGCATGGGACCCCCACCCCCTTTGTTTTGGGTCACGGGGCCCTCATTGGTCACTATTGGAGAGATAACATTTGCTTTCTACCATTTGGCTCTGTTTCTGCAGCCAAAGCTCCTCATTGGTATAGTTCTCTTTCCACCTGCACAACATGTTGAATGAGTGTCTTTCCCCATTTGGCTTCTCATTTTATGCCCCAATCTGTTTAAAAAGTACAGGGGAAAATAAATCCTGAGTAAGAAAGGGCTTTTGGAATATAATCCTCACACCTTTATAAAGCAGATACTGTTAACTGCTTTACAGAAGAGAAAAATGGATGCTGGAGAGATTCCGAGATACCTTTGTGCTTTTAGAAACACATAGCTTCTACCGCTAAGTCTTGCACCTCAGAATGCAGCAGTCTCTCTCTTTAATTGTCGTTTTTTCACTACAGTTCTCAGAGCAAGAAGAAATCCAATTTGTTTTACCATAAAGCAAATTTTGAATTAGCATTAGCTGTGTGAATTTAGCAAAGTTTTTTAATCCATCAGAGCCTCCATCCCCACATTTTCTCATTTGAGGTGTGTGTGTGTGTGTGTGTGTGTGTGTGTGTGTGTGTGTGTGTGTGTGAGAGAGAGAGAGAGAGAGAGAGAGAGAGAGAGAGAGAGGTTATACCTATACTCCAGACTTTTGTAAATTGGGAAATGACTACTGAATACATATTTATTTCAAAATTACTTAATCATTATCCTAATGCTATTAGCTCTCTTTATCAGGCTTATAATTATAAGCAGAACAGTTTATCATTTAATTTCAAAATTAAAATTGACCAATACTGCCAGCAATTTAGTAAAATGTTTGCAAATCAATTTTTTTAGTAGTTGAGAATATGATGGCTTAAATAGAATGAGACCTAAAATTAAATCAAAGAAAAATAATGTTATAAATACTAATAGAGAGCAAAGAAGATATCTAGAAGAAATTTAATATATTTTAAAATGTATTTTGTTATGATGATGAGTTATTTATGATAAATTAATCTTACATCAATAAAAAGATGTCTACCTGCCCTAGCCGGTTTGGCTTAGTGGATAGAGCGTTGGCCTGCAGACTGAAGTGTCCTGGGTTCGAGTCCGGTCAAGGGCACATGCCTGGGTTGCAGGCTCAATCCCCAGTGGGGCTCATGGAGGAGGCAGCCAATCAATGATTATCTCTCATCATCGATGTTTCTAACTCTCTCCCTCTCTCCCTTCCTCTCTGAAATCAATAAAAATATATTTTAAAAAACTAAAAAAAAGATCTCTACCTAGTAATTTTTCATTGAATATTATCATGAATATTTGTGTACTTATCCTTCCATTAAGAATAATATCTTATAAATCTAATTGAAATTTTCTCACTATAATTTTTATTGATTTCAGAGAGAAAGGGAGAGGGAGAGAAAGATAGAAATATCAATGATGAGAGAAAGAATCATTGATTGACTGCCTCCTGTACCCCTCCTACTGGAGATCAAGCCTGCAACCCGTGCATGTGCCTTTGGCTGGAATCAAACCTGGGACTCTTTAGTCCACAGGCCAAGGCTCTATCCACTGAGCAAAACCGGCTAGGGCTATTCATCATATGAATTAATTTTTTATCCAAAGTTGAAGTAACTCAAAAGTACTTGAACATCTAAAACATCAACATGTATAAATGTCTGTAAAATAAAATCTATCTCTAATCTCTAAGTAATTTTTTGCCACATTAAAAATAAATAAAAAAAAGTTGAACTCATGGCTCAGCCAGCATAGCTCAGTGGCTGAGCATCGACCTAGGAACCAGGAGGTCATGGTTTGATTCCAGGTTGCCAGCTCGATCCCCAGTGAGGGGCGTGCAGAAGGCAGCCAATCCATGAGTCTCATCATTGGTGTTTCTCTCTCTCTCTCCCTCTCACTCGCCCTTGCTCTCAGTAATCAATAAAAATATATTTTAAAAAAGTTGAACTCCTGGAAACAAAGAGTAGATAAAGGATAGCCAGGGGTTGAGGGTGGAAATGGGGAGATGTTGATCAAAGATACAAACAGTTACGAGTAAGTTCTTGGATCTAATGAATAGCAGAGTGACCATGGTCATCTTGTGGGTTATTATAAATTTAGAGCTTTAATGTTCTCATTACACACAAAATATTGATAACTATGTGATATCATAGATGTGTTAATTATCCTTATTGTGGCAATCATTTCACAATACATACATGTATCATATCATCACGTTGTGCATCTTAAACTTACACAATGTTGTAAGTCAATTATATCTCAATAAAGCTGGAAAAATTAGTTTTCATGGCTTAAAACTGCATACAGAAACATCTTCTGATAAACAGTCTGGATTTAAAACTCAAAACAATCCTTAATTATGGAGGAAGTTAATTGCACACTTACAGCACACATCTGCACTAGATCAAATCTAATACTTGCATTAGTACAATGCAACTGCTTTTGCAAATCTGCATCAATGACACATTTTGGGTACTGTATATATATATATACACATATATATGTGTATATATATATATATAAATATATATATATATATACATATATTTATGCTTTAGATATTTTATTTTTTATTTTTCAGGGATCATGGTGAAAATGACCATGTGACTAATATTTCCTATCACATCTACCTGAATATTCCCTTGTCAAATTTACCATAATATCTGTCGTATAGCAACATATTTTTATTAATAAACTGTTTTTAAGTACCAAATGACAAGCATTTTATTCAATAACTTATTACATTTTAATCAAAGAAAAGGAACAATTTTAAGATACTTAAGAGTTGAGCTGGATTTCTCCATTTTTAATTTTAGGCCAAAGCATGAAAGTCTACATTAAAACATTAAATGGAAAAAAAATGGCCAGATTAACAAGGACTATATTACAAATTAGTTCCAACCATAAGTGCTTTCAAAATAATTCACAATTTTGTGATGTTAAAATGTCTAGGTTTTTAAAAAAATGTTTTAAATAAAATAAGTCATGTACTGTGGAGTGGTCCATGTCCTCTGCTGCCTTCTCACTCTCTGACTGCAGAGCTGAGATGAATTTCAAGAGGGGGCGCCAAAGCTGGGCTGAGGGTGGGCACAGTGCTACCTAAAACCTCTGTGGAGACCTTGCCTGAGGGCTCTGATGATTGGAGAACATGATCCTCCATAGAATTGGACCTGGAAAATGCAGGGGATAATACCAGGTGGTGAAAAGAAGACACTCTTTTAAAATGTAAAGGGCATTGAAGAGCAACAACAAGGGCCAGGAGTGAGAGTCAGCATTTAGCTGATCCGTGGAATACCCTCTGTTTATAATGGTGTCATGGCTCTACTTTTAGACCTTATATATCTTTATGTTGAAATCTCTTCTGCTTAAGATATTTTAAATGAGTTTCATATTTCATCAAAAGCAGTTTGTTGGTTCAGAGAATTCCTTAGATTACTAATGAAGTTCTTATACTATACAATACCATTTCAATTATGGGACATCAGAGTGGCTAGATAGAAAAATAAAATAGGAGAGAGAAACAGAATGCTCTGTTTTATGGAGCCCATTCCTATATTGGCTTGACTCCATTCAGTAAGTAGACTTTAAGTTGACATACACAGTGGTGGGAAAATTGTTGACACAATTATCTAGCAACTTCAGTTCTAGCAACTTTGGATATTTGTTTCAGAATAGAACCTCTCAAAGATAATTACTAAATAACCAGATTATAACATTTTTTTCAAAGGAACAACCCAATTCAGTAGAAGAGTGAATTACTATTTGCCATAAAACCTGGATAATCTACCCAGCAATGGTTCTCAAACTGTTTAGTCATAGGACCTCTTTTTCCTCTTAAAAATGAGCAAGGACCCCAAAGAGCTTTTGTTTCTGTGGTTTAAAATATTTTTTAAAACAACAAAAACACACAAAAATAATTTTTAACATTTATGAAAAATTACTATATTTTTCAAAAAGTAGGTGGCATTGTTTTGTATTGCTGTAAATCTCTTTAAAGCCTGGCTGATAGAAATCACTGGATTCTCATACCTCCTTCTGTATTTAGTCTTTTGGGATATGTTGCTTGATTGGGGTCTGATCTTAAACAGATATGCAGTGGGACAAAGGAGGACCTCGTAGACCCCTAGAAAGGTCTCAGGGGCCTCGGGGACTCCTCAGAACGACTAGTCTACAGATTCCTTCTACTTTTCTTTCTTCCTTAAGCCCCTCACACTAATCTCTAGACTTTCCTTTTTTTTTCTTCTTTCACGTCACACCCTCTTATTTATTTCTCCTTCCACTGTCTATTGTTCTCTATCTTGTCATCTCTTTAATTGTCGCTTTCCTTTCTGACTTATACCTCCCTATTCCCTTTTTCTTCCTTCCCTTGAAACCTCTCTAGCCTGTTCTCTCCAAGTGATATATGAAAATAAAGTATATCTTTCTAAAAAATGAAATTATCTTAGGGATCTTGGAAATATATATTTCTTATTTATTCCTTCATAAATTTTCACTGTAAATGGCAGTATCTAATAATATATACCAAAAAAAGTCACCCTTCATTCCCATGTTTCTTCAGTCTATTCATCTAGTTTTATTACTAAAAATATATCATAGATTACTTTCCACTCCACTTTTCTAAGTTCAGTGTCTGTTTAGTTAGTCACCCCCGCTTGTGTATCCTATTGCAAGTCTGCCAAACTGGTTTTCTTCTCTCTACTTGCCTAACCTGACTATCATCACAATTGGTTCTCCGCTCAGTGGCCAGTGTTGAGTGGAGTAGATGTTCTTGATGACCCATGTTGATATTTTCCAGCTGTGGTAAGGATTGGCTAATAATCTCTATATAGAAAAGCTTAAGCAACCATTATGACCGAACAACGGGAATGACCAGTCAACCAGTCTCTATGACATGCACCGACCACCAGGGAGCAGATGCTCAACACAGGTGCTTCCCCCTGGTGGTCAGTGTGCTCCCACAGCCAACCTCCCGTGGCAGGCCAATCTCCCCCGGTCCCTCCCCCCAGCCAGTCTCTTCCCGCATGCCGGCTGCTCCAATGGCCTTAATGGGGCTGGCCTGCCAACCTCCTGCAGTCCCTCCCCCTGGCCGGCCAGCCAACCTCTCTCTCTGGCTGGCAAACCAACCTCCCACGGTTCCTTCCCCCAGCCTGCAGACCCCAACCGACCTAACCCCGATCAGCCCGGCCCCGACCGGGACTGGGCGAGATGGCCCCAATAGGCCCTGATCGCTGGCCAGGCCTAGGGACCTCACCCATGCACAAATTTGTGCACTGGGCCTCTAGTAATATATAAGAGCTGACCCCAATCTTCTCTGGAGAATAGACTTACAGGAAATAGAAACTGCTTCCTTCAGGCTGTATCCTTATAGCCCCAGGATATAAAATGGTCAATGACTGACAGGTGGGGTAAGAAAGGCTGCCCCCTGCCCCAGACACTAACTCTGTGGTGCAATGTATACTGTTACAGAGCTTTCCTATGGGATCAGACTGAAGTTACTCTCCACTGAGACCACATTCTTGCTTCCCTTGCTCCCATTCTCCTGAAAGGTGGATTGTCTCATGCTCTACTTCTAGGGAACCCAACCTGAGACACTAAAAAAGCAATATTCTACATAAATTATGTTTTCTTTTCTTCTTAAAACTCTCCAACTCTTCATTATTGCCTAGAAAATCCTGCTTTAATTGGTGGCTACCTACTCATCTGTCATCATTTATTGTCAAGCAGCCAAGGCTAAGAAGAAAAGTCCTTCCTCGGGGCACTTACTCTTGCTGTTTCTTCAGTCTAAAATGCTCTTTCCTGAATCCTCCTATTAGTTATCTATTGCTTTACAGCAAATTACCCCAAACTTTGCACAGTGAAACAGCAAACATGTATTATCTCACAGGTTCTGAGGGTCAGGAATGCAAGTGGCTTAACTGGGTGGTTCTGCCTCAGGGTCTCTCATGCAGTTTAAGCCAGGCTGTGGGCCGCAGCTGGAGTCATCTCAAGGTCAATAGGAAGGATTTCTTTCGAAGGTCACTGGCATTGGTGGGTGTCAGTTCCTCACAATGTAGGTCTCTCCAAAGGTTGTCTGAGTGTTTTCATGATTCTGGTTTCCTCTAGAGTGAGTGACTCAAGAAGAGGCAAGAAATAACACTCCAATTACTTCTGTTAAATTTTATTCGCTAGAATAGAGTCACTAAATGCAACCCTCACTTAAGAGAAACTGAATTAAGCTGCCCCTTTTGTGACAAAGAGTATCAAAGAATTTGTGGACATATCTTTAAAATCACTACAAGAATTACAAAGTTACGTGAGAAAAATGTCATAACAGTGGTATAGGCAAAGCATTCTAAGAATTCATAAGTATATGGGAACAAGGAATAAGCAAAGGTTTCAATGAAAAGGTAGTCAATGATGCTTGTTCATAAATGTAGATTGGAGGAAAATAATTTTAGGCAGAAGAAACAAAATCAAATGGGAAAATGCAGGATCTGATCCAAGAATGGAAATTGTCTGGCCAGGACAAAATTATATGTGGGGGAGGAATATTTGGATGGGTGACCTGGTGTTGAGCAAGAAAACCACCTATTCCTGTTCTTCCATGATTTACAGATGGCCAGAAAAGAAAAAAGAAATCATGCAACTTTTCAAATACGTATGTCTATTTAATCAGCATAGCCGTGTTCTTACAGAAAGTTGAAGCAGCAGCTGTGTGAGATGTGATTCAGGATTTCATCCAGCTGCCTGCTTCCCAGCATCCTTACAATGTGGACCGCGCTTGACGTAGATGTATCTTTCTCACCAGCAGGGAAATATCTCTATTTTCCCTTTGGAGCTTGCACCCATCTAAAACTGCACCCAGGGACATTTCAATGAATAACACATTTTATTGACTAATACATAGCAAAAACAGAATAAATACTTTCACGGTCTCTTCTATTGAACAACTGCTTTATCAATGTGCAAATGTATTTAGATAAGCTCTATATCTGAGACTATGCTAATAGGTTACTCAGTTACAGAGATAGCTCAATCAGGAGTAGGTGCAAGGGACAGGGAAGTGGTAGCAAACTAATTAATCGACAATTTTCAAACTGATGATTCACTTAAGTCAAAAGTCCAAACCAGTTTATCCTCCAGATGGAAGTTTTGTTTAACCCTCAGTGATTTCGAGCCTACAGAACAGAAGAAAATGACTGACCACCAAAGTTTGAAACTCTCAAAATGAATTTAAATGATTCCTTTTACCTTGGGAAGAAAAATAAAATTACTTTCATCAAAGTCTGTATAAAGTGTAACCCTAGTGATGAAGTTAAGCTACTGAGACCTTTTGTAGAATCTAAACCTCCAGTATTTAGCATGCCCTCACAATGGATTTCTCACCATTGGCAAACATGTTATAAGATGCAATTGGTTTACTGTTTCCAAAAAGAAGTCAAAGAACCAGCAAGTCTTGTAATAACTAAACTAGGAACATTTAGGTCAGAATATCAGATTGCTTACCTGTTTATGTAATACACAGTTGGGAAATATGTTGTGACAGTTTCAACAACAATATGATTATTTTTGAAAATTGAGGATGACATAACTGTATCATTTTTAATAAATGTAATAAAATATAGAATCTATCTAGAGAGAGATTCCACCTTGATTTTCAATTAGCTTAACAAAACAGGCTAAACATAATTAGTCACAATAATTTTTGCAAATTTCAATCATCTATCAGACTACTTTGAGGTTCTTTTCTACTTTTATAGTTGGAATAAATAAACATGGTATAAAACACAGCAAGTCTTCTTCTCCCTAAGCTAGCTAACCTTGCATATGTCCTCTGCATAGTTTATTATTCAAGCTATAAAGGGCTTTTGTGTCTTCTGAATACTTTTTAAAGATGGATGACAAATGTTTAACAAGTAGAGTAAGGTGGGAAACAGGTAAAAATGTGTGCTTATACATTTAATAAAAATTAGGTGAAGAATCCATTTAGAAAATGCCCGTTTTGTATAAGAATGTGCTGCTGCACCCTTATTATCAACGTCTAATGCTGAGTGGGCACAATCCCTAAAGGTTATCTATTAATCCATCATAATAAATACTACCATTCTAGGGAAACAGTATTTTCTCACACTTGTAAGACAAATTACTATTGAGTTTATTTGTGTTCCTGTTTCTCACTCACTCACAAGTTTGAACTGATAGATCTCATCATTAACTTCTGGGAAGTAATAATTAACCCAATGCTCTGAACACCATCAAAAGGGTCTCTTAATATGTTGTCTCCCAATCTCACAGTGTGGTTTTTCCTTTGTTTTGTTTCTTTAACAAATTACCCATACGTTTTACAACACTGCTTGAGAAAACAGTGCAAAAATGCAGTTTAAAATATTATAGATTTATTTTAAAGAGAGGAATTATTACTTACTAAGAAGAACAATATCCAATAAGGTGTGTGGAAGGTTAATGAGACAATCAGTGGTATAAATCTTCAAATATAGTTTCCAAAAATTCTTTCTTATATACTAACTCTTCCTTTTTCAGGTGGCTCATTTCTCTAAACAGTTTGTCTTTCTCGTCATTGCTTTCAAAACTTAGTTTATATATCATGTCAATCTCTAAAATGAAAAGTCATCTTTAATGATATCTTACCTTTAATTTTTCATTATTGTTATGACAGAGCTCATTACTTATCTCATTTAGAAAGACACAACAATGGTGTGGGAAGACCTTTTGGTAGCACCAGCTTACCCTCAAAGAAGGTCAAAGTCATAGATGGTTTCTAATTGGTACCAACTCACACAGGCACCCAGTCTGCCATTGGAACTCAGCCCCTGTCTCTTTACGTTCAGTTCAGTATTCTCATGACAAAACCTGCTGGAACCTTAATGTTTCTTCAAAATCTGGAAAACTAATTTTTCGGCTCATCTCAAAATATTTCTTTGTTAATAGTGCTGAGGCCTGAATTGTGTCCCCTCAAAATCCATATGTTGAGTCCCAACCCTCAATGAAATAGTATTTACAAATGAGGCCTTTTTGAGCTAATTAGGGTTAAATGAGGTCATGAGGGTAGGGCCCTAATGATGAAGTTAGTGGCTTTATAAGAAGAGGAAGAGATATCTTCCTCTTTCTCTGCAGGATGAGGACACAGAGAGAAGGCCTTCCATAAGCCAGGAAGAGGGCTTCCATCAGGAATCAAATCAAGTTGGACCTGCCAGTAAGACATAAATCTTGTTTAAGCCACATAGTCTGTGGTTAATGTCAGATTAATTCAAGCCAATATGTTCATCTGTCTCTCCTTTTGTATTATTCCTTCTTATTGACAGAGTATTCATTCACTTCTTTTTCATTCTAGTAGACTCTCAGGAGGACATCAATGTCAATGACTTCTTTACTACTTTTTTGTAGAAATAAATAATATTAACTCAATAAGGATTGGTTTAAATAAAATGCAGATACAGAATGATCATAAAAAATAAAATATCTTGATATATAAATTATGAAAGTTATTCTAATTCCTGAAAGTTCAGTAGAAGTTAATGTCCAAAAGATGCACTATACTTTGCAGAAGATCAAACAAATGGTGTTCTTAGTTAAAAATAAAAAGAAGGTTCAAAACTTGAATAAGTCCTAAATAAAAGCTAAGCATATAAATGTACATTCTAATCTCTCAACATTGCTATTATATTTTATCATTGCCTTATAATCTGTCTTAATTATTGTGAGGAAAATATGCTCATTTCATAAAATCATGAGCACCTGCACAGGATAGGTACTCTGAAGCACAAACTGAAGTGGGCTTTGGGATTCAAGAGGTTTCTCTGGGATTGACACCTCCAGTAACAGAGAGAAGTCAGATTGTAATGAGAACCTGACAAAGTCTACCAGTAGGCTGTGCCGCCGTCAGAGTTGACCCCTGTGGGCTAAGATGGCCCAGGCTTTTTACCTGTGCCTCCTCTCGCCACAGGATGGGGCTGCTCTGTGAAGGGGAAAGTGGATCTCTAGGACTCACACACGTCCTGACAGACCTGACTGCTGCAAATGTCTGCTCTCTGTCTTCCCCACAGCTGGGCAGGATCAGATGGGAACATCTCAATTTTTACCACAAAACCTAAAGATTTAAAACTGCCCGCTACCATCGCAGTCTGAGTTAAAACAAGTTCTGAACATCCTGAATGGTGCCCTATGTCAGATATCCTGAAAAAATACAGTATACAACATGGAGTGATCCTGACTACCTTTGCTATGTCGATAACCAATCACCCAGTCTCCTAAGGTCATAACTGGCTACTCCTGAAGAAACTGATTCTATGTGAAAGACCACACTGGCCAGCTGCCATGGTCTGGTCACAGCCCTTGCTCCATTAGAACCACAATGTGGTTAATTTCCTTTTACCACACACTTTACCTGGGGCTAATAGCATACGAAGGGAATCTGATACCCAAGTGCATTTTCCTTCTTTTAGAAACAGCAGCTCTGTTATGGATCTCTTGATTGCCACCAGAGATATAAGATAAAATGCTTAGAATATTTTAATCCTAAAATATTCAAAGACTCACTTAAATTGAATAAAGTTCCTCAAAAATAATGTTTTTCTTTGTGTGTGTTTTTAACATTACTAATCTTTTACCCCCAACTCTTTTTTGAAAGGACATTAAGTATAACCCTGATTCTCTCTCTAACTTTACTCTCTCTCTGCATAGGAAGTGGAGAGATTTAAGGAATTTATAAATTTGGATAAGAATAGCTGGACATATGTGGCTTCACTCTGCCCTTCTCCCCTCTGGGGAAGCTACTCTTCTAAGACAGGCCTTCCAAGTGGGGCTGTCTGCTAATGGAGGGGCAGGACTAGACTAATCCTGAAAATATAATCTATATCCTAAACCTGACTCTGTCCATAACAAAAAAGATATTTGATATCCATCTTTCCTCTTTGTATAATTTCGTACTATTCCAGTATCCAAACATGAGAGAAAGTACTCTAAGGGTCTTCCTTGAAAGAATGTATGCATCTTTAAATTCATTTACAATAGCCATGAATTGGAAGCAGCCCAAGTGTCTGCTTCCAAAAAAGTAGTAGGATACTTTACACACTGGAATACTACTCAGCTGTTAAAAAAACACACACAATGAAATCTTACTGTTTTCAACAGTATTGATGGACCTAGAGGGTATTATGCTAAGTGAAATAAGTCAGCCAGAGAAAGACAAACACCATATGATTTAACTTATACATGGAACCTAAAGAACAAAACAAACAAGCAAACAAAATTGAAACAGACTCAGAGACAGGTTGCCAGAGGAGAGAGGGGATGGGTAACTAGGTGAAAAAAGTTAAGGCATTAAGTACAAATTGAGCCCGGCTGGTGTGGTTCAGTGGTTGAGCGTCAACCTATGAACCAGGAGGTCACGGTTTAATTCCTGGTCAGGGCACATGCCCAGGTTGCAGGTTCAGGCTCAATCCCCAGTGTGGGGTGTGCAGGAGGCAGCTGATCAATGATTCTCTGTCCTTCTCCTTTCCTCTCTGAAATCAATTGTATATATATTAAAAAGAAGTGCAAATTGATAGTTACCAAATAGTCACAGGGATGTAAAGTACAGCATAGGGAATATAGTTACTGGGAATATCGGGGGGAACATTTTGTAAAGTATATGATTATCTAACTACTGTGCTGTATACCTGAAACTAATACAAAATAATATTGACTGTAAACTATAATTGAAAAATAAAATTAAAAAGACTATGTGAAAATAAACTCCCTATAACTATAGAAAGTGGACAGTACAAATAAAATCCTGATCTGTTTCATAGAAATTACTTCAAATTACTTTTACATACATAAAAAAAGAAATTAAAATTAACAAGTAAGTTTGAAGGAAAAAAATTATTTTTTGATCTTACAATGATAAAATTCCTTCAAAATTCTGCTTTGACTTCAAGATAATGAAGATCCTTACAAATAGTATGTCTGGCTACCTGACCATAATACAACACAAAAAATTTATAAGCAACTTAAGTTTTTATCTTCTGTGCCAAATATGATTCCCCTGGTTACTTTTTGTTTGTTGATTTATTCAAGAAAATTCTTTTAAAACTGGACTGACGCCCAGCTGGTGTGGCTCAGTGGTTGAACATTGACCTATGAACCAGGAGGTCATGGTATGATTCCAGGTCAGGGCACATGCCTGGGCTCAGCTCAATCCCCAGTGTGAGTTGTGCAGGAGACAGCCAATCAATTATTCTCTCTCATCATTGATGTTTCTCTCTCTCCCTCTCCCTTCTTCTCTAAAATCAATAAAAATATATATTTTTTTAAAAAAATGGATTGACTAAATGGACTACTTGTCTTGGCATCCTATCTAATAATAGAGAAACATGGTAATTAGCCATACCTCCGCTACCCTTCCCATTGGCTAATCAGTGAGATATGCAAATTAATCGCCAGCCAAGATGGCAGCTAATTTGCATATGTCGGCTCCAAGCCACGGACTGAGGCTTTAGGCCTGGGTAAGGGAGGAGCCAGCCAACGATCGTTGAGCCAGCATGGTTGATGGCGGCGATGGTGGGGGAACCGGGGAGGAGCCAGCCAGCAATTGTTGCTGGCCGAGGAGGCGGGGAACCAGGGCGGAGCCAGCCAGCTATGGGCTGCGGTGGGAGCTGGGGGTCCCCGGTCCAGGCCTAAAGCCTCGGCCAGAGGCTTTAGGCTTGGGCCGGGGAGGAGCCAGCCAGTGATCGTTGATGGTGGTGGCGGCCGGAACCAGGGCGCAGCCAGCCAGCGATCTTTGATGGCCACGGCTGCTGGGAGCTGGGGGTGCCCTGGCCCAGGGCTAATGACTTGCCAGAGGCATTAGGCCTGGGCAGGGGCCAAACCAGCAATTGGTGTGAACTACAGAGGAAACACCTTTTCTGACTGCTGATTGGTTAAGCTCCCTGTATGCCACTGGTAATATTCTTAGTAACTTGGGTAATAAGAGTCCAAAAAGTGATCTAGGGTTTTTTTTACCACACTCCTGGAGAAAAAAAGGAAGGTTTGCTGCTGGAGGGTTAAGAAATGTCATATCCTGTCCTAGCCCGTTTGGCTCAGTGGATAATGCCTTGGTCTGCCCAACGCAGATTCTGGGTTCAATTCTGACCAAGGGCATGTACCTAGGTTGCAGGTTCCTCCCTGGCTCCGGCCCAGGTCAGGGCTCATGCAGGAGGCAACCAATCAAAGTGTTCCTCTCACTTTGATGTATCTCTCTGTCTTTCCCTTTCTCTTCCACATTCTCTAAAAATCAATAGAAACATATCCCCAGGTGAGGATAAAGAAAGAAAGAAATGTCATATCCTGTGAAAGACACTTCTTGAAAATGCCTAAAGAAAGTTGTCATTTTTTCATGGTAAAGGGACTGGAGTCCGTGTTGATGAAAACACCTTGGTGGCTGTGGTGACTGGCAGTGGCTGCAACAGTGCGGTGATGGGGCTGGTGCCTTCCCCTGATCAGCCCGGTCGACTCCCACAAAGGGAGGCCAGACTGTGGCTTAGGCCCGCTCCCCAAGGGGAGCAGGGAGCAGGTAGTAGGACATCCCCTAGGGCTCCCAGTATGTGATAGGGGGCAAGCAGGGCTGAGGGGACCCCCCCCCACAGTGCACAAATTTTTGTGCACCGGGCCCCTAGTTGTATAATAACAGCCAGAAATAATAAATAAATAAATAAATAAATAAATAAATAAATAAATAAATACAACAGAGCTGTACATTAGACACAACAGCAGGGTTTGTCCTAAATGTCTGCCCCATTGCCAGGTTTACCTTGTACCAGAATATGAAATATTTTGTGATTAGCCCCAAAGCACAAAAATACCAATTAATTATGATGATTAGATATGTCTTCATTAGTAGTTTATAAATAAATCATGCACAGCATTGTGCAGTCATCTATCCTAGAAATATGCTCTAGAGGGTTATGAAAACAAATTAATTAATTATAAATGCTCTGCAATCACATATTTTATTTTGAAATGTTAAACATATGTGTGTGTGTGTGTGTCTGTGTGTGTTAGATGTGAAGGTATTTTTCCAACTATTTCAGTGTTTCTTTATACTTTTTAGCACTAACGTGCTTTCCTGAATCAAGACATAAGTTTGTTAAAAATCTGTATTTATTGATAAAAATAAAAATGTTACTGAGAACGCTTATATTTCCAGTTTCCTGCATCTTTTCAGATGACAGGGAGCTTCTCTTTGACATTTAACTTAAGTGCTTCCAGAAATGTTTTGTAAATGTGCTTCTCTCCTCTCCCCACCCCTCCCCCTCCCTGCCCTCAGTATATTTTCTTCATGTATTCAAAAGGATTTTCTCTGAATGTGTCGCTGTTATTAAAAACATTTTAATTATAATAACAATTATCCCATTTGTGCAAGATATCCCCCATTCTCTCCTCCAGCTCCTCTGTCCTTCCATCTCTACAGTGCGGGACCCCCAGAGACTGGCCTCTGTGCACAGCATCAAGCAATCCTCTCTGGACTTTGGGTTTCCAGTTGAGCTGGGCTAATGGGGATCCCTGGCAGGAGATCAGAGGTGGGCGGAGGAATTTATTCCCCTAGCTCCTTCTCTTCAGGTTCACTTGTACCTCAGCCAAAGGTCACAGCTCCTGACAGGTGATTTTTGCTGACAGATCTCTCTAAGGGCTTCAGTCCTTTCAGATCTAAGGGGGGAAACAGGTCTCCCCCCGTTACTCAGCCTGGGGTACGGCATTATCTCTCTTGATTTCCCTATACCCTGCCCTAGGTTTTGTAAAAAGTTTTTTAATTAAATTCATCTCAAATTACTCAATTTGAATATGTAATCTGTTTTCTGCAGGACCTTGATTGATACATGATTATTCTTGTAAATTATTCAAACAATACAAAAACACAGAGAATGACACACGGGTATCCTCATTACCTGTTTTGATTGTGAACACTGAAAATACAATTCAAATTGGCCTCAGCACCTGTGTTTTTCTAGTTCTCTGAGTCAGTATATCACATGCAGAAGCACAATCAGGAAAATGCACCGTTCAGGGCTTAGGATTTAAATTGGCCAAAGTAGAAATTTAGGGTACCTTCAAACATGCTTTTATACCTCCTACCCTGGGAAAGAGTTTGTCCCAGTCCAGCTCTGCTCAGGACAGTAATCAATTATTTTAACAGAAATAGTTTTATATAAAAATGATTAACTAGGTATTAAAGAATTTAAAAGGAAAAAAGAAAAACTAAATTATTATATGAGGAGTTTCTATAGGCTTCAGCCCCCATCCTGGGGCCCGGGATGAGAATGTAGAAACTGACTGGGAGGAGGGATCCTGTGGGCTGAAACTCAGACCGTGGAAAAGAGGTGCTGCTGGATCTAGGCTGGTGTCTCTTCTCTTGGAGGAGAAACCTCATGGGACTAGGACCCACACCTCTGAAGTGGGATGCTGAGCAGCAGCAGCAGGTGCAAAAAATTCTGCAGGAACACATTGAGGCTGGTTCTGCAAGAGTTGAAAAATGGAAAACTCAGTTCAACATGTTACTGAAATAAACTGTGGCTGCCAAGGGGAAGAGGTGAGATGAGGCTGCCAGTGATGGCGAACCTATGACACGCGTGTCAGAGGTGACACGCGAACTCATTTTTTTGGTTGATTTTTCTTTGTTAAATGGCATTTAAATATATAAAACAAATATCAAAAATATAAGTCTTTGTTTTACTATGGTTGCAAATATCAAAAAATTTCTATATGTGACACGGCACCAGAGTTAAGTTAGGGTTTTTCAAAATGCTGACACGCCGAGCTCAAAAGGTTCGCCATCACTGGGCTAGGCCAATGCTGAGTGGGAAGGCCAGTGAACAGGAAGCCAAGACATGCAAAGAAGATGGAGCAAGGTCCTCCTCCCACTCCATCCGTACAGCTCCCTCTACTGCTTTCTCCTGGCCAAGATCTGCAGAGAGGAAACTAGCAAAGCAAAATATAGTTTGCAGATTTTCAGCCCTGGCATCACAAAGCAGAGTCTAGAAGAGAGTTTGCTTCCAGAGGTGATACATTGTTGACTGGCATAGGGCAAGGTCCAGAAAATCAAGGACACACATTTAGTGGAATCACAGTTCAGGGTTCGTACTCTACACCAGGCCTTGAGTGAGGCTACACTGTCTTAACCACAGGAAAGTTTTAGTCCAGTTTCTAATAGGACAGTTAATATAATAAAGAGAGTAATTATAAATGTTATGAGAAGTACCATGGAAGAGGGGATAATATCAGCTTTAGGAGTGGCATGTAAAGAGCTCTGTAGAGTTAGACAAAGTATTCCATTGCAGGATATTTTGAGGTTGGAGTTGAATAAAAATTGGAGAGTCACATATTGAAAAATCAAAGATTACGTATCAGGCTTAAGCATCAAGTAGGTTTCACCAGAGGAATTCCCTGGTGCCACCTGCTCTGTGGCCCCTGGATACCTCTATACTAGTCGTGCTGTCACTGGGCACTGCTGTCATGGAAACAACTATGGTCAATCAATTTTTAACAAGTCCTTATTTGTAACATGTTCTCAAAATTAAAAATTGGGCATCCAGATGGTATAACTTAGGTCAGTGCCCTGCTCTGGGTGCCTAGGGATTCTGAGCTCTTGCTATTCTTATCTGTATAGAGTCTCCGTATTTTACAACTAGAAATTGTTGTACAAAAATTCCCCAGGAATCAGCCAGATGCACATCCTCTTTGATGCCTTCATGCATCATCAACACTCTTCCCTGTAGATTTTCTGGATCTATTATCTCATCCAATATACTATATCTCCATTTTTACCTACTGACACATTGTCATGAGACTCTAAATTACCTGGATGGCATTGCTTACATCCATTGCTGAATCCCTTGGAAGAACATTTCTCACTTGGTTATTACTAATTTCTAAACTAGTAGTTCCCATAATTTCAGTAGTGGGAATAAAAAAAATGGAATGGTTGATTATGTCTATCTGGGAGAGGTGCTAATTCCAATTCTATTCCTTCATTTTTGGATCCATGCATACTGACTATAAAAGAAATACTACCATATGCAAATCAAAGTTTCAAATAATTGGCAGCATCCTATGATCTGGTGCCATATAGGTTCTTTAAGGAGGTATCTGATAAAACTAAACTAACCTAAGGTCATTATCTCATTCTCGTGTGTGTGTGTGTGTGTGTGTGTGTGTGTGTGTTTTCCCCCATGGGAAGTTAAGCTTCTCATTTGGAAGAAATTGTGATAGAAGTAATGATGTTGAATAAGGCATTCAGTTGTCTAGGACATTCATGGTAATGCTGACTTGGGGCATGATGAATAAAAAAATCAAATATAAATTGAAGTCCAGAATAAGTATCTAATCCACATTACAAAAACCCTCCATGACAAAAGTAATAAAAAATAAAAGTAACATTCAAACATATAGTACAATATTGTAGGTTCTGATATACTACTTTTGGAAATACATTCTAATATACTGGTAAGGGGAATCTTATGTTTTTGTGCTTGTAAATAGCACCCATATTTATCACCATAGCCATATTGTTCATTAAGTAAATTCTGAAGTTTATACAGAAGGGAGATCATTGACATTGAGAGAGCAGGTTCTCTTCCCAGCTAATTATTATGAGTGGGAATGCCTTTGAGTTAACATGTAGCATGGATATTCTTTATGTTCTAAGCCTATTTCAAGTAATTCATCCTTGCTTCTCCCCTCTCCCCCAAGTCCTTGTCATTAATCCCCAAGTTCAGTTTCTGTGAGATTCCTTATTACCTAGGAAAGTCAATAATCCCTTCACATAGATTCTGCTAGTTCCTTTTCTGACACAATGTGAAACAATTGTCAAGCTCTACTACATGATATACTAGCCTTAGAGAAAACTGGACTTCTTATGACATTATTTTGCTTCATGAGCTTTACAAGTGGCTTTGTAGGTCAGAAAGAAGAGGGAGAGAGAGGAAGGAAGGAAGGAAGGAAGGAAGGAAGGAAGGAAGGAAGGAAGGAAGGAAGGAAGGAAGGAAGGAAGGAAGGAAGAAAGAAAGTCATCCCATTAGGCACAATGGATTCACAGATTCTTAAGATCTGTGTATAAGCATCTCCCAAAGATTTGTGCATGTCTCTATCCCCAGAGAACCCGCACCCTGGCTACAGGTGTCTTTAGGGAGAGGTATGAGGAAATTCTCAGTATGTTCTCCAGTGACAGTGGACTATCAGTGGGAGTTTGTGTTTAGGCTATCATGGCAACATACTCTTTTCCTACCAATTCTCTAATTTTTACATAAGCGAGAACGAAAAACTCAGAATTCCACTGGTAGTGTTTTTACTATCTCTAAGACCACATTTTGTTTTTAACCAGCTCGGTCCCTGCAGCAACAAAAGATAAGAGGTTCTTTTATCTTGATCCTAGGAACTCCCTGGATTCAGTCAGTGCTATGAGCCTAGAATTCAAGGATTTTAACTTGTCATTCTCTTTCTTTAAGCTGCCCATTGATGTTCAAAGCTGCTGCCCCTTTTGTAAGTCCATAAATTCCTTGTGTACATCCTTCTGTTCTGGGGTTGGAGCAACTCAATTCCCCAAAGTCATGCCTGCAATGAGCACTTGATGCCAGGTGACCACAGGCAATGATTTGATTAGCTTTTTTACTGCTGTTGAATTCCTGTCTTGGCATTTAAGCAAGATTTTGACTAGTTTTTGACCCAGCTATGCCAGATAAACAATTGGTGATCCCCACAATCCCTTGCGGGGAGCTAATGCACTCCATTCCTTGGTAACAACTGTTCAGTTACAGATCTTGGTTGTGAGCAGCAAACGCAGCTCTAGCTAATAAAAGAAGAAAATAAATGCATGGAGAGAATGTTGGGTAGCTCACAGAATTAGCTGGCAGGATGCAAGACCTACTAGGAAAATGGGCAGAAAACAACGGAAGCTTTGTCAGAGGAACCACAGCCAAGCTCATGTTGAAGAATCACAGTTGTTTGGATGTCCCATTGGTACCACTGGTGCCATCACACAGATCTGCTGCTGGATCCTATCACTGCTGCACACACCAGAAAAAGACAGATGATAAATATAAAGGGCATAAATCCAACTACAGATCACTGGTAAGCATGGGAAATTGTACAAAACAACAAAAAAGCAGAAAAATGTTCATTTCTGTCAATGATGAAGAGGAATGTAATAGAGGCACTGATTCTTTGAGATTATGTGGGAAATGATATTAAGAGACAGTTGATTAACATGCTGTCTTCATCCAATATCTTTTATGACAGGCAATTATCAGTTATGTGGCCTTAAGAAAGTCACTTATCCTCCCTGTGACTGGTTCATCTTCTCTACAATGAAGATAGTAATTATATATATCTCATGAGAATGTCATGAGGCAACATTGCATAATATATAAAAAACAGAGTAGGATCCAGCACATAGTTTGTATTTTATAGGTGTTAATTAACTAGTAGTAGTATTGGGGGGAAAGAATTTCAAGAGAAATGTTAAAATATGTTTATCTACATGAAAACGCAACTTACAAAATTTGTGAGATGCTGTAAAAGCAGTACCTAGAGGAAAATATATATTATCGATATCCACCCGGGTTTACAGAATATAAAGAATGAAGGGATTGTATAAAAATTGTAGTGTGAACTTTTAAGCAAACACTGTGCTTAATTTGTTTCCTTCCTTTTTAGCAGAACACTTTGGATTGATAGTTGGTGCTCTTTTCAAATAAACTTATGGAGAGGTCAGGTAGAACTTCTCTATCAAAATGTAAGAAAAATATCTTTTAGAGGAAAAAATAAACATATTTTTGTTTTGTTTAATAAAGGAATAGTAGCAATATGCTAATTATTTTTGTCTTTATAAACTGAAACTACAGCTGAGAGTGAGTATGCTAGGACAAACTTTAGTTTGATAAAATTCAACTTCTGTAGGCAGGGACTCAATCTTTTCCCAGAGGAATATCTATGGGGGGTAAGGTTAATACCTAATTTTAGCTTGTTTGTTGCTTTTTAACTCAGTGCAAAATCTAGTGCAAAATCTAGTCACAGTAAATATTCAAACAATGCTTTAAATTCTATATTAAGTTCATGGATTTTATCCAATATAAATAACAATAGAAAAGACGTAAACTTGACACTTCCACTTAGACAAAGTAATGCCCTTATAAAATCCTTTAACTATTCTTTAACTATTCAACCATTTAGGGTGGTCAGCTGCAGCAAACCTTTTATTTATTCAAAATGCTGCTTTTGCCAACAGAATTTTATAGTCTCTTCTTCACAGACAGGAATTCATTAACATTTCAATTGTAATTTTGTTTGCACTGGAGTAGGCAAAAAAATAAATAAAAATCAGTATGACCATTGCATAGTGTTCTTCTGGCCAGTTCCTACATCTCCATATCATGACAATCATTTCATCTGTTAAGAAATCTATATATTCACTAGTGGTATTCTTGTTGAACATTTGGGATTATTCCCTTGTCAGCTTCTAATACTGCAGTCCAGTATTATTTATTTAGAAAAATTTTTATCATATCTTTCACAGTAAAGATGCTCTATAGCTGCATCAAAGAGTTCCATCACTTGCGGTGGCACAGTGGGAATTCTTATGATCAATGCTATTAGAGATGAGGGCTGGGAGGTATTATCACTCGGTTTCTGGATTGCCATAGCTTCCATTGATAAAAATCATTCCTGTTGTAAATTCTGTCTTAAGTGCCTTCAGGTCATCTCCAAGGGCCCTCCTGACCTTGATGATGCCTGCAGTTCTTATAAGATCCTGCAGTAGATCCCCATCTTGTTTTGTTTTTTCTTTGTCTCTTATTACAGTCTGTCTTAACATCTATTTTCTCTGATACAACTATAAGTTTACCCCTGCCCGATCCCTTCACTTTTAGTTTGTGAGTGTCCTTAAATTTGAAGTTAGTATCCTCAGCATATACTTATGTATGTTTTTATTCATTCACCACTCTATGTCTTTGAATTGGAGAATTTAGTCCATTTAGGTATAAGGTAATTATTGATACATATTAACTTATGACTGCCATGTTTTTAGTGGTTTTGTGGCTGCTTTATAATTACTTTGTTCTATTCTTCTTCTTTTGCTCCCTTGCTTTATGTGATAATTTTCTGTAGTGGTATGCCTAGATTCCCTTCTCTTGATTTTTTGTGTATCTACTATAGGTTTTTGCTTTGTGGTTATCATGAGGCTTACATAAAACATAACTAGAGGCCCAGTGCATGAAATTCGTGCATGGGGGGGTGGGGGTCCCCTCAGCCCAGCCTGCAGCATCTCCAATCTGGGACCCCCCGATCCCAGGGATTGGGCCTAAACTGACAGTTGGACATCCCTCTCACAATGGGGGACAGCTGGCTCCTAACTGCTCATCTGCCTGTCTGCCTGATTGCCCCTAACTGCCCCCTCTTCCAGCCTGATCACCTCTAACTGCCCCCCCTGCTGGCCTGGTCACCCCCAACTGCCTCCCCGCTGGCCTGGTCTCCCCCAACTGCACCCCCTGCCAGCCTGGTCGCCCCACATAGCCTGCTGTTCAGTCGCTTGGTCATCCCTCACTAACCCCCCTGACAGCCTAGTCACCCCACGCAGCCTGCTGTTCGGTCATCCATCCAGTTGTTTTGGTCATGACGGCCCCTGGCTTTTTATATATTAGGATTATAACTATTTAACCTGATAATCTTAATGGATACTAAAATTCTACATTTTTACTCTTCAACCTCCACACACATTTATATATTTTATTTTATAATTTATGTCTTTTACTTTGTGTATATATTAACAAATTATTATAGTTATAGTTATATTTAATAGTTTTGTTTTTTAGCCTTCATACAAAGTTGTGATAATAATTTATTTCATCAAACAGTCAGTTCATTTTATTTTCTCAGGAAGATAATTGAGCACAATTAAACAACGTAATTGTTCTGTTTTTGCCTGCACTTATTGTATAGATAATTTAAACACTTTATTGAGTAAATCACTATATAAGATTAAAATTTATTTCTCATTAATATATATCAAATTCCTAAGTATGACTGCTGTGTACACAATGACATGCCTAAACACAGACTATATTTAACTTAAAATCTTTTTAAGGTATTTTGCTAATTCAAAATTCTCTTTAAAAGCTATTGCTGAGGGACTCAGCTATAAAGTTGATATTCTGAAGTTACCATTGGGGTTACAATCATGGACTGAGTGTGAGGTTCTGAAAGGGCTGATGTCTCACATTGAACCTCCCACTAGGTGCCAGGTCCCACTCGAAGCAGCAGCTGATATTTGCAGGGCAGTTTTCCAAGTTGGATTTCCACTCTGCTACCCAGGGTTCTTGATGAAGATAACTTTCCAATATGGGAGAATGTAAGAGAAAACATTTGTAAATAATATGTTCTAACAAATCAAGTTAACTGAATTGCATGCCTGATCTTTATTTTCTAATCAATTTTAGATTTATTTCTTGGCAGAATCCTAGACTGTGTTTGGGTGTTTTTATGCACAGATCTTGATGAAGAACTTGAACTCCAAGGTCATAGAGAACTTGGCCTAAGTACTGATAATATCATTTATCAGGCTTAAGAGTTCAGAAAAGCTATGCGACCATCTAAACCTGCATTTTCTCATGTGTTTATAATGAAGATAATAGATAATAGTACCGGACTCATAGGACTGTGGTTAGAATTAAATAAGAAATTGCAAACAAATGTTTATTTTATGCCTGATACATTGAAAAGACTAAATAAATGTTAGCTATTATATTATTTATTTGACAATACAACTTCCTTCAGTGGTTTCCCTAGAGATGTTGCAAGGAAAATAAAACCAAACCCACACTCCTAGAATTCAGCCAATTTCACCATATGCTTATGTCTGCACAAAGGTACAGATAGAACTGGATTTCTAAGTTGCAATGCAAAGCAGATCTGCTTTGTTGTATACAGGACAATGTACACAGATGCCTTTCCGCTGGACTACTTTTCAGGTGTGTTTAGCTTCTATAATACAGGTACAAATTAACTTAGATTTTGTTGCAAGATAGACTGCACAGGCAGCAAGATTTGAGACAATTGCAGTAGGAGGCTTCTGAGATAGCTAAGCACAAATGAAATGCATTTCATTAAGGAATTACACTTGAGATGCAAAATATATTTTAGGAAGACTAATTCTTGATCTGTTAACTTCTCCATTTGCCCCTTTTAGTTCTCAGTTTCAAGACAGACCCAGATAGAAATATCAAAAGGAAGTACTTATGTGTACACCCTGTGTAAAACCCTTGACCATACAAAGGCATTTTCTCTTGAGAGAATAGTTAAACTGGCCTAATTCAATGTCTCTTGTACATTAAATGTGTTTATTTTTATAAAAGGGAAAACAAAACCTGACTAAAAAGCATAATTATAAATGGTAATAGTTATAACATCCTCATATTTATGCAATAAATAAGCTGGCCAAAACTAGAGTTTGGAATCTGTAGTGCACTTCCCTATTATAGGAATGTAATTTATTTTTCTCCTCTACTAATGAGGCTGGCTCCAGATAGCCATGAGCATCAGTCTCAAATAAAAATTAAAAGCCAGTATATCACATTTCTCCTTCTGTTCCTCCTGCATATAACATTGCTCCATAAGCTCATTGATGTTGGAGTTCTATCTCTCTTTTGGCACAATTTTCCTCTGTGGTATGATGCTATGAATATTTATGGTACAATAAAAATAATATAATAATAAGCATTTCCTAAGCTTGTGCTGCATACATCTTCGGACAGGAGCTGGGAGGGCTTGATCTGTTACCTCCCACTAGAGAAGATCTTTATGTCCTGTGAAATAGCAGGCTGTCCAACACACCCCACTTCAAAGTGAGTTCAATGACTTCTGTACTGAAAAATTCTAAAGAGGATTTTTTCTTCTTCCATTTATAGTTTTGACTATCATCATCTCTGATACATTGCCAGATTTTTCTAACATTGAGTAGGCTTCAACTGATATCCTTATTCATCCTTCCTATGTCAACTACCACAATTCATTCTTTTATAGCCACCTTAAATCTTTAGTCTCTAAAATTCCAGGGTTCAGAATACTCTGAGCAGACTTATTACCTTGTTCAGTAAAGTGGGACTGCTTTACCCTCACTCCTCCATCACCTTAACTGACTAGATTTCTTTTCATTTATAAATTTAACTCAAATTGTTTTCTTTTGTCAAATTCCAGCCGATTTCCTCAGTCTGATTATCTGCTTAGCTACACATGATGCTCCTAATTCTGTGATGTTCAATATCCCCACATGTCTGTCTCCCATTTATTCTCTACAGTCATTCTTCTTATCTATTTTATTAATATGATTAGAATTCATTCTATTTCCCATTTAATAATTACTGAAAAGGTAGTTTTGTAATCCTGTCAGTTGTTAAAGAAATTCTTAGGTTCACACCAAATGAAAATCCTGAAAAATTTTAGGAAACGTTTTAAAGCTGTAAGACACCTCAAAAACATTTCTTCAGAATTTTCTTTCTGAGAGAGAAAGAAGAGAGAAGGAGAGAGATGGAGACAGAGACAAAGCCAGAGGGAGAACACTGGCTTTTATGCGTTTTTTATAGTATAATGTTGTTAGGATACAATTCTCCCTGGGTCTTTTCCTGTGTCTGCATGCCTATGAGAAGAGATACAAGCCTTTGTTCTGGACTGTTGCTTTACGGATGTTAGCATGGCCTCAGGAGAAACATATAGTTGCTCCTTCTGGAGCCAAGAGCAGATTTTTGGTTTTGGTTTGTTTATTTTGGGGTTTTTTGTTTGTTAGTTTGTTTTGTTTTATTTGTCAGGTTTTTCCTTTTTTTGTTCTTATCATTGTTTGTTTTTGCTACTGTTCAGTATAATAAAAGCATGTTTCCCATTTGGTAAAAATCAGGCATGCATTCTACCTACCACAAAGAACTCGGTTTCTCTAACTCATGTTTACTCCCTTGTACTGTAACCCATAAGATGTACTCCTCTGTGTGAACGGAAGCTTGGTGAACCAGTGTGAACACTGACACTGACTATTACAGACATTGGAAATAATAAAGTCCATTGTGTACATCCAAGAGGTTTGTTTGTTTGTTTGTTCATTATTATTTGAACATTCATGAAAGAGAGGCAGAATAACTTGTTAGTCGGGTAAAAATCTCAAACCCTTTCATTTTCCTGCGAGAGGTGATGCCAACAGAGACAAGGCTTCCTCAAGGGGAAAATAGAGGGTTTCATGAGTTGACTAACAGACATAAAGGGGAGTTCATGTATGGTCCAGAGGGTGATAAAGGGTCTTTCTCTTTCGTGCTTTTTAATTAAGAGAAATTGAGGAGATGGTTTCAGGCCAAACACTAGGAAGTAGGAGTAAAGATAACTAACTGTCCAAGTGATGCCCTGGCTGTTGTAAGTTGGGGAATGAATGCTCCCATCTGGTGGTCATCCTCAGGCCTGCAATAACCGTGCTAAGATTTGTCCTGAGGTTTGGTGGCAGAAGGTTCTACCACGTTTCATTCAAAAGAGGTATGCTGAGGAAGAAGAGAGGGGTGTGCGTGACCACTGTAGGCAGAAACCAGGCAAACCATTAGAATGTCGGTTAGTTAACTTGGGAGATGAGACCGGAAGGATATAAAGCTTGACTTGGGGTATATGATGCCTATTATTGGGGCATATTATGTCGTAGTCCCTTCTGCAGACTAGCATGTCATCCCTAGATCCTTTCAAAGATGACAGTAAATGGTCTCAGATTTTTGCAGTGGCTCATGCCTTCTATGAGGGAGGTTCAGCCCTTTCAGTGATATTCGTGAAAAAGACAGATTCCTCTTACTGCCCTGGATGCTCTTTGCAATGCTGATAAAAATGATCCGTGAATGAATGAAAAATAGACCCAAGTAAATCTAGATAAATTTGTTCAGTAATAAATTGAAAAACTCCCCAAGGCTTTATGTTAAAACCAGGCAAGAACTTAAGACTTGTTTTTGTTTTTTGTTTTATTTGTTTTTAAATAATGACACTGCAGTGGCCCTAGACTAAGGTGAAACCCTTTTAAAAAATGTTACCCCTGTGTATGTCAGATCCAAATTGATCAAAGGTAATAAGTCACATAAGCTCAACCAGAAAGCAATGTGACTATAGCAGTTGATCCAAGGAGTCCTCAAAGCTAAAACAGATGGTGTCAGCAAGGATGATCTTGCCACTTACTGTAAACAGGGGTGGGCAAAAGTAGTTTTACAGTTGTGAGTTTGTTAAACACGGAGTTTATTCTTATATTATAATTTATCAATGATAATATTATTTATTTGTATTCTACTTGGAACGTTCTATTGGCATTCTTGGACTGAGACCCAGACTTAAAGGGTATGTTGGAAGCTGTCTAAAGAGTGTTGCATGTTCTCTACACTACTGATCCCTTCCAGCTACCGGTGGCTGTGACTGATGATTTGCTCATTGGAATCTCTGGTAAGGGAGGCATCCTATAACCAGAGATGTCCCTTGGGGTTTTAGATTTGTAGCCTCCCTGACACAGTTACTAGGTGCACTCCTTTAAAAATAGCAATCAGCTTGCTATGAGACACTAGTCAAAACTGAATACCTGACCCATGCAGGCTTTGTGACTTTCCAATCTAATATTATCATTTGGGGTTGAGTTGAATTAGATTCAATGACTAACAATGGCTAACAAGAAAGGTTTCAACCATCCTTACTTGTCAAGCTGAAATGATATATTCAGTAATGTTGCTGGCCTGACCCCCATAGCATCTTTGCTTTATGTGAAAATAAAAAAAGATAATCATCTTATTGGAGACATTTTTGTGCTCTATTCTACCAACTGAAGCAAAGCTGCTGGCATAATAGGGACCTTGATTCACAGAGGTTGCCCTAAATGCCTGGTCCTGATTCACTGATGGCTCATCTAAGCTGAAAGTTGCTGGTGTCCACTGGGCCACACTGTTCACCCACAGCACCAGACATGCAGAGCTGGACATGGACATGGTTGTTCAACTCAGTAGAGCAATACTCTCTTTAATGAACTTTATTTTATGTTTACTGTCTCTTGGGCTGTTTTCAGCAGTTTAAACTGTTTATTCTGCTACCCTCTAGACTACAGACTGGCAGATTAGAGACATCTATCCTGAGGACCACAACTTGTGGAAACAAATCATGTTGGTTGAACTATCTGGATCAATCTTGTAGATGCACACCTTGATTTCTAAGGTAAGTCTAGATGGTTTATAAAGTTTGCTTAGGTGGTCTGGTCTGAGGCAGTTGATGTTAACACTGTATATTTCCTCATGCTGCTGGTCAAGTCCTATTGATAATATCCTTAATTAAACGTAGTATGAGACAAATGGAATAGATTTAATCCTAATCTCTATCAGTCAGATTAATGAATATGACTGACAGAGTGGGGTACTCACAGTGATATTTTCAAGGAGACAAGACAGTGTTCAATTGAGGGGTGCATATTGTTCGTAGACAATTCTCCATAGGTCTTGCATGTTTATTGTTCAGAATGACAAAGATAATGCTTCCCTTTGGGGCAAAAATTAGGCCTTCTTACTACATATTATAAAAGATTCAGTTTCCTAAGGTTGGAATTCCACTCCTGTAATACAAACCACTGTGTGTGAGCAGCCACTTGGCCCACTTAATGCTGTCCTGTGGGACACCAGCATGAATGCTGACTGCTGCTATTGCGGTGAGTAATGAAGACCTCTGTTTCTGATTCAGGAGTCTCGTGTCTTCTGTTAGCCCCCATGACAAGCTAACTTGGCACACAAGTAGAATAAAGTCTCTGACCCTGCTAAGCTTTTGGTATGTGTAATATTATAAATGTACACTAATTATGATTTCAGTCACATTAAGGAATATTAGAGGGGAAAACAGTTGTAGCTAACATTTTCAAGGGATACTGAACTTTACAATAATTATGTTAATGAATGAATGAATGAATGTGATTATATTGAAGAGAACTTCTGATTTCCATGAAGGAGGTTATTTTAATATGTTGGATTAAACTAATGACAAGGGGGGGGAATGCCCACATGACACAAGTTGTGCTTCAACACTTGTAGATACTTTGAAGTCTACAGATTGTTTAATTGAGAACCATTTCTGCACTTCTTCTGGAGTAGAGGCACCTCCTAGGAAATACCTAAATAGGTTGCAATTCTTTGCACTGAATTCTAGGAAATACAACATAATGATCATCAGAACACTAAAATATTAGAAGATCTATTACTGAGAAGATGGGTATATAGTCATACAGTGTATATCTAGAGTCAGATGACTCAAATAAATTTCTAACTAATTTTTACTTTGTACATTAGAAGTAGAGGGAAAAAAGCTTATTCCAATGTATAAATATGTCTACATTATCTAACTAATAGATTTGCTTGTAGTTGTTCTCTGTATATGGACTTTAATGCAGCATTTTATATATCATTCACATGAAGTTCAAGATTTCAGGTAGCCAAGAAACAGAAAAATCATTATCCATTTGGAGTCAGTTATATAACCATTTTCCTAACAAGAGTTGTTTAATGAAAAATAGCAAAGAATAGTTGCTCAAATCTTAAATATTTTTCTATAATGCCTTATTCTTACAGCAAAATGGATCAAAATTTGTAATTCTAAAGTTCCTTTAAGACATGTGTGTGTATGTGGAAATGTAGTTAGGGAAAATATTCAAAATTTTCTTCTTTGCTGGTATCAGAAAAGGTACTGAGGATAGGGAAAGGTTATTAGTTTGCTGTTGCTCATTCCCTGCTGAGCACAGTAGAACATAAAATAGGAATTAAAAAAGGAAGTCAGCTCTCTAATCCCAGCTGCAGGCTGATGAATCAGTTAGTGATTAATTGTTGCTACAAGTAATTAAAATAATCATATTTTGGAGAGAGGGGAGAAAAAAAGTATTTGGTGTCCAAAATGTTTTTGCCTAAAGTTGTAATTGCTGCAATATTATGACTTTAAAAAAAATAGGTATAAAGATCTTAATGTAAAACTGAAAGGAATATGATTTCCAAGATTGATCCAGCATCTAGCATTAGGTTTTAAAAACTTTTATCTGGCTATCAAATTCAGTGGTCCTTTATTCCATCCCACTTATTTTCTTGTATGCTGTTCTTTTAAATAGAGTTTGCTTTATAAAGAACACAGCATAATATAGAATACAAAATAACAAAAACAATGACATAGCTATGAAATATACTTTCCTTCATTTTCAATAAAGCCAGTAAGTTGACATTTATGCCCCCCAAATTGGTGTTTAAACTTTTTAAATTAATGCTAATGTGAGTTAATCAACATACTTTATCATGTTCCAAAATCTAAAAGTGTAAAATGTGTATGGCCCTATTCCAAGGATTTGGGGAATTAAGAGAAAAAAATGGCATGAGAAGATAGATGAATTTGTTTGTTATATATTGTTTCTGAAGTGATAGTGGATTATAAGGAGAAATGTCCAATAAAGAAATAGAGATAAAAGATTCCAGTTAAACAGAATCAGAGTCAGAGATGTAGGTGTGTTACTCAACGTTGTTCTAAAGCAGACAATGATTGGGAAAAAAGCAATTATATTATTGATTCTACACAACTAGAATACTTTTCCATGTAACTTCAAATTCTAGAATGTGTGATGAATAGTAGGCAAAAGGGGCTATAAAAATTCCTCCTGGGCCTGTATGTCTATGCAATTCCTCAAGTTAAATCTGGGTTGGTGTTAGAATTGATTTGACCACAAAATGTGGTAGAGGTGATGCTGTACTAGTTCAGGACCCAGGGTTTATGGGACATGGTAACTGCTGCTTTCATTCTTTTGCTATCCTGGGGCTCCTGATAAAGAAGTCCAGGCTGCCCTCTGGAGAAAATGGTCATCTAGGGATTCAGGCCCCAGCCAACAGCCCAGCACCAACTGCCTGACATGTGAGTAAGGCCACCCTTGGTCCTCCAGCCCAGCCACCACCTGAATGAGTGAGACCAGTGGACACAATACAAGATACATTATCTCTGATGAACCTTACTCAAGTTCCTGAACCCAGAATCATGATGAATAAACTCATTGCAGTTTACCCACTTAATGTCAGGGCACGGTGTTGCACAGTACTGCTAAAAGAGAAGAGACTGGCGATATTTGCTGTTTCTTCCTGATAGATAATAAAACATTCTATTAAGAAACATAAAACTAGACTTAAAAATAGAGAGTAACAATAAGGGGATAGAGAAGTGTTTGCATTCAGGGACCAGAGGACGATTTGTAAGGAGGTGACATTCGAGCAGAAAGGAAAGTTAAAGAACTGAATGGGAAACAGGGATGGGCTATAAACACCAAGAAAAAAAAAATTTCCCAATGTTTGCATGATATGTGATAAGTGACATACCTAAAATCAAATTCATCATCCTTCCTCCCTTTCCACCAACTCTTCTTTTGTCTATATTACCATTTATCATTAAACATCAATTCAAAGGTCGTCTTCTCCAGAAAAACCTACCTGTCTCGCTAATCTGGGCTAGTGGTCGCCTCTGTGTTGCCAGAGCCCCCTGCATTTTCTTCTGTGAGAGTATGGAACTCATTATACAGCTTTTTTCCCCTTTAAACCAAACCTCATACCATTAAAATGAAAGCTTGATTTGACCTTTCTAACCTTAAGAAATGCATATCATAGTGAAATGGCAGTCCTTTCTTGCCTCTACTTCCATTGTGTTCACTATCTTATCTTTTGTTCTTTTATCTCTATCTCCCATTAGATACCAGCTTAAGCACTTCACCAAAATTTAGATTAAGTCAAGAAAAAAGTTTTTGACCAATGGCTGTTTAATCTGCCACTGAAGAGTAGCAACAAAACAAAGCTTTTATCAACCAGAAGACACATTGTGCTTCCTTTGGGAAGGTAAACAAAACAGCAGATCTAGGAGCCTCATTCAAAGGGACTCCCAGGAATGGAAAGATTTTAAGAGTAGCACCTGTCAAATGGAGCAGTAGTGTGTACTGTTTGACAAAATAGGCTGGTGACTGTCAAAACAAATACTAAACCTTCCAGCTCTGACTAATGACTGCACCTCACCGAAATACTTGAGGGAAGCATCCAACAAAATGCAAAATTGAAAGGAAAATTGGAGCGATCAGCACAGCCTCCTAGCAGCTAAATTTTAAGCAATTTTGGAAAAACTCAAACCATTCACCAGGTTTCCTAGCAGAGGGCAAACTTCCAAAATCTCTTCTGATTGAGCATTCTGTCTTTGTGAGGAAATCACCTCTCTTCTGATGGCGTGCCAAAAAGCTGGGTCTGCCTTTTCAACACAGAAACAGTCCTGCCGTGACTGTGGCATTCTCTGTGCAGACACTCAGCTGACTGCCAATAATATCACCGGGAAGAGCAGCCGGGAGCTGGACCCCTTTGTACCGCAGAGTGGGGCAAATGGCAGAAAAGGCCTAGAGCCAGAGGGGGGCCATTTCTGATACCTTCTACTCCCATTTCTTCCAAGAGGAGACACCGGTTTGCCTTTTCTCTTCGCTCCTTCAAGGATCGTCTTGTTTTCCCTCTCCAGCGAGCAAGGTTTTCTAACAAGATTACAAAGAAAACTGCCCAAATGCCTGCCAATAATGTTATGACCATTTCCAGGAGGAGTTTCATTTAAACAAATTGTGTTTTGGAGGCCCCCAAAGCCTTGATAAGTTCCCGCTCTAAAATTCAATAATACATCACAAGTGGAAGAATGCATTGTTAGTGGAAGAATTTTAAGCATCTTAAAAATACAGTTCTGCAAAAGCCGTCTTCAGGAATTATCCACTTATGTCTCAATTTCTAAGTGGCAGGGATCAATACCGGTTTGTCCCTCTGCCTGACTCTTTCACTGTGCTCTTGCTCCCAGATGAAGCTATTCTCTGGGCTCCCTGAGTCAACATGAAAGAGGGAGGAAGGAAAACACTAAACAGAATATCTGCTTGTAAGAAGGGGTCACTTCTAAATATTATTTAGCTTACAGTAACAGGGCTTTCTTTCTCATTTAATTTTATTTATTTATGTTCTTCCATTATTTATTTCTCCTTCACCTATTTTACGCATTATATTAGATTGACTCTAGTTTCAAATATAGTTTTCATAGGGATTTGATTCTGTTATAAGTTAACAGATTTGAGATGTGAAATAAGCAAACTTCAAATCTAAAAGCACACATTTAATATGTGTTTCTTTCTAACAAAAAAGCATTTACTAAAATCTGTAATTAAGAAAAATACCCTCATCGTTTTGGTTCCTTTAAGCCTTATCTTGGAGAGTTATAAAAGTCTGAAAATTGCATTCTGTATTATTTTAATAACCATATTTTTGTAAGCAAAAAATCAGGACATATTCAGATGAGAATAAATATCTGAACTCAGAATCATCCCAGATATATAGGCTGTCCATATGTGTCGTGAATGGAGTGAATAGTTGGTTCCCTCAAATACCTACATCTCACAAATGGACAGGAATCAGGATGCCTTCGCTTCTGATTCAGTGATTTCGACATTCCAGGATGATCTGATTCACCAATGTATTTGATTGATGGATCCTACTCTGATAGCGGGTGATCCAACCCAGTCACCATCATGTCCAAGGAGTCCTGCATTTCCTGCAGCAATTATTCTGCTTGGCTCTTTTCTAAAACTTCTCTGCTCATTATTCTTGCTGCCTCTGCAGGGTCAGTAATGTGTCTGCCAGTAAAGTATTGTCTCCTTCCATTTCCTCTTCCCATAACCACGAGGAATAGAAGCCATTCCCCGGTTGAGGAAAGAGCATTTGTCCATTAATAACCACACTAGTCTAGCAGCCAAATCCCTTTTTGATGCTCTGGTCATTTTTAACTTGGACTATTATAACCACATTCTGTGCTGTCTCCAAGGCTTTATTCTTCTTTCCAGTTTAAAATGATATGCATTCTGCAGATCAAATCATTTTCTAGATGGATTTAAGTTATGCCCCTGGGAAGGGAGAGCCTGGGCTTGGCTATGTTGCAGATAGGGAGTGTGCTGTTGAACAGGGAGATGTGTGTCTAAAAGAGGCATTTAAATACATCATAGGTTGAGAGACCCAGCTTTTCTGCATTCCAGGAATCAGTACACCTCAAGATCTTATTACAATTGTAAGAACTACGTTTGACAAATTGTGGGAATTTGTTCTTCCTGTGTCCCAGCATATTAGAATGTATTGAAAAATATTTTGTGTGACTTTGGCAAACTGAAAGGTCACCAAGAAGTGATGATGCCATGCCGTTGTCTACTAACGTCTTTCATGCAGCTGAATTAACAGAGAGGATTTTTAAAAAGCTCCCTGAGCAATAGGTATGTTGTCCACCAAACTCTGCAGATAAGAAACAAACAAGTAAACATAAGAGGAGTGTGAGACAGTGATAGAAAAAGAGCAATTGTCTGCTGCACGTGGAAACTCTGTTTAAGTTCCTGGCATCCTAGACATTTTTTCTGGCTTATATTTTGGAATTACTATAGACCTCTATGAAACAGTTAATTCATTTCCAAAAGGTGAGACATTTCCTGTCTACTTAATTGTAGGATCAGACTAAGTACTATTTTATCAAAGTAACATTGGCTGTCACCCAGCGCTAATCATTTTCAGAACAATTATGATTTATTTTAGACATAGGCTGAAGGATCTCTATTTCCAGATTCCATTTTGGCAACTTTGAGCCTTACCTCATATGTAAGATTATTGCTGAAAACAGTTCTTCTCCAAATTGTCTTCCTTCAATTCTTTAAACACACACACACACACACACACACAAACACACATACACACACACACACACACACACTTAATTACAGTCAAGCTAGTGAGTCTATGTGACTGCCAATGTTTGCTCAAATATTGTTTGTGTATAATCCTACACAGATGTGCAGCCAATAGGGAGCTGAGTGACTCTGCTTTTACACATCTTTTAGTTAAATTAAAAACCCAAAAGCTAAATCTTGTGCTCTGGGAGAGCATGTGAATTTGACATTTCCTGGAGGCTATTAGAACCATAAACCAATGAATATAGACTATATTCATCCATTTAAGTGGTTTGTGACTGTGAAAGACTAAATATTTACAATGTCTTTTATCCTTGGATACAATATAATGATTTCATCATTTTAATAGCCCTTTACTCAAATGTGGCTGCATCCCACTTAGATTTTAAAGACATGTATTTCAAATACTTTGGGTCTCATTAAACATTTGACTAAGGCCCAAGAATGACAAAATATATAGCAAAAGTTCAAGGCGTTGAAATCAAGATTTTAGTTTTGATTTATGTCTTCCCTCCTGAATCTTACACTACTTACCAAACGTCACTCTAAGTGTCCAGATAAGAAGAGAGAATTGTACACACACACTTGGTCAGCAGAAGGTCACTTACAGATCCCAGGCATCTGTTCATAAATGTAGGGCTCTGCACACAAAAAGGGGCTGAGTGACTAAATGTGAATGAACAGAGCAAAACCACAGCAGCCACTTAGAGAAGCACTGAAGCAGTGTGCCCCACAGAAAGCTGCGTGAATGGCTTTGTTCTATATGGGAAAACATGGAATTATCCCACAAAACCCATTATCTTGTTATTTGCTTTTTCTTACGGAGTTGTAAAAATGCCTGAATGTTCTTCTTCATATTATTTTCCCTATTTCTGCTCTTAAATCTTGCTGTTTTCTGAAAAAAATGAGTTTGTATATTTGGCTAATATCCTTTTCCCATCCCTCCCAGGTAGCATGAAAACTAAATCTGGTTTACTTTCAATATAGAAGCGTAGGGACATTACCTAGTTCCTGCTGTATTTGGCTCTATTACTCATAGGTTTTTACTTACATTGTCTTTTGCATAAAAGAAACATTAAACATATTGACTGACATAAATGTGACCAAAATAAATGTATGGTTACCTCCCCTAAGATGCACAAAGGGTCTGATCTATTGGAACTTTTATACTAAGACTTTTGGAATGCTCTGCTCATAGAAGTTGACCTCAATGATTATTTCATAAATCATTTTCCTAAAGCAACTATCTAACATGTTTTATAATACCTTGGTTGGATCATCTGTCAAGCCATAATTCATCTCACGATGAGGTTAAAGTCAAAATAAAAGAGATAAAGGCTAAGAAATTTTTTTCTTTGGTTTATAATATACTGATTCTTAGTAAATGTTCTAAAAAAGTAATGTACATACAAAGGGGTAGTTTTTCTTTCTTTCTACCCACAGCCAGGGAAATATATACTCTCTCTCTCTCTCTCTCTCTCTCTCTCTCTCTCTCTCACACACACACACACACACACACACAAGCACACATGCACATATATGGGGTTAAATATGGTGTTTCTATAACAAAAACTGTGATATACCAGAAAGACATTAAGCTATAAATAAAACAAAACAAAGCAAGTATTTAAACCCAAACTAAAACTCTTATTTATGTCTTGGCTTTAATACTCAATGTCCTTATCTGTTATATGGGAATAATATCTGCTGTGTAATACTTTACAAACTTATTGAAAACATTAAATGAAACAATGTGCTTGAAAGAACTATGAAAATCACAATCAATCAATTCACTGATCATGCTGATGAGTGAGGATATATGAACAAGACTTTGTCTGCCTTTTAAGAGTTCTGGTTTATTGGAAGAATCCAACCCATAAAATGTTATGGGGAAAACAGTAGGGAGTATTTAGCTGCCTTGGAACAGACCAGGGAACTACACAGAAGAGATAACATTTAGACTTGGTATTGGAGAGAGAAGAAAGAAAACAATATTCCGAACAGAGGAAACAATATATGCTTATATAGATAAGCATGAAAAAAATTACAACAAGTTCACCAAACTTGTGGCTGAGATGGGGGAATGGGAAGGTGATAGAAAAAAGAGGTGGCTGAAGAAAAATCTGATGAGTAAAGATTTCATTGCCTAATTGATGCAGAGCTCTTGGATTTTCTAAGTGAAAACATGCATAATGTTAATGTATAATTTTGAAAAATAAATATCAAGTTAGCAGGCCCTATTATGAAGAGGACCTATTATGGAAAAGGAGAGTAGAAATCAAGAAAAATGATTAAGAAGTTCTTACAATTATCCAGAAAGAAAATATTAGCGATCTATGTTAATTTGGTTGTCCTGAAAGGATAAAGGGTTGAGTTGAGGGAATTAATAAGATCGGGTAACCATTGAGAGTTGGGAGTAAAGAAGAGGTAGTGACATGCTGATCTACTAGAGATGACTGACATATAAAAATGATATAATTCTCTAAACATGTACATAAAACTCTATCAGTATGAAAGGCTTTAGTGTGGTTTTCTGTCATATATGCCAATAGCTAGTTTATTTCCTATTTGACCCCTCATCCCCAAAGCCCATGAAGCATTTTAATAATAGGTAGAGCAGATGCAAGCTGCTAATCCCTTCCGTTTAGTAATTGCTGAGATGAGAGATGGAAAGTTTAGGGAAAAAACCCACTGCCCCTACCCCTTCTTATCATGCTCTCATTTGAAGGGCAGTCACTCAGGTGGGGGGTTTCTGTGGTAGTCTCTCCTTCACGACGGCTGGAGTGGTCATGAATCACCATGACATGCCTCTCCCAACGGTCTCCTTTTTCACCCAGATCACTGGGACACTTTGCTCAAGGGTGCAAATGTTTATGGTAAAAACTCACTTAACTCATCTCTTTCCCCGTGTTTAATGCATCATCTTAAAATGCCTGCATCACTGCTGTCTGGACATCTCACACTTTAACCTCCAGCAAGGCAGGAAGTGAGCCTAATTAATTCCCACTCAGAACACCCAGTACAGCCTCCCAAATATACGGACATTTATAAATGTTTTGGTGATAATGAAATAATTTATCTTTTCTAGGGTGCATCCCTTTCAACTGAACCAAGAACAGCCTATATTGTACTGATTTAGGGAGGATAAATGTAATTCCATGACAATTAAAAATGATGGGAGGGGTAAAAACCCATCCATCTGCCTAATGACTAAACTTCAGTGGTGAAGATTTGATCATTCCAGTGGAATTTGTTAGTGGAAGAGCCTTTTATTTAATGCATCTTAAAAAGTCAGGGGAGTCTGACTACCCCCGTGAACTCAGTAATGTCAAACTATCTCAGCAAACTCAGGAAAAAGACAGGATCTGTATTTTTCACATTAGGACAGAGAAAAAAACCATGATGTTTTCCTTTTCAAATTAGTTCAAACTTTATTTATATTGTTTCTAATATAGTGCACAAACTATAAAATTTAAGCCACATACACACATGCATGTGTACATGTGTATTAAATCATGTGTTATATGTATATATAACTTAATATTAGATACATATCCATATTTTACCCTTGAAAAATAATTATTTTTCTTTATGATTTATTACCTAAAAGATTATTATATTTAACTTTTTTATTCTAAAAGCTGCCCCCAAGTGAAATGGGCATAAAGATAAACTGAAAAAAGTATTTATTAAATACAAACTTAAAAATTAGATAAATTGCATTAATGTGATAGTTTATGTATGGGCCTGTGGTGTGTGTGTGTGTGTGTGTGTGTGTGTGTGTGTGTGTTTAATGCCTTTGCAAATAGAATCATGTAGTTCCTACAAACTGCTTGCTGAAAACTTGGCTAATTAGTTAAGGCTTCTTTTAATAGTCACATAATCAGTATTGTGAGCTTACAACATAGAAATAAAATCTCAAAGTGAAGCAAAAGGAAATTTTTCATTCTTTCTAGAACACATTTTAAAAATCTGTTCTATTTAAGTTAATATATATTATAGAATAACAGGAAAATTAAAAGTACAGTATACTCTATGTTCAAAGCTATTGAATAATGTTTTTCTTCTTCATTTCCCAGAGCAGAAGAAGTTGCAATGGTTATTTTAATGACTTAGAAAAAGCATTACTTGCATATTTTCAAATCAAGCCTATTAAAGCACATTATTTCAAGCCAAGCCTACTAAAGCTATTATTGCAATTGCACTGGATTCATTACTAACATGTGATCCAAATTCAATTTAATTCTTTTGCTGTAACTATTGTTGTGGTAGAAGATACTGAATTCTAAGAGTATATATATATATATATACTCAAGTGGCTAGTTTATAGTATACATCAGAAATGGGATATTTGGAGTTTTATTTATAGAATTTTAAGTCCTGGAATTTATTTTTTAGATACCACTGAAACATTATTTAAAGGACACATCCTTATTTCAGAAAATGTACTTCTCATTTTGTCATATATATTTATATTCCAGTAAACTTGCTTTCTCCTTTGATTTAATTTTATCCACTGAAAAATTGCTTGGGATGTGTTTTGCATTTCCCTCACCCTTTCAGATCTGTCCTTACATGTTTCACAAACAGCAGATTTACTCTGGTGCTGTTAGTAATTTCTGCCACCAGAGAAAAAAATATATATTTTGTCCCTATAGCTCTCTTGCAAAGGTTTTAGAGAAACTGAGCTATATTTCACTTCAGACTGAACTTTCTGCTGTTAAGTTACTTAGTTGTTGTTTTTTTCTTTCATGTTTTTGCCTAAAAATAAATAACAATTGCTAGTTCATATTCCCATTTTGAGACAAATTTTACTGTTCCTAATAGTATTTTACTTAACATTTTTAATTTGAATGCTTGGTTTTCAAAGGTTTTTCATATTCATGATTAGATTTATTATGCCTTTGAGACAAATGATTTTTAAAAAGTGGGTATTTAGTTTCATATTAAATGATAATAAGAATGTACCAATGCTTTCCGGGTGTCAGGAAAAAAAATGCATTGGGATAAGGCTTGCACGAGTAAGGATGGGGTGGGTTATGCTCTAGTAAAATAATCCCCAAATCATGGGTGTTGTCCATCATGAGTCAACATGAAGGCATAACCTGAAGGAGGCTCCTCTTAATAAGTGTTTCCATAATATTTCCAGCAGGAAAGGAGATGTGGCAAGCCTTAACTGGCTCTTCTTAAAGCTTCTGTGTGCGATTCCCTTCTGCCCAGCTTTCACAGGCCAGAGCAAGTTAGTAGGCCATGCCTCACTCCATGTGTGCACAGCCCCAATAATTTGAGGGTCTTCTTCAATCCTCATAGCAGTGACCAGAATAAACTCAAAAATTTCTGCCAGCTCAAGGTAATTCCCTTACTTTGATGTATTTACTTTAAAGTACTTATCCTGTATAATAAAAGGCTAAAATGCAAATTGACTGAATGGAGGAACAACCGGTCACTATGAAGTGCACTGACCACCAGGGGGCAGATGCTCAAAGCAGGAACTGCCCCTGGTTGTCAGTGCACTCCCACAGGGCTCACAGAAGCTGGGCTCACAGCTGGCGAGTGCAGCGGCGGTGGCAGGAGCCTCTCCCACCTCCGAGGCAGCACTAAGGATGTCCCACTGATGGCCTAAGCTGTCAGTTAGACATCCCCCAAGGGCTCCTGGACTGCGAGAGGGTGCAGGCTGGGTTAAGGGACCCCCCCCCAAGTGCATGAAATTTGTGCACTGGGCCTCTAGTAACTATATGAAATCCCATTGTTGGTTTTAGAGATATGGATATGGAAGACAACAATGTACTCTCCATCAGGGCAAGGACCTTGTTCTTCTTGCCTTTACTTTCCTCCTCCTCTCTTTACTGTCCTTTTTTTTCTTTTCTCTTAACTCTATCACCAGATTAGCACCAGACATATAATAAATAGATGAATAATAAACACATGGATAAATGAATTATATCCATTTTACAAATAAAACATTGAATCAGATATTTTAAGCAAATAAAGTAAGATAATATAGCTATGAACTAGCAGAATAGGGATCCAGAGCTCAAGGCTTAGACACTCAGCTTTAGAGCTACTGTGCTTGATAGTTACATAGGCTTATGGGAAATACATATATACTTGTCGGTTAGCATGAAAAACACTATGAGAAACATGCACAAATTACTGTGGACCCACAGAGGGAGTAAAACCTATCAGGTATCACATGTTTAAAGGTGGTGAAAAATGATAGGAAGAAAGATTTCATGAATTACTGTGCTAGATTTTTAGTGAGATCTTGAAGATGTGTTTGCAGTTTTGTTTGAAATGCCTTCTTTTTCTTTCTACTATGAGCCAAACATGTGCTAGCTGCTAAGGATTCAAAAATACCCAAGACAAGAAAAGTCTTGGCCCTTCTAGTGCCCTTTATCTCATAAGATACATGACAGTCAGACGTGCACAGAGAAAATCACTCCTCAGCGAGAGGCTGGCAGACTGCTCTGCAGCTCTCGGAGGGACGGTGTGAGTAAGGAAGAGGAGTTTTCACGTGGGTCAAGTGAGCAGCAGTTGGCAGGACCACGACCTGCAGAAAGGTCTTTGGGAGCTATTGACTCCAAAGGCTGCCCCAGCACATGACCATGAGCAAGATGAAATAGGGCCTGGGTCTCGGCCATGTCCTTTCTCTCTTTTCTAAAGCATCCTCAATGATATTCCTTCACACTGCTTTTCAGGCAGTCAGGAAAAAAGAAAGAAGAAAAAAACAGCTTGTCATAAGAGAGACTAATGGCAAGAATCCAGAAAGAAAATACTTAAACTATCAGTCTTCTGCACTTGGAAGGCTGTGAAATTGGACTCTTTCTAAATAAATGGTGAGAATATCATTCTTATCAATAACATACATTGATTACTTACTGAGGTCAGGGCATGCTTGCTACATTTTGGTTAAGGGACAGTGGATGGTAAGAAGATGGTAGATAATGATGCATTTAGATATTCTCAGCCTGAAGAAAGTGGTAAAGACACTAAGTCTATTGACATTCAGAGGAGAGATGTTCATGGGATACAGTAGATGCTGGGATGAGTCCAATAAAGCAGCACTTTCCAGACAGTGCGAGAAGAAGTTATCAAAGGGAGGAGTTATCAAAGGGAGGAGTTATATCTTCGAAGATTATGCTTGGCTGCCTATTATAGAAAACCCCAAAAATAACAGTGTCTATAAAATATATAGATTTTTAAAAATCTCTTACTAAAAAGTCCGTAAATATGCACTACAATATGACCTGATGTTTTCCTAGATCATCTTTCTGTTCCATCATTAATTCTGGGGGGACTGGAGGGGTGGGGGCAATGATTGTATACTTAAAGGAATCATGGTTGAGAGTTACATAAAGGAGTTATATATAGAGGTGTGGAAAAGGTCAAGAGCAAGAAAGAGGATATTAAATATCCCAAGGACTAGCAACAGGGGAAAGTCCACACTATATGGAAGCAGTTCCAGGACATTAGAGCTATAGCCTTAGGAAATGGAGCTGTAGAGAGGGTAATACAACTATGTACTACCAAACGTTGGCTCAGCAGAGAGGAAGTACAGGGAATGAATTAATAATCAGCCTCCTACTGCCCTCCATTCTGTACCTCCCATTGCTAGAAGCTAACAGGGCAAGGGGGCCCAGGAGATACTCTAGCATCTCAGAAAACACAACAGGGAGGAGAAGAGTGAAGAGCTGACCTGGAAGAACATACACAGAATAATCAGAGTTTACCCCTCGGCATTGTACTCCTCAGTATCTGTTCTTTTCTTTTGTCCATATTGGGCAAAAGATTGAGTCACAAAATCACTTGGTGTCCACGGTTAGGCATTAAGAAGTTACCAAGACCCAGTTATATGCTAGGAGCTATTTTCAAATGGAGTATAGTTTTTGGCAAAAATAGGATATGGATTTAATTTAAAACTGAAGTGATCTCTGCTGTTATTCTCATGCTTGGACTTACCAGAGACCTCACAAAGCATCTTTATGTACTACAACCCCTTTCAGACCATTGTGTGCTGGGTCATCTGCTCCATGTCTGGAAAGCTTGCACTGCAGCCTAGACCTGCTGTGCAGCCTTCTCTTGCTTTGAGTACCACTCAAAATTTCAGCCTTGAAGCCTACCTGGTAAACATATCGAAACAGCATGCCAAACGTTTTATGTAATTGCTCCAAAATCTGAAGAGGTTAACCAAGCATGGTCCCTATTTCTTCTCAGAGTGTAGTCAAAAGTGCAGCAACCAGCCTTTCACTTTAGGAGAGTATCCCAGTCATGCCCCACCTAAGGGACCCTAAGAAACTTTATGGATTTTGCAGGCCCACATGTATCTTTCTAAAGCAACCATTGTGGTTGTTGCTTTCTTATTACCTGCTTCAATATAATCAATGAATCAGCATGTAGGCTATAAAGTGCAACAAACAAATAAGCAAAGAAAATTGTTCCATACTTGCTTATGACATAGAGCAAAAGAATTGTCATAGAACTGAACAAAGATGGCAAATAGAGCCACTGCCCCTGATATGTGAAGATCCCCTGTTTCTAATTATGTTAATTAGCAGGTAGTCAAAGACAGGGTTGTTTAGGGTAATAGCATGCCAGGGTCCACGGCACATATTAATTTGTTCTAGTGAAAGTACCGTGTGCAGAACAGCAGATGCACTTGTAGTATTATCCGATTAGGGTTCTTAGATCCACAGTGATTCTCCAAGATCTTTCTGACTTTTCAGTAAATAGGAAAATTAGATGGATGTAAAGGATAAATGTCCATTCAGTTATCTCTTAAGTCCTTGATGGTGACACTAATGTCTGCAATATCCACCAGCAATGTGGTATTGCTTTTGATTGGGTATCTTCTTGTTTTGTATTTTGAGGGAAGACACCAGGAGAGGAAATTGTATGAAATGTTCCTACAGTAATAGCTCTCATTCCATAGCACACAGAACCAATGAGAGGATTTTGCCAGTTACTAAGAATATATACATATACATACTCCAAATATATTAGAACTAGGAAAATAGGATAAACAACCCCAATAATTTTAGTGTAAGATTGACTTTACCAAAACTTCATCGCTCACCTGATCTCCATTAGTCCCTAATTGGACCACTGGACCACATGGTTCTGTTCAGAGCTAGTATCTAATAACCATGTAAGTCTGGTTATTTGCTTTGTCTCAGTCACATTATTAAGGGATTATAGCTTCCAGAGAGGCTTTGGAGGATAATTCACAGTAGAGTTGAGGCCTTTTTCAAGGCTGTTTACTCAAAGGGGCTGGCCTCCATGCCAATCAACTCATTCTGTGTGTGTGAGATAGTTAAAGTTTTAGAATTGAATAAGAGACCAGGAACCCCATTAGAGTTCTTCAATTCTTGTTTATGCTCAGCAGATCTGGAATTTTCTGCTTATATAAGTCAAATAGCACATTAGAAAGCTGCCCAGCATGTTTATTCCCACAGCCCTGGGAATAATTAGCCACTGTTACAGACCTCTGTGGCTAATTTATGGTAACAGTGTCCACTCTATCTCTAAGGATACGTGCCAACACCTGACTTCTATCACTCCGGGATCCCATCATTTCCATGAGGGAAACCTAAGTCCATTGCAGCACAGCTCATGTCTCCTCCAGCCGACAGAAAGCAATCTCTATAGCCTTTTGATGAATTCCAGTGGTCCCCTCAGCAATGCACTCCTTCATGCGATAGTGAAGAGAATTTCTGCAGCCTGATAACTGTCTCATAGCAGTGATGTGCTCCTGGAGGAGGCCTTGACTTACCTTGGATCTAATTCTCATTTGGAGCATGGGGGTCAATGAGGGTTGCTGAGTGTGGATAGTGAAGAGAATAAGTATCTCCTTAGGAAGTATCTTCCCCAGGTAACATCACTTGTTGTTTTGTTTTGCTTTGAATGTGAGAGAAGGGTGTCTGAGTTAGGCGGGAGTGAGTGCTTGGGGAGGAAGGCTGGTAGAAGGGGCTGCTCAGACAGAAAGGTACGTTCAGTCAGACTTGAAGATTCTAATTCTCAGCCTCCTCTGTGTCTGTCTGGTTTACCCCAAGTCACAGCTCAGGGCCCTGGTTTCTCTGAAGCACCACTATTAACTTATTAAGAGACCTGGTGAGAGTGTGCAATTTAGTTTTGCAACTCTGCAACTTTTGTAATCAGGCTTTCCCCCTGGTTTAAAATGTCTAGGGAGCTTCAAAATATTGAATAAAGTTTTGTGAGTTTTTTTGCCATTTTTTCTTTATTGATTAAGGTATTACATATGTGTCCTTATCCCCCATTGTTCCCCCCATCCTCCCACTCATGCCCTCACCCCCTGGTGTCTGTGCCCATTGATTAGGCTTATATGCATGCACACAAGTCCTTTGGTTGATCTCTCCCCCTTACCCCCACCCTCCCCTACCTTCCCTCTGAGGTTTGATGGTCTGATCGATGCTTCTCTGTCTCTGGATCTGTTTTTGTTCATCAGTTTATGTTGTTCATTATATTCCACAAATGAGTGAGATCATGTGATATTTATCTTTCTCTGACTGGCTTATTTCGCTTAGCATAATGCTCTCCAGTTCCATCCATGCTGTTGCAAATGGTAAAAATTCCTTCTTTTTACTGAAGCATAGTATTCCATTGTGTAGATATACCACAGTTTTCTAATCCACTCATCTGCTGATGGGCACTTAGGCTGTTTCCAAATCTTAGCTATTGTAAATTGTGCTGCTATGAACATAGGGGTGCATATATCCTTTCTGATTGGTGTTTCTAGTTTCTTGGGATATATTCCTAGAAGTGGGATCACAGGGTCAAATGGGAGTTCCATTTTTAGTTTTTTGAGGAAACTCCATACTGTTCTCCACAGTGGCTGCACCAGTCTGCATTCCCACCAGCAGTGCAGGAGGGTTCCTTTTTCTCCACATCCTCGCCAGCACTTGTCGTTTGTTGATTTGTTGATGATAGCCATTCTGACAGGTGTGAGATGGTACCTCATTGCTATTTTGATTTGCATCTCTCGGATGATTAGTGACTTTGAGCATGTTTTCATATGTCTCTTGGCCTTCCTTATATCCTCTTTTGAAAAGTATCTATTTAGGTCCATTGCCCATTTTTTGATTGGGTTGTTTATCTTCCTTTTGTTAAGTTGTATGAGTTTTGAGACATATTGGCCATCCACAATAAGTGAAAAAGTATGTACTGTTGCTTAAGAGAGGATTGAGTTCTAAACCTTCCTCTGGTTGAGTTGCTAGTTGTCTAACTAGTTACTTAAGCTCTCTGGGCCTCATTTGTTTTAATGTTAAAATTGGAGCACTGTTTTTTGTTCATAGTAAGTGTAGGAGTTAATGAAAGGACACATGTAATGTTCCTCGTGAAAGAAGTTCTCACTATGAATTCCTGAACTCTAGCTTTTTCCATCTTTCCCTTTCTTTCCTCTCTTTTATTTAACTTGTCCCAGTGTAATTTTATAACACATTACTGCTCTAAAACCACTTCACCTCAGAATCCAAAACCTTTAAGAAAATTCTGGACACATTATATGTTCTTGTAGTATCCCCGAACAGAGATGCATTATTAAAGAAAGTATTCATACAGCACAATTGGAAAAATAATAATTCAAATATTTATGCAAACATTTGTAACATTATCTATGTAAACAAAATGAAACAACTTAGAGATCATAAATATTGCACATTTCAATTTTGTTAATTTTAAGAATGCTGTTTCTCCAATATAAAATCAGAGTTGGAAACCTCTAAGAATTTCAATAATTGGGTTTCGGCTCTGTGCCCCTCAGGAGCTAATGCTAAATCTGATAGGTAGGTTATTTGTTGACTTCCTAGTAATATTTCCTCATTAAACATTTAAAAGAATTAACAGAGCCAGAGAGGAGAGAGCTCTTTTTTCTTATTCTTATTTACTATACGAACAGCTATTTGTTTGATATCAGTTTTATTCAGTGATTCCAAATTGGTTAATAAAATGCTAATGGTTGCCAACATACTATATTTCTCACTTGGAGATCATCATTTAATTCTAATAAATGCCAGTTGGATACTTGTTAAAACAGCAGGAACTAATTCATATATTCGAGCTAAATAAATAAAATTTGATTGCATATTTGTTCCACTCAGATTTGATAACTGGCACTGTAGAGAGGTGCTTTGTATAAATTACCTTGGAAACGCCTGATAACCAAGTCTTCCTGATGAAACGGACATGTCAAAACAGTGTCATGTGCCTAAATATCACTTGTTAATGTCCACTGTAATGGATTCTAGACCTTGAAACTCACATTCTGAAATTCTAGGGCAGCTCTGTTAGACCTAACAAAGCCCCCAATAGAGACCCTCAGGAACTTGGAGACAACTCAGTCTTTTCCAAAGGGTCTCCTCTGTATGAAGCCCAGCCCCCTCCCAATTAAAAAATCCTCCCAAGAGAAAGGATAACTTCACAGGACGATTTCAGCTGCCTTACCATAAAGGTGAGTTGAGGGAAATACTTAATGAATAGACTTCCATAGGGCCTCCACTTCAAAATTTATTTTGATTTATTGGGGAAATCTATGCTTTCAGAAATTCATTTAGTTCCTAGAGAAAATGTTTCTCAGTACTTACTTTTGGGAAATATGACTATTGTCTTATTTGTGATAAACTCATGTGACTCATACCCTAATATAGTCTTCCTGTCTGCTATTTACATAAGATCAGCAAAGTGTCTATGTATTTACCCCACTGAGGTCTTATTTTGTAGCTTCATTTTATAAATAGTCAAGAATGTATGAAAAACCAAAAGTTAAGTTGCTTATCTTGATGGTTTATCAAATATCACATAAAAAACAAATTATGTAAAGTTAATTTTTTAAATTTGATGTAATTTATTAAAAGTAATCAGGATTACAGCAGAGTCACAAATTTAAGGAAATGTGAAAGTGATATTCATGAACCTCTTATGCAGAATTGATGAGAACAGTAAGAAAGTGGGGACTTTCTGTAAACAATATAAGTCCAATAAGCACAGGGAGTAATTTTCTGTGTTGATGATTATTTTCTGTTTACACTGCTTCAATAGTTCTAATATTCCTAGAGAACATATTTAAAGCAGCTTTTTAAATGTAGATCCACATGTAACAATCCTTTTGCCTAAACACTTTGTGTATTTTTAAGAAATAAAAACAGTTTCTAATGTCTGAGTGAAAACACAAAAATAATAGAGTAAGGGTACAAAACTACACAGGACTCTTTTTGACATAATAGAAATGAATATTTTAAATTTTCAATATATACATTGGAAGAGGCTATAATACTACTTTAGTGTTTATATGAATTTTCTATCATTACTAACAACATTTGTTTGTTTGTTTTACTAACAACATTTGATTAAAATTTTGACTGAGTTTTAAAATTCCAAGTGCCAATGTCAGCACTGTTATCACATTCATATATGTACATGCAGAATGATTCATCTGAATTGAGGTGACTGGCCACGTCATCCGGACCACACTATGTAAAATTCCCAGCTGCTGGACAATTAGTATTAGTTACTAATTTGTTAAATTCTTTTAAGTTACTCAAATATAAAATGGCTATTTAATATGTATTTGTGTACAGAATCATTACAATTTTTGACATAATTTGAGAGGCTACTGAGATAGCTGTCTTTTATAAACGTCTTAACAACAGGGATGATTCTGAAATAGAGTCGAATTAGAAACCATCAAAATTTTTAAATGGAAAAAAATGAGCACACGCAATGTAAAAGTATTTAAGAGAGTCAGAGAACCCTAAGATAAAGGTTAAAAGGCTGTAATCTAAAAAAATAATCAGTTAAAAAAGGGTGACAGTTAACTGACCATCAAATATATATTGAACTTCTGGTGTATGGAGAACACCATGCTTGACCCCAGCTTAATATTTTTTTTACTATTTTGGGTAGACCTCCCCAAGAGATAGTCATTTATCAATGTGTCCACAGTTTAGTTGTTATTCTATGAGGTTGGGAAGAGATAAAAAGAAAATCACTTTCACCTGATGCTCCAGATAATGAAAAGTTAAGAGAAAGCTACCTCATACTAGTAATGTGTCTTATTTGTACAGCCCACACAAGGACTCAGGCAGAACTCTACATGACACAGTATTTACGCACTCACTGTGTGCTGAGAGCTTATCTGTGCTTTAAAAGGACTGCCATGCCAGGCTGGCATAGCTCAGTGGTTGAGTGTCAACATGTGAACCGGGAGGTCAAGTTTTGATTCCAGTCAGGGCACATGCCCAGGTTGTGGGCTCAATCCTCAGTGTGGGGCATGCAGGAGGCAGCGAATCAATGATTCTCTCTTATCAGTGATGTTTCTGTCTCTCACTCCCTCTCCCTTCCTCTCTGAAATCAATAAAAATATTTATTTTTTAAAAAAAGACTGCCATTAGTTGAGTATCTACTATGTGAAGACATAGTGTTTAGTATTTCATGTATATTAGCAATTCTAAAAGCCAGTTACAAGTATCCTTATTTTACAACAGATGACTCCAAAGTTCAGAGAATTAGCAAATTACCTGAGCTCTCACAACTAATGAGGGGGTGGAGCAAACAGGGACTCTTTGTGAGCCCACAGTTGATTCTTTTTCTGCTGAATTCCAAAGCCACCCTCACAGGCATTGTGATAGAAGTAACAAAAATTCATAATCAAGGTTTGGTTGAATCAATACTTGTAATCACACCATAATACCCAATAAACTCATCCACACTTTGAGTTGATATTTCAATTCATTGAAATGCTCTTTTTTACATTTCTTCAACCACAAATCATCATGTTAATGTAACAGAAAAACTACTAATTCCACTCCTTTTTATCTACTCAACACCTTGTCTATTTTTCAGGGATTTAAGAGCACCTCTGAAACAGTAGCTTTTTTGTGTGTTTAAAATATCAGTGATATGAAGCAGTGATGGAATGGAATGGCTCCCATTTAGCTGCAATTTTAAACAGATGAGCTCGAGAAAGTTCTGATTAGGATGTGCTACATGAGCAAAGATTGGAGGATGTTAGAAAGCAAGTCTGTGAGTATTTTGGAAGACAAGTCCAGGAAGACATAGCAACAAGTGCAAAAGTCCTGAGTGGAGAGTGCTTTGTGTATGTGACAGCAAGGCTTGTGGAGTTAGGCCAGAGTAGAAAGAATGAATGGACATTGAGTCATTATATAGAGCAATGTGTACTGGTCGGGGAGCCTCCTGCATTTGCCCACCTGCTCTGCCACTAAACCACACTTGTTAAAACACACTAAAACAGACATGTTAAAAGAATAAATACCACCCTGTCGGTGTGGCTCAGTGGTTGAGCATCGACCTGTGAATCAGGAGTCGCAGTTCGATTTCTGGTCAGAGCACATGCATTGCGGGCTCAGTTCTCGTTCTCAGTGTGGGGCGTGCAGGAAGCATCAGATCAATGATTCTCATCATTGATGTTTCTATCTCTCTATCTTTCTCCCTTCTTCTCTGAAATCAATAAAAATATATATTTTAAAAGAGAATAAATACCCAAATCAAGCTATGCAATTTGTGGGGAGTTCAGTAAAAGTGGCTTTCTCCCAGAAATTTTATATATATATATATACTAGAGGCCCAGTGCACAAAAATTTGTGCACTCGGGGGTAGGGGGTCCCTCAGCCCGGCCTGTGCCCTCTCGCAGTCTGGAACTCCTCAGGGGATGACCACCTGCTGGCTTAGGCCTGCTCCCCAGGGGATTGGGCCTAAGATGGCAATCAGACATCCCTCTGGCAGCCCGGCAGCCCTTGGGGGATGCCCACTTGCCAGCGGGGAGCAGGCCTAGCTGCAGTCGAACATCCTTAGTGCTGCTGAGGAGGCGGGAGAGGCTCCCACCACCACTGCTGTACTGGCAGCCATCAGCCTGGCTTGTGGCTGAGCAGAGCTCCCCATGTGGGAGCGCCCTGACCACCAGAGGGCAGCCTCTGCATTGAGCGTCTGCCCCCTGGTGGTCAGTGTGTGTCATAGTGACCAGTCATTCCCAGTCTTTCTGCTGTTAGGGTCAGTTTGCATATTACCCTTTTACTATATAGGATAGAGGCTTGGTGCATGGGTGGGGGCCAGCTGGTTTGCCCTGAAGGGTGTCCCGGATCAGGGTGGGGGTCCCGCTTGGGTGCCTGGCCAGCCTCGGTGAGGGGCTGATGGCTGTTTGCAGCTGGTCGCACCCCCTTTAGGGTGGGGGTCCCCACTGGGGTGCCTGGCCAGCCTCGGTGAGGGGCTGATGGCTGTTTGCAGCTGGTCGCACCCCCTTTAGGGTGGGGGTCCCCACTGGGGTGCCTGGCCAGTCTGGGTGAGGGGCTGAGGGCCGTTTTCAGGCTGGCGGGTGACTGAAGCTCCCAACCTCTCCTTTTTTTCTTTTATTCTGGGATTTATTTACCTTCTATGGCTGTCACTGAAGCTGAGAGCCGGCTTTAGCTCTGAGGCCGGCTCCAGCTTGAGGCCTCGGCTACTGAAAGCAGGAATCTAGGGTTTGTTTGGATTCTCTGACAGCAGAAAGCAGGTATCTGGGTTTTGTTTAGCTTCTATAATTGCAACATTGTTTCTTAGAGTGCAGCTCAGAGGCCGGCAAGGCAGGCGGGGAACCTTGGCTTCCTCCATCACTGGATCAAGCAAGCCTCCTGTTTGCTTCAGCTGCCTGGCTGCCAGCCGCCATCTTGGTTGTCAGTTAATTTGTATATCGCCCTGATTAGCCAATGGGAAGCGTGTCGGAGGTATGGTTAATTACCATGTTTGTCTATTATTAGATAGGATATGAAGTGTGTCATATGTATGTACACACATGTAAAGTGTGCATGTGTGTATATATACATATATATTTAAATTGTGCATAGTAAATAGTAGTCTTATTTAAAGTATATGTTTTACCTATTATCATATTGTGTGGTTTATAATTATATTATATTATATTGACTCCTCAGCATTTGTATTCCTTCTTATTTTTCAAACTAGAGGCCCAGTGCATGAAATTTGTCCACAGGTGGGGTCCCGAGGCCTGGCAAGCAATCAGGGACGATCAGGGCCAGGCCGCTCATGGCTGGGCCGGAAAGGAGGCGGCGGTCGCCAGGCTGGGCACGGAAGAAACAGATGCCAGACACCGACGCCAACATTGTTGGTGCTCTGCCACCACACAGTTCCCTGCCTCTCCCTTTCCTCCTTCCCTCCTTCCACCACAGAGGGCAGGTGGCGTGCCTATCAGAGCCTGCCAGCTGTGGGGAGAGATGGGACATAGGAGGTTGGCTGCTGGCACCGAGGAGGGAGCCAGCCCTTGGCCCCCCAAGGAAAGGGGCTGCGTCCACTGCCACCCACCCCCGGTTCCCTACCCCAGCCCTGATCGGGCATTCAGGATCTGCAGGCTGGGGGAAGGAACTTTGGGAAGTTGGCTGGCCGGGGAAGTTGGTTGTGGGAGCGAACTGACCATCAGAGGGCAGCTCCTGTGTGGAGTGTCTGCCCCCTGGTGGTCAGTGCATGTCATAGTGACCAGTTGTTCCAGTCATTCCGCTCGTTCTGGTCGCTTAAGCTTTTATATACAGTGGGGCCTTGACTTACGAGTGTCCTGAGTAACGAGTTTTTTGAGATACCAGCTGTCTCTCGGCTGATTTTTTGCATTGAGTTGATAGAGTAATTTGAGTTAACGAGCTCCTTAATGAGCTCGGTCTCGGAACGAATTAAACTCATAAACCCCACTGTATGTATATATATATATATATATATATATATAATATTTCTATAAGAATTTACCTCTTCTTTAATTAAAGTATCAAATAAGTAAAGCATATTTATACCACACTCATACTCCTACAGAAGAGAGCCAGTTCCCAATATTCTTTACACTGAAATAAAAATGTTTCTATATGTCTAACTTAATATGGAAAAGTAGTATTGTTTTTGTATTAATTTCTGTATAGTATAAAGAACTGAATAGGGATCTTGGCTCATTTTCTTTTTAAATAATTTATGGTGAGGCCTTAGCCAGGTGAAAGGTTATCATTTTGGATGATGCCCAATTCTAGGGACTATTTTCCTCTGCATCCCTAAGAGAAGAGTCTTTATGCTTACTTCTGGTTTAAATGTCAAATATCACCTCTAGAAAACTTTGCAAGGCAAAGTTAAAACAGATCTAAGGAGGTTTCCCAGCCCAGACTGGTGAGTGAGGATTTCCTTCCTCTTGGCCAGGTAACTAGTCAAGTGACCTACTAGTTTATAGGACAAAGAATAGCTAGCATTCACTCCAGTTAAAAAAGGCTATTTGAAAAGGTAATGCCTTCAAGAGCAGGATGGATTTGTAAGAGTTCTGTGTAATAATTTTATATAAGAGCTAAGCTCTAAAGCACAAGTGCAAGAAATAATTTAATAATAATTAAAGAGGAAATTACACCTTAATGTAATCTATATGATAGATTAAACTAGATTGACCCTAGTGCTGAACTTCTAGAATACACACTATATAGTCAAATAATTTTTGAATCTTTGTAAGTGCTTTCTAATGATGCTGAGTACTTTCAATCCAATGTAATATAATTTTTCTTTCTATGTTTAGATAATTATGATAGGACAATGAAAGATAGGAAATCATATTTGACTATGTTTTCAGCTATTAAATTCAAAGAAATTAAGTTGTCTGGAAGTAATGAATTAAAGTTAACATTTCCATAAATTATCAAGAGAAAAAATGAGCTTTACTCTCTTTAGTTCTAAAAAATTGAAATTATTTACTTTCACATTTTAGTTAATATATTGTATCAACTTATATTGGCTTTAATTGGACAGACTTGGATGAATATTGATTTAACCAGTTACTAGCTTTGTGGATGTGGACAAGCTCTTTGAACTCCAAATTCTGTGCTTATAAAGTGGGGATAGTGATTTCTTTTATCTGTGATTTTTTCAAGACTTAAATATGATAATTCATTTGATGTGCTTTTTATAGCATTTAATATTAAATATTAGCAATTATTATTATTGTATTTAAAAAACAGAAAAGTATAAGCTATAAATAAAATTATGTATATTGACATGCAATGAAAATAGGAAATACTTTTCAAAAAAATTAATGTCATCCCACTTTTACTATTAGTTTTGCCATTCTTCAACTGTGTAGATAGATTTCCAATAAGGTAATATAACTTATTTTCATTTTTTATCTGTTTTTTGATTTTTATTAAAACCTTATTTGACAGTGGAGAAGAATATTTACCTTACTCTCATGCAGTGTAATTTGCAATTAAAAAATAAATCTACAAAAATATAGTCAAGTACAGAATATAGTATACACACCAACCTTTGTTTTTACTCCATCTGTCTCTATTCAATGGGGAGAAGAAAAAGGCCTAAGAAAATTTAAGCTCTGATTACCCAGAATACTTCTTTCACAGGGCAGTGGTCCATTATTTCCCTTTCTAGTATAAATGAAAAATGTCTTAGTAATATTCTCTAGTCGTTGGATAGCATTGTACAGTGTAACAACACAGAACCAAGGGGAAAACACATACATATTCCCCTTAGCTTCCCAAGGGTCATATGCTGAGTTCTGTTTGTCCTTTAGGCATTCACCTGCAGTATTTTGGTTCTCAAAATTGACTACATTCCAGCATTCTTACCAGGAAAGAAGGGAGATCATAAATATGGTATGGAAAAAACCGGAAGGGCAAAATGAGAGGCATAAGTAACAGCTCTGCCTGCTGAAAGCTGAGAAGTAAAGACACCCAAAGCTATGAACACATATGAGCACATTGTTATTTGTAACATACCATTTCCTACTAAAAAGAATCAAGGAACTGTGAAGAAATGCTTAATCGAAGGGCAATGGAGGGAAAGTACAAAATAATCCAGAATGTCTTATGGTGCTACAAAGTTTCAAAGTGCTCCAAAAATGACAGAAACATGTCAAAAACAGAAAGGGCTCCCAATAGCTGAAGTTTGAATAATTCAAGCATCAAAATAAATAATGATGGTGATTAGTTTCTATAGAAAAAAATGTGTGTGTCCATGTACATACTAAATAAAAAAGAGAAGATAAATCTCTTCCTTACAATAAGATGGAGGCATTATAGTCATAAAAATCTCTTTTTATAGCCATAGAAATAATTGATTTAGGAAAAAAAGTATTAATACATGTTAAAACTAAAAAAAATTGATGGGGGATAGAATATTTATAATATCACTATATGTCATAACTGATTATTTATTAATTACAAGGAAAATGGTAATTTTTCAGTGGAGAAGCCCTCCAAACAACACCGTACCGAGGGTTACCACAGTTAACATTACAAATAATGAAATAGGCTGACTCATGCTGACTCATGTATCTCCTGATGTGATGCACTGGGAAGGATAAGAAGTTACTTGTAGTTCTGACAAAATTGCATAACCTAGATCTATTTGTGAGACAATAATCAGAAAAAAAATTAAAGAATATTCAATAAAATCACTGGCTAGTACTCTTAAGAAGTGCCAAAAGTGAGAAATCATTCCAGATAAATGAGACTAACAAGACACGAAGACTGGATTAGGAAAACAATTCTGTATAAGACTTTATCAAGACAAATGGAAAAATATGAATATGAATGGCACATTGAATAATAGTACTTTAACAATATTAAGTTTTACTGTTCTGATTTTTAGAGGTATACACACTGAAATATTTAGGGATAAACATTCATGATATCTTTAATTTACTCTAAAATTGTTCAACAAAAAAATATGTATCCACACACAAAGTGAATGTGACCAAAGCTAACAATTGGTGAATATGGGTGAAGAAAATAAGAAAGTTCATTAAAGTATTATGGTAATTTTTAAATTCTTTTACAATTTTTAAAAATTAAAAGTCAAAGAAAGATGGGAAGAGCAAGGGGTAGGTTACTTTTGTTCATCTTGAACCTAAAGTACTATTTGGGACATTACCCAAAGGTGGGAGTGGAGTTGGTCAAAAGGAAAATTATACACTTTTAATTGATTATCAGAAATGCTCCCTGTCCATATCCCCAAAAGATGTGTTCAATAAAAAGCTGTTCAATTATCATTATTATAATTATGTATTTAAATTGGCAAACATTTTGATGAATTCTATTTTACTATTTAAAAGCAATAATTTTTAAATGCAATGCATAAGAACTCCCTAGAAAGTTTGTAAAATCTTTTTCCTACAAAAATGAAAATTTTTAACCACAATCTCCAGAAATTTGTACTCAGTAAATGTGTTGAGGTGCAAGCATCTGTCTCATTAATAAGCACCAGCTGATTCTGAAGAGATCATCACAATATATCTATCTGGTGAGATACATTAAAGTGCTTTGAGCTTCCTCCCAGGGGAAGCTGGCTGAGTCTCACCATTGCCTAGGAATAAGTGCAAGTAGTTAGTAGGAGACTGAAGAAGGAAAGTTGTTTTTTTTTGTTTTGTTTTTTTTTTTGCCCCTAAAATACAGACAGCAACTATTCTGGAGCAGGCAGGAAGAATCCATTCAATTTTGGTTTTATTCCATAGGACGCAACAATTAATTTCTCCCACTTTTAACAGAACATTTTTTAATATTTTCCTTACAACTCCTCATCATCTTGCTGTGGCTAATTATAAATTAGGGTTTAAATGTGTGCTAGATATTAGAATTAATAGTCATTCCCTTTTAGTAATTAAATATATAGAAAATTACAAATAATAAATACCCGTGGACCTGCCATTTAACGTACAACTATTGACATTTTGTGATTTTTTAAATTTTTTATTAAAAACTTTTAATTAACATTGAAATTCCTATTTTTTGACACCGCACATTGAATTCCCATATCCCACTCCCATCTGCAAGTATGGTACCATATGGTACTGTGGGAATATAAAAATAATGGTAGAAGCTCAAACCATGCAATCTTAACAATTAATGAGGAATTATAATTTTTATTACTATTTTTCTGTGACGTAAAAATTTTTGTCAAAATATTAAAAATGTTCTTACCATAGGTGGAAAATATATAGAAAGTTATAAATAATAAAGTATGTTTAGAACTGTGACTTCAAACAGTAGAAATATTAGAATGAGTGTTTGATTTCTTTGAAAAACTTATCGAGAGTAGTTTAAACAGTGAGTGTCTTCTTCTCATCATATAATTTACTAGTGGCCCGGTGAACAAAATTTGTACACTGGCGGGGGGGAGGGGTCCCTCAGTTCGGCCTACTCTAGCCGTGGGCAAACTATGGCCCACGGGCTGGATCCGGCCCGTTTGAAATGAATAAAACTAAAAAAAAAAAAAAGACCGTACCCTTTTATGTAATGATGTTTACTTTGAATTTATATTAGTTGACACAAACACTCCATCCATGCTTTTGTTCCGGTCCTCCGGTCCAGTTTAAGAACCCATTGTGGCCCTCGAGTCAAAAAGTTTGCCCACCCCTGGCCTACACTGTCTCGCAGCCCTGGAACCCTCGGGGGATGTCCGATTGATGGCTTAGGCCTGCTCCCCAGGGAATCAGGCCTAGGCTGGCAGTCAGACATCCCTCTGGCAGCTGGGGAGCCCTCAGGAGTGCACTGACACCCAGAGGGCAGCTCCTGCATTGAGTGTCTGTCCCCTGGTGGTCAGTGCATGTCATAGCAGCTGGTCGTTCTGCCGTTTGGTCAATTTGCATATTAGCCTTTTATATAAAACTAGAGGCCCAGTGCACAAATTTGTGCATGGGTGGGGTCCGGCCAGCCTGGCCCCAGTTGGGGCGGATCAGGGCCGGGCCTGTTGGGAAGAGGAAATGACTGGAGGTTGGTCAGCTGGGGCCCAATCAGGGCCAGGCTGAGGGGGGCTGAATGAGAGTCAGTGGCCCGGGGAGGGGCCGTGGGAGGTTGGCCAGCCATCACCCCATTGATTGGTGTTGGGGGGTGATTGGGGCTGGAGCTGGCAGGAGGGGGAGGGGCCACAGGCTGATCAGGGTTCTGGGGGCTGATTGAGGGTGGGGCCAGCTGTGGGGAGGGGCTGTGGGTGGTGAGCCAGCCAGCCCACCCCCAAATGTGGTGGGGGGCCGATTGGGGGCCAGCGGCCTAGGGGAGGGGCCATGGGTGGTTGGCCAGCTTGCCCTGCTCCTGATCGGAGTGGGGGGGGGCTATTTGGGGTGGAGCTGGCCAGAGGGTGGGGCTGTAGGAGGTTGGCTGATTGGCCCCACCCCCTATTGGGGTGGGGGGCAATCAGGGGCGGGGCCGGCTAGGGGGAGGGGCCACAGGAGTTTGGCCAGTTCTCTGACTGCAGTGGGCATCATAGCAGCTGGTTGTTATGGTCGTTACAGCATTCTGGTCGCTGTCTTTTTATATATATAGACTGTCTATTGGTTAGACACAAATGACAGGTCCCACAAATTACAGGAACAAGCATGTTTTCTATGAGTTGGTGAAATTCCATAGTCCTACCTAAGTTTGAGTCAGCTTCCAACATTTTAACCTTTGCACCATCAATATCATGAGATGTATCCAAGGGTTTGTCTAAAGGAAAGTGTTCTTCCAGTCTCTTCTACTGGATATCTCCATTCTTTTCCTCCAAACCACTTCCATCGTTTATGTCAGTAAGTTCATCTTCACTTAGTTCTTCAGAGTATATATCTAGAGTCTCTCTTTAATGGCCACTTTGCAAATCTGTATCTTTCTTCATATAAGTTATTAATAAGGCCTGCCTTCCAATGGTGACTTATCAACATTAAACATGTGACTGTCATTACAACCATCTTAATCAATATTTGGAATCTGGGTGCAATTTTTACTGCTGCTTTCTCATTAGCTCTTTTAACTTCACCAAATAGCTTAATGTAAATCAATTTATGCTACTTCTGAAATAATGACACCAACCTTTATTAGCAGTAAAAGTTATTCCAGTAATTACTTTCTTTTCTTTTTTGCTCTTTTTTTTCAAAGAGGAAATTAATTCAATGCTTTGGAATGTTAGACAAACTGATTGGAATTTTTTTTTTAGTACAGTCTTTTATCCAAAGTGGAAGTTAACACTCCTCCATTCCTAGTGCAATTTAAACTGAAGATATTAAAATAACTTTGCCTTTAAAAATATATTTATTGTTCTTTTTCAATATTATTAAAATATTCTTGAAACGTAATTGGATGCAGGGAAAATCTTGTTCTATTTTCACTTTGCTGTCTCATATTCAAATATAATATTCTAATCAAATCCAATTTCACTCCCAGTGTTTTTACTTTTCATTTCTTTGCTGTGCTTTTCTCTTTGTTAGTGAATTCCCTCTATCAATTATCTATTTATATAAAGTTCTACATGATTTATTTCAGGGAGACAAGGAGATGGTACAACTTCATGCTTTGCTATCTGTGCATGAAGCGACCAACATATATATAGTTACTAATTACCAACAGATTTTGAAAAAAAACTAGTGATTGGTCACTGATCATCAGGTGCATCTGTTACATACATAGTGATGTGTAGACTGGAGAGCTAGCAGCAAAGTTTTTATTTTTTTGCAATTAAAACTTATTTACAATGATAAGAGAAATGTGAAACACACCAGCATAGTTAGGAGACTGGTGCTATTTACCTAAACTATGTTAAACAAAATTTGTGCAGATCAGAATTGTGCAAAGCAAGGACTGGCTGTCCTTTGTAACTTAATCATGAGTAACATTCTTGACTGTGTCCTATTGGTTAGACACAGTGACAGGTCCACTCTCTTGCTCTAGTGCTCAAGGGAGGGAATCATGGGGCCATCTTAGAATTCTGCCTACAACAGCATTTATAATTTTACTAGAGGCCCGGTGCACAAAAATTTGTGCACTCGGGGGGGGGAAAAGGGGGTCCCTCAGCCCGGCCTGTCCCCTCTCGCAGGCTGGGACGCCTTGGGGGATGACCACCTGCTGGCTTAGGCCTGCTCCCCGGGGGATTGGGCCTAAGATGGCAATCAGACATCCCTCTGGCAGCCTGGGAGCCCTCAGGGGATGTCCACTTGCCAGCGGGGAGCAGGCCTAAGCTGCAGTCTGACATCCTTAGTGCTGCTGAGGAGGCAGGAGAGGCTCCCACCACCACCGCCGTACTGGCAGCTGTCAGCCTGGCTTGTGGCTGAGCAGAACTCCCCCTGTGGGAGCGCACTGACCACCAGGGGGCAGCTCCTGCATTGAGCGTCTGCCCCCTGGAGGTCAGTGTGTGTCATAGTGACCAGTCATTCCCAGTTGTTCTGCTGTTAGGATCAGTTTGCATATTACCCTTTTATTATATAGGATAGAGGCCTGGTGCACGGGTGGGGGCCAGCTGGTTTGCCCTGAAGGGTGTCCCGGATCAGGGTGGGGGTCCCGCTTGGGTGCCTGGCCAGCCTGGGTGAGGGGCTGATGGGTGTTTGCAACTGGTCACACCCCCTTAAGGGTGGGAGTCCCCACTGGGGTGCCTGGCCAGCCTGGGTGAGGAGCTGATCACTGTTTGCAGGCTGGTCAAGCCCCCCCCTCAGTTGGGACCCTCACCCCATGGAGGTTTGGCCAGCCTGGGTGAGGGGCTGATGGCTGTTTTCAGGCTGGCCACACCCCCTTTAGGGTGGGGGGCGCTGACTGGGGTGCCTGGCCAATCTGGTTGAGGGGCTGAGGGCCATTTTCAGACTGGCCCCCTGGCGACGGAAGCTCCCAGCCTCTCCTTTTGTTTGTTTTTTTTATTCTGAGATTTATTTACCTTCTATAATTGAAACTTTGTTGCCTTCAATGGAGCTCAGAGCTGGCCGTGGCAGGCGGGAAGCTTGGCTTCCTCCATCACTGGAGCAGCCAAGCCTCCTGCTCGCTCCAACTCTGTGGCTGCCAGCCACCATCTTGGTTGGGTTAATTTGCATATGTTGCTCTGATTGGCTGGTGGGTGTGACTTAAGGCATAGCAAAGGTATGGTCAATTTGCATGTTTGTCTTTCATTAGATTAGATTGGATTCTGCCTATTTTTGTGGCATTGTATACTCCTACTAAGAGAATATGAGGATTCCTGCTATCCACAATTTTATGGAAATTTGCTATTAAATATTTGTTTTTGCCAGTGCAATAGCTAAAAGGCACACTCGTTATTTGAAATTGCACTTCCTTAATATTAATAGAAATTTAGTAGTTTCATATTTTTAGGAAATCTGTTCCCTCTTTTCTGAGTTACCTATATTAATCACATATTTTTATTGAATTGTTGATATATTTTATTTTGCTTTGTAGAAATAGTTATATACTCTGGTTAGTAAATCTTTATATGTAATATACAATAAAATATATCTTTTCAGTCTTATTCCTATATTTAATTTGATTAATCATGTCTTTTATATATATAGTGTTTAATTGAAATGTATAAAAAATTGTCACTTTCCCTTTATACTTTTTAAAAACTACTCCCCAAGCCCTAAACTAATATCATTAAACCTTTTTCTTCACAAAAAAAGCACCAAACTATAGAGTTAGCCATTGAGTGCTAAATCATGAAAATTATTATATATTAGAGGCCCAGTGCACAAAATTCGTACATGGGTAGGATCCCTAGACGTGACCGGTGATCAGGGCCGATCAGGGCCTTCTGGCTGCCAGCTGGGGCCTTCCTTCATTCCGCACCACCCCCTGGTGGTCAGCGCACATCATAGCAAACAATTGAACTCCTGGTCTCCCAGTTGAACTCCTGAGGGGACACTTTGCATATTAGTCTTTTATATGTATAGATGTTGCTAGGGAGAGGAAGCCAGGCATTGCTATGTGATGTCATTACCCAGATGGACACTTAGCATGTTAGCCTTTTATATATATAAATGTGTTACTAAATAGCCAAAGTTAAAATTTGATATCAAAGCAAACATAAAATTAGGAAGATTTAAAACAAACCATTATTGGTATAGGAACAACATCTCCAAAAGAATAAATGTTGTATTCTGACTGCAATACCTTCCAATAGGACATAGGTAGAAGATACCAAAGACAATTTCAGATTTGAAAAAAAGAAATATTACTAAGATATCTTGGCAAATTTACACCCAAAGTTATATGTAAAGTGCTACTATTCATTTTAAAAATATTAAATGCATTGGGTTGGCAACATTGTTATAAAAATTGTCTATGCTACAAGCTCAAAGAATCACTCTGAAGCTTGACTTGGACAATTTCTTCTCTAGAATATAAAGTCTGTTTTCTTCTTATTATTATTTTCAAGTAAGTTAATATAAAAGCACTTCAGTTAATAGGAAAGCCAAAGAATTGAGTCTTTTCATCAAAACATGAAATAGAAATGCTATGAAATTAAAGATAGAGATCTGTTTATTTGTATAGAGACAAATTAAAAATGCATCTGTAAAACAAACCCATCAGCGTTTTTGTAGTTGGCTTTCATCTGAACTAATCTAAGGCACACACAAATCCACACACACTATAAAAATATGAAGTCTGCCAATTAAAAAGTAATTATAAATGACTTTTAAAAATAGCCTCCCCAAGTGCCCATTATATAATTTCTGACAGCTCCTTAATCTTATCAAGTTTTTGTTAAAACTGTCCTCATACTGACTAGATTGTGATTCTTTTTTTATTTTACTAAATGGTTCTTAAAAAAATATTTGGTTTTTAAAAGGACTTTAATGTGTTTAATACATATTGTTTCATATGGAAAATATGAACATCCTTGAAGATCTATTTGAAATTATTTTGCTCATTATTGAAATACAAAGAGAAACCTGTAATTCACCAAGAATCTCCACAAGGATCTTCTTAACAAATCCAAAGCCTAGGTATCTGTCATGTGACCTGAGACTGCAGAGTTCTGCAGCCAGCCTACTGCCATGCGGATTGCAGTTTATATCTTGCAGGCAATACATCAACATCTGAAAACCTGAATGAAAGTTTTAAATGAAAAAACATTTTAGACATAAACACTTCTAAATCAACCTCCAGATGGATTCAATGCATTTTAAAATCTCAGCCTCAAAAATTCTCTGTAGGGTTTTTTATCTTCTTAATTCTTTGTTATGAGAAATGCTCACTAGTGTGTTTTCTATTTGCTCTCTTGAATGTCCCTTATATTTTAATAACGAACATTTAATAAGGACCATTTATTTTTGAAGTCTCATTAAATGGCAAAAAGTGCAGGTATAGGACCTCTTCTCCGAGGTATAGTCTTGCACAGCAGTGAGACATAAATGTCTGAAGAATGATGAATTGCCACAGAATTCCAAGAGTGTATGGAATTGAGACAAACTCATTGTACTTGGCCCTCCACATCCATACCCCCTTTTATTCCAAGGGGCTGAAATAGGGGGACTTCTATGTTGTTGGACATCCAGTTGTGTTGGGCCAATGGAAATCCCAGCAGAAGAAATGAGGGAGAGGAAAACGTGTTCAGGGTATTTGTTCCCTTGCCTCCCTTATAACACTTACCAGAAGTCACTGTTCCTGGCGAGGCAGCCAACTTATACTCTTTCCAGGCTGCCTTCAGGCCAAAGAGTGGTAACAGCTTGGCAGTTACTAGCTCTGTGTTACTCCAATCTCCTTTGTGGTTCCACTACACCCACACTTTTGAAGTAAACTACCTTCTTGTGAATAACATGTCTCAAATTATTTTATAATAAGTATGCCATGTTTTCTTTGGGACTCCTGATATACTTACTATAATAAATTAATCATGAATTAAATAAGTAAATGTGTAGACCAAATTATAAATGTTATAAATATATTTTACACACACACATACACCCACATTTTTTCTAATTCAATCATCCAGTGGCCATTGACAGCATGACAGCTATTTTCAGGCTTTCTTGACATTTTTTTTCCAGTGTCTGAGAGACCTTAGCGATTCATATAGTGTATGCCAGGTTGTGCCAACACCAGTCACATGAACTGAAGGGTCTCCTATCTTCTTGTGCAGACTGTGGAGCAGGAAATGACAGGTCATATGTTGGGAGTGAAATACCAGGGACCAGAAGAAATATTTGAGTTGTGCTTAAATTATTCACCAGATGAACCATGGGAAGAGCTAACTAACCCTCTAAAAGGGCAGCAGAGATTTGCATGACCAAAGTAAAAGGATGGCCCTGAGACAGGAGAATTTTATGGAGTATTACAGAGACTCTACTGGGCAAAATGCTAGTGAGAGTTACTTGAAAAGTCTGGCCTGAGGGGTTCAGAACTCTGTGTGAGAAGTTTTTGTGGACTGTGGTTGTACTGCTGGGAAATGTCGCCAACGACTTCCTGAGCTCTCCTAGTTCTGAGAGAACAAGGAGGAGGAAAAAAGGGAGATGCCTGTGCCTTCTATACAGCACGAGATCTGTCAGCTTGGCTGTGGTGGTGCAGACTTGGGGAACAGGAAGCGATGCTCACCCATGAACTTCAGTCCTCCACAGGCAAGGGTCTAGGGTAGAATACGATAAGCAGATACCCTCCCGACTTTTGATCATGGGCCTCATAATAGACTCAAGTCTTGTAAAATGTGGATCCAGGTAGAAAACAAGTGCCATCTCCTAGGCCTTATGCTTTATGAATTCTATTTGTAGTTTGTTTATCACACAGAATTGACTAACCCTGACAGGAACAAGTGTACCCTGGTTCTTGCTGAGGGGTTCCTGGAAGGAGCAGGGAACATGAATCTTTTCCAGGTAGAAACTGCCAACCCAAGGGAAAAACCCTCCTCCAAAATGGCTTCATACTTGGGCCAGCCCACCCTCCTGCAAAGGAAATTAGGGGTTGGATAGGGGAAGAGCCTTTGAGTGTTGAGTTGGTAGAAGCCTGGATATTACTAGTAAATAGCAGGTTAATCTTCTCATTGACTGTTTTAAGAAGGAAGTTATTATGTACCCAATCATTGAACAATTATTAAAGTATCATGTAAAATGAACTAAGCACTGCTTTTGGTATCCGGGGTCCAGCACTGTGCAACACAGACCGAAAAAACCTGCTTCCTGGCACTGATAGTCTAGTAGGGAAAGTTTGAGCAAGCACACTCTGGTGCTGTATTGAGAACTGACTGAAGGAGAGCAAGAACTATATAGCAGGAGACCAATTAGAAGGCCACCGAATAGCACAGACAGAGACTTGATGGCTTGGGCAAGGGGGCAAGGGGACATCAGTGGTAAGATTGGTCCAGTTCAGGCTGTGTTGGACAGCGAGACTGCTGGCTACGATGGCCCCACCTTGCTCTTCCTCCTATGCCACAGGGAGTCTCTCCCATCATGACGGACCCACATATTGTGGGAAAGCAGCTTATGTAGCTTTGCTGAGAGCTGGGAATATTTACTGGTTGCGGAGAAGGTTTTTAACACAAGAAAAACACTTTTTTTTTCTTAGAGGTAGCATCCTCTCATGTGAAAGATTTGCTCTTACCAACTTTACATTTTCTTATGATGTTGAGGCATATATGAAAACAAAATGTATGTGTATATGTGCATGAACATGTATGTGTGTGGTGTGTGTGCATGTGTGTGTGTGTAGCTATCAAAGGGGCTAGGAGTATTACAGGGACTCTACAGATTATTAAGCTTTTGTTTTTCTGGTTACATTATGCTAGTTGAGGGCTAAGTGTGGGCATTTTACCCACTAGCACTCAAGGGCATAATGCTGAGGATCTTACAGATCTGTATGTCAGACTTGAGAGAAGCATTGGCTACAAAACACAGAAAAAAAAACTGCATAGTGAAAAATAAGTATTTAAATAAATATTTAATTATATTTTAATTAAATCTCCACAAATACATTACCTATGTCAACTTTATTAATTGTTAAAATTTGAATTCTAAAAAAAAACATGATATATGAGAAAAAAATATTGGTTACATTTTCTCACTTTGCAAGAATCAATGCATTATCATGATTCATACAGTACATTTAGAGCCAATTGTGATTTTATTGTAAGTCGCTTCTTGATAAATAACTTCAAAAGCAAAGCTGTAACAATCCTTTCAAAATTGTTTACAGCAAAGAATCATTTAATGTGTTATTGGGGGCCCCATTGTATCTGAGAAAGGGGAGAAAAAGTGGCTAATAGAACTCACAGGAGATGTTGGGGTACACACAGGGGCACTTTATTAAAGGTCTCATTCCCCATGGAGTCCTCAGTGACAAGTGTAGTATCTTGCGGAGTTAGGATCCCCCAAATGCTGATCCTGCTTCAAGGTAGAATTGGAGCAAGATCAGAGGCTGCTTAAGAGGAGAAAATTAAGTCTGGGTAGCACTGAAGTATGCTAGTGTTGACTCTGACAATGTTTTAAATTAAAACAAGTTTAAAAGAATAAACATAGAGATCACGCTTTTCCACAATGTTGTAAACCGAAGTTTTGGTTTTAATTTGCAAAAGGTATGGATTCATTATATTCAAGATTTTTGTGTGATATGTTTATAATTTGTGGATTGGCTGGCAGAAAAGAAAAGAGAGCTTACTGCTTTAAAGATGAACACAGTCTCTTGGAAAGGCAATGATAAAAATGAATTATCCAAAAATTTTTCTCTAATCTTAAACAAAGGGAAAGCTACAAGCCACAGCAGTTTATAACACTTCCATAACAAGGAAATGGCTGAATATGCTGATAGGGGTATTTTCAACATTTCACAACAGGGGGAAAAAGAAGTAAAAATAGCTTAAACAAAATTACTTCTAGCAATAAATTGTCATCCTATTAAAATGTAAGTTTCTGGGTGTGTCTGTATTAAATCTTTGCATAAAATGGGAATATTTGCACCAAGATTTGTAGCCATTATGAGATAATGATTAGAAACTTTGCCATTTTTCAAGTTTGATAGCTTGGGATGCCAAATTCAATGCCCCCCCCTTCCCTATATTTCATCTGAAATAAACCACCCTCCAACCCAAAGGAAATATAGTAAGCATATATATCTAGTGTGTGTTTTTTTAAACTTCTTCTCTAATTTGTTAATTCCTATTCACAAAAGATTATCATTTTTATTCATAATTTATGATTAACTTAGAGGAGGAATAGGTTTAACCAAGTTCTCATGTTATCTTTTTTAAATCCACATAATCAGAATATAGTGGTTTAGCAGAGGTCCTATTCAAAAACCTAATGCAAGAAGCTAAAATCCCATTTAAACCGCTGTGCAGGGAGAACAATGGAGCATTCAATAGCATTATCTTGGGATTCAAACAGCTCTGGGTTTGAATCATAGTTTTGGTTCTCTCTGACCAGCTGTCTGATAAACTTCTGTAAGAATCAGTGACTTAACTGAGGTTTTGTAAGCATTAAAGTATAAGATAGATAGATATTACATATTATACCCAGGTTGCTCACTTATAGGTTCAAGAGGAGAAACTACAGGGACAAACTTTCAAAATCACTTATGTATATTTATTTTTTAAATATTCACCATAAAATTTTCCATTATAAAATTATGTAATCTACTCTGAATAAACTTTCTAATCAATAAACACAACAATACTCATGCTTTAGGGCTGGTATTAAAGGAGACAGTACTGAGTGGTTGGTACCATACAGGATTATTACAGTCTGAATAGCCTGTATTCTCTGACTGTGATCTGTTGCCTGGGGTATTCCATTTCATTCCTTACCGCAATTAGTTATATTCAGACTAACTAACTCTAATGTATTGATCCTAGATATGATTACTGAACAAATGTTGGCTCTGTTACCAAAATATCCACCTAGCTACAGGATATTTTGGTTATTCAAAGTAGACATTATTCATTTGTTGATGCTGATAAGATGTTGAGGCCATCACTGGGACCTGGCGTCTCAATTCACAGATTAAATAATTTATCTTAAAAACATACCTGTGCTTGGCATTGTTAATACCATATTAATGTTTGCTTCTGAGAACCAAATAATAAAAATAAAAAGCAAAACCCACCAGCCACTAATTTGTGTAGCCAAATGGGTGGAGGTACAGAATCTATTTTGGTTTAAAAAGTAAGAATTTGACTCAAATCTCAGGCATATGGAACACAAGACGATGTTCTTCCTTAAGTCCCTGTTACAGGCCACGAACAAGTTTTAGAACTCCCACTTGTACACAGACACAGGCCCATTCAAACCTCAGTCATTATATTTTCTTCTTTGGGAAACATCAGCCAAGTGAGAAGGTAACCCCAGAATGGTGTGGAATGATAAACTGTTCCCTTGTAAATATCTTTCAGCCTGAGAAAGATTTAGTCTTCAGTATGGGAATGTTTGAGAGAATCCACCCCATAACTTTTATATATACTTGGGTTAAGCAGTTTGTACATTTTTGGTATTTTATGTGCCTGAAAGGTTTAAAGAATTTAACCCATAAGAGTATATTTAAATGTCTAACTCAGTACTTGATTTAGGCTTATAATTTTAAGTTGAAATCTTACCACTTATATATAATGTGGGAACATTTAATACACTTTGGGATTCAACATATTTATAAGTTTAATTTATTAGAAGTTATTTAAGTACTCAGGAAGATTTTAAGTCAGACAAGTAAAATATTTTAAAAGGAAATAGAATATATTATCTTTATTAATGCTGTTTATAATGTTTGTAGGTGTTTAATTAAATTGGAAATGTGATAGAATTTTATGCAAAGGCCCCCTTAAAGTAAATGTTAAAGTATGCTATATATATATATATATATATATATATATATATATATATATATATGTATATATATGTATATATATATATATATATGATTTACAAGAACTACATTTTTAATTTTATAACTATGATAGGCGAATATTGACTTTTAAAAACAACCATAGTTTAGGTGCTATTATTATTGCTATCACCACCAACATCATTGATGCTTATATTAGTCCACTAGGGCTGCCATAACAAAGTACTGCCAACTGAGTGGTTTAGACAACAGGCATTTCTTATCCTGTTGTTCTCAAAGCCAGAGTCCAAGGCAGAGTGTCAGCAGACGTGCTTCCTCTGAGGAACAGAGTCTTCCTCACTGGGGGCTACGAGGAAGACTCTGCTCCATGCCTGCTCTGGCTTCCCGGGATTTGTGAGCAACCTTTTGTGTACCTTGGCTGTGGAAGCAGCATCCCGATCTGTACCTTCATCTCGCATGGTGCTCTCCCTATGGTCAGGTCTGTCTCTGCAACCAAATGTAACCTTTTAATAAGGGCAGGGGTCATATTGAATTAGGGGTCACCCTAATGACCTCATTTTAACTTGATTAACTCTGTAAAACTCTGTCTCCAAATAAGATTACAATCTGAGGGACTTGGAATTAGGACACCAACATTTTTTTCAACCTATAACACTGCCTATTGCATGTTTCCAACGTTTCTTTCAGTCATGTTTAAATTCTTCTCTTCACTAATTTGTGTTCTACTTGTACAATGTACACATTTTTAAACTAATTTCACACAGTCCTGTGTTCAAATCCTGGTTCTGACACTCATTCAGTGGGTCAGTTTTCTAGGTTTTGTTTTCTTTTTTCTGTTTTTGTTTTTGTTTTTGTTTTTTTTTTGGTAAAATGGGAATAGTAATATACTCCTTACAGTGCTATTATGTGAATTAAGTTAAATAAAGTGAATAATTCACTCAGAATAATTTATTGTAAAAAATGGAATTCCAGTTAAGTGGAAGCTACAACTACTACTACTATTGTTACTACTATATTGTCTATGTTTACTATTATTCTAGGAGACAATGTTTGTTCTCAAGTATATTTAAATTGTTCATTGTATTAGTGTCCTTTAATTGTTATAAGTTTACCATTAACTTAGTGGCTTAAAACAACACAAATCCATTCTCTTACAGTTCTAGATTTCAGCAGTCCGAAATGAAGCTTATGTGGCTCAAATCAAGGTGTGAGCAGCGCTGGTTTCTCCTGGACCATCTAGAGGAGAATCTCTTGTTCCCTCCAGTTTCTAGAAGGTATTGACATTCCTTGGCTTGTGGCTACATCACTCCAAATTCTGCTTCTTGTATTGAGCACATTGCCTTCCTCTGGCTGTATTTCTACTGCCTCCTGCTAATAAAGACCCTTATGATTACATTGGGATAATCGATAATCTCTTCATCTTCCAATCCTTAATTTAACCATGTCTGCAAAGTCCTGACTTTTACCATGGAAGGTGACATACATTCACAAGGTCCAGAGATTAGGGCATGGGTATCTCTGAAGGCCATTATTCAGCCCATTGCACCGATTTTTGGATTAAAACATTCCTCTCAACACTCGAAATCTAGGATTCTTGGTAAGTTATAGCAAACCCAGGAAATGGCAATGCTGTGTGATTGTGTATATGCTCCTGATGGTGGCATTGGTCAAATTCACTATTATCTAGAAAGGGAAGAGGAAGTATTGTACAGATGAGAATATTGAGGCAGGAAGGGGAAGGGAAAAATAGGGGCACTGCTGTTATACAGAAAATGTCACATTACTGCTCAAATGAAATATTGAGTTTCAGCACGTCTGTGAGAGTTTTGTGGAGAACATGAGGCTTGAATAAGCCCCGAGGACAAGATGATGCTCAGGGGACTGCAAGAAAGGAGAAGGAGGGCACTTTAGACAACAAAAATAAGAAAAAAAATGTATGAGCAACTGGAAATGCAATTAAGCTAGAACAAAGGAACAACTCTGAGGAGAGTATAGGTGAGGATATATTCAGAGAGACAAGGAATGGCCAAGTGGTAATACCCAAAGACACTAAGTTGAAGACTGAAAAATGGGATATCATTTAATTATCCATGTTCCTTTAAAATGTTTAAGGAAAAGATGTGTCAAAGCAGTTTTTCAGGAAAGTCAATGTGCATTTCTAATGGTGCCCTCTGCTGCTGTGGTAGGATCTGGACCAAGGTAGGTAGGTCAAGTGCAAAAGAAAACTAATGCAGAGGTAAGTAGAGGAAGGGCATGATGATTTCATGTCTATAGAGAGAGTGATTAAGAATGAAGTTAGGGGGGTTCCAAGGTTTCAAGATAGGCTCTTGGGAGAATTATTATGTCAATGATAACATTAAAATGATCTGAGTTGTGAGCTGTTTTTGGGTAATGATAGTGAATTTGTTTTGGGGTTACTGAAAATTAGATAATGGTGGGCAAAGATCCCTGGAGTGGCCTAGCTGACATTTGGAGACTTAGGATGAAAACCTAGGGACAATATCAGGGCTGCAATGTATATAATAAATATATGCAACATATAATAAAGTTTAAAATAAAATAACTACTAACATTTTAAAATTTTGAAATAATTAAGGTCCAAGATGTGCAAAAGAGTAATAAATAAATAATAAACATTGGTTATACAAAAATATCTCAATATGCTTTGAAGTGTAGCTAAAAATATGATTCAATATCAGTATTAGTTAACATTTGATTAACAATAGTTTTCTTGCTGTCTTGAAATGTAAAAGGCTTTCTTTTAGGATTATGGTGAGGGAGCATAGATTCACATGTTCATATCCGTTAAAATTAGAAAAGGTGTCTGATTTTTACTTTTTTTCCCCTATAGCATACGGCAATCATTCAGTTGACATTAGAGTTGAATTCAGAAATAGGAGAGTTATTTTAAGAATAGCGATTGGCATATGTAAATATAGAAGAATTCACTGAAGAACTTGTGTTGTTTATATGTGAAAAATATGTGTCATACTTTCCCAGGTAAATTTCTTATGGCTTAATTTTCTCAAATGCTCACTAATTGACCTGGGGCAACTGCCTGTGATTCAGTTTTCTCATCTACAAACTGTACATAAAGTATCTACAAAGCGAGAGCTCACTAATTTTTAACTGTTATTGTAAAGAAGTTATGTATGTATGCATCATTTGATTGGGAGCCCAACAATTTTGTTGCATTAACAACAAGGCAATTTAGTTTTCCTTCCACCTTAAAGATCATTGGCAGAATGACCCTCAGATGCATATGCTTGAATGAGTAGGTAGAAAGCTCAGAATGGATAACCTTTATAAGAATGGAATTCGAGCAGTTCAGTCGAAAACAGAGATGTGCAGAGAAAAGTACAGTTCATTTGACTAAACTATTTGAGAAAATAATATATCCTCTTTGATCTTTTTTAACAAAGTAAGCAAGTGAGTCCAAATATACAGATTACCATAACTGTTATTTCAATCAATTTTCTTGTCTATCATCAAGTATTTCTTTCATAGTATCCGAAAGAATGTCTCAGCAGTGTAAAATAAATACAGTACTGTAACATACTGTTCTATTTGCAAATGTCCTATTTATTTTTATTGCTCATTCAGTGATCTTCTAAACCTGTAGTACCTAAGCAAATATTCTTCCATTATCCATTCATTTATTCTATAAGAATGCATTACAATTCTACCACATATCATGCATTATGTTAGGAACAGGACATATAGAAAAAATAAGCGAATTTCCCTTCCAGCAAAGAGTTTAAAGCCTAGTCAGTTGAAAAGATATGTTTAAATATTTTTAATAAACTCTGATAAACATAATAAAAATCCATTTAAGTCATAATGGTGACACAAATGATCTATATCTAAAGTGAGTCAGACAAGGTTTTCCCAAATCAGTGACATGTTAACTAACTCTCCAAGGTGAGTAGAAGTTCTCCTGATAGACTCAGAGGTAAGGGGCATTTCCAGCATGGGGCAGAGCATGCACAGAGCTGCAGAGGCAGCTGACACTCTGGGATCTGTAAGCGGTTAATTGAGTTGTAAGTGTAGGGTGTATTTGGGAAGTGGTAGGTGGTTAGAGAAGTGGTTAAAGAGCCAACTGTAGGAAGATAAATATGATATATCTAGGAAACTAGATGTTGAAGGTGTAAAAAGCAGAGAAGCAATTATCAAATACTCCTCTCTCTAAATTCATGTATAGAAGCTTCTAGCCTGTCCTCTCTCAGGTGTCCCTGTTTCTCTATCCCCTTATCCAGTCCACAGGGATTCTACCCATGTAATAGGAGAGAGCCTCACTGAAATACCTGCTCTCTGATATTGCTCAATAATTTGTCTTTAAAGCCTTGACACAGCATCTCTCAAACATTGTTTGGTCTCTTTTTTGTAAGTGCTATTTTTTTCTGTTTATATTTTTATGGAACAAACCAATTCCATATAATGGCTTACAGAAGCTGGGACTCTTTAATGTGAACCTATTACCAAAATATCCAATGTGAAGATTGTATGCAAAATGTCTACTAAGGACGTTTTTTATGAACTAATGTCAGAAAGGAGAATTTGAAGACTCCACTTACGGGTGATTCTCCTTCATTAAAAAATCTATAATAATAATCTATGATAATAAAAGCATAATATGCTAATTAGACCAGACAGCTGAACGTCCTTCCGGATGAAGCCGGGGCTGTGAGGGCCGAGCCCCTTGCACAAATTTTGTGCATCAGGCCTCTAGTAAATAAATAAAAGCCCTTATACTCTGTTCTGTCTCTCAACTATAGCCTGCCTTTAAAGTTGGAGTAAAAAGTCTTTAGTGTGACTCGTTCTGGAATTTTTTATTTGCTTGTTTCCTGCTTCCCAGATTCCTTGCATCAACCCTCCTTTAAAGAATAACAGAGATGATCAGTAACCCTCCACTCAGTGTATAATAGGGATGGGTACAAAGCTACAGCTTAAAAGTCAAATAATTTACAAGGAGGAGAAAAAAGAGGACGTAAAAATAGTGCTTTTGTAAACAGAAATGTGATTTCTTAAAAATGCCTACAATTTAAGACTCAAATATATCAACAATTTTATATATTAAGTATAAGAACAATACAATACTTCAATTAACAAAATACCAGAATTTCTGTTTGTGTAACATGTATTTTCTTTAAATGAAATTTTCTTGCATTAATAATGGCAAGGGGGGTAGTAACAAAAAGAAATATACTCTGTTATGTTCATTGTTGACTTTATGTATCATATTTCTTTAATTATTCCATAGCATTGGTATTAGGATTTTAAAATTCCCAAATTACATTCCAGAAAAGTTGATTTATATCTTTATTACTGATGGAATAGTGTGAAATGTCACAGGCTCTAAAACCACTTTCCCTTTTATATTTCACTTCACAACTTCAGGCTAATATTAAAATATTTAGTAGAGTCTGATCGTTTCCTGCTGGTTGGATTGTATTAAAATATATATGGCTTTTATGGTCATAGAAATTAAATATGTGAACAATCAGGCTTTGTAAAAATATACCACATGTTAACTCAAGTAAAAGCAATAAAATATAAACAAAATGTGAAAATTTAGAAGGTTCTCATAGTGTTCATTCTTTTTATGAGCTAACTGCTCTGTTGTGGGTTGTATTGCACAGACCAGAAAAAACAGACATAATTTAAAAGATCTTTTCATGTAGTTTTAAAAATGACAAAACTAAACTAATTTTTAGTTGGGTTTTTCAAACCATAAATCACTTTTAAGGTTAGTGGCTACCTGATGTAGCATTCGGACACCTTGATAATAAAGAAGAGCTTCTGTCAGTCCTGGGGGTGTTGTTTAAAAGTGTTTTCCTACCGTTAAGCAGTAAATCAATGACTGACAGGGTTTCTAACATGCCACATTTTACAATATATAATATAGTTTCTCCCAATCCCAGTTGAAGTAAAGTTCCTCCTAGAAATCTGCATTTAACACTCCTGGATGAAGTCTGTTCGCATGCAACCATGTAATTTCTAAGCAAATGCAGCAACTATTTCAATAATTGCTTGCTGAAGGACCAGGAAGTGTGACTCCAAAAAAAGAAGTGCAGAGTTCATCATTCTCTCTTTTAATGGATGTGTTTGTTCATTTGCCCACACTTTGGGCAATGGATAAATTCAATAAGTCAACCAAAATAATGAAATTATTGTACTAATTTGAAAGGAAATACGATGCGCTCCTTTCAAACATAGGCTAGCCTTAATTGTGTGTGTTATAGAGTAACACAATAAAGAGTGTAAGAGAATATGGGGGCTTTATTTAGTACATCCAAAATAACCTAACTCATTTATCTGCAGATTCACTACAAGCTACCTGTTAAACTGAATTTCTTGTAGAAAAACTGTGACCAATTTCAAAGGAAACTGAATTATGCTCAATGTTTGCAAATGTCACTCATCTAACGGCAATGCCATACGGGCTTTCCTGGAAAGTTTGACTTGTAATGGAGCACACATTTCCTTAAAATTAAAATAAAAAAGATTTAGTGAAAAAGAAAAAGGAAATTCAGGCATGTACTCTCACCTGGAAGAATTACAAAAAGTCAGAAAATGGGGTAATATCCTTATAATACCATATTCTATAATGTCAACATATGTCCATGGCATCTGAGCCAATCTTTGGAGACATAAGGTTCAGGTGCTTTCATTTCCATTTCAGCCTATTTACAAAGTTAATATTAGTGTAAGGTGATCAGATTATCCTTTAAGCAGTGTTGCATGTACACAGTGGCTATCAATACAAAATAAAAATAATTGAGATGTATGGATTGAATTGTATATAATTTGGGCTAAGAACTTGCAAACATAAAGCACCTTTGAACCTATTTAGCATTATGCTGGTTGAGATATTTTAGCAGAAGTCTCCATTAGTTGGTGTCTTCATCTTTTTAGTGCCAGAATTTAAATCAGGTCAAAAATCTCCTAGGATCACAAAGCCTACAGTTTTTCTTGGTAAGGTCTGCTATTGATAGGTGTTATCCAAAAGACATTTAAAATTAAATGTGTTTTAATTTTGAAGTTTAATTTGCTTCTGAAATCAGAATTGATTTCTTAGGGTAACTTATCATGGGGGAGAATAGAAGTCCTCCGAGAAGCCACAGGTTTAGCCTGTGTGGTTGCTTAGATCCCAACTTTTGCCTGCATGCTGGAGCAGCAACATTCTAGGATATGATTGTTATTTTTGTTTTCTTAATGCTATTCATTTATAGGAATTATTAATAAGTGTGCCCAACTCATTTAGTTCATCTTGGTAAATGAATAACAAATTGGTGTTTGGGGGGCGATGTACCATGCAAAATGCAAATGGGATTCCTGAATTGAAGACGTCCAGCATGGATCAAGACCTTGCCCATATGTGGGATGTTTGTCTAAGCAATCTTTTAATAAGCTTTTTAATGCTTGAACAGCTACCGAAGCAAACAGAGACATATTATTTATTAATTGTGCACCGTTAATAGCAAGGTCTCACCAACTGCCAATCCATATGGACACAAAGCCCTCAGTCCTAAATCTGCTCAGATTAATTTCTTTCAATGGCATCCAACAGCGTGAGGATGAGGTGAGAGCCTGGTTTGGCTCCTGCCTTTTTATGCCATGCTTGGCGGATTAGTTCACTAGGACTTCTTTACAAGCAAGAAAAGCTGCCATACCTCTGTCCAGGCTAGAGATTTATGAAGATGGAGATGAAAGGACTTTAGCACTGTTGTGTTTTTCCCAGATTCTTTCCAAAGCCTGCATAATCCTTTTGTTTCCTCCACCCCCCAAAAGGGTAATAAAAAAGATAAGAAACATGCTGCAACAGACTCAAACAGCTACAATATCCAATGATATTCAGGGGAGCTCTTACTTGAAAAAGTTCAAACTTTACAAAAATAAGTAGGCTTAATTGCAATTTCAAGATGTTTGTATTTGTGATTACTGGTTGCTTTCAATAATCCAATTCTTCATGTAAAATGTAAAAAGTGTAAAATCTAATTATCGACACCCCGGCACACATTGTATGCCAAAATTCATTATGTTAATTTTTTTTTTTAATTTGGAACACATTCTGGCCTTTCCTACATTTGCAAGCAAGCTTAATATTCCTGGATAAGTATCAGTTCAGAGAAAGGACCTAAGTTTAGCTCTTTGCAGAGCTACTTTCTGCTGGGTGCCCACTCCCATTCTTAAAAAGCTGAGATGGTCATTTTGAGGAGTTTGATTTTTCCTGGTGACTCTCTAAGAGTGCAGCACAATGTGACTTTTTACCCTTCTCCCTCATGTCCTCCTGCCTCACTCGGTCTAAGTTACTCACACACTTGTGTGGAGCATTTCCTGGTAGCCGTGCACAAATGATAGATATTAGAAAAGGTTTTTGTTTAACAAATTAAAATATTAAGAATGGAAGTATGGAGTGCACATGTGGCATGTGCTTTAATAACTCTAAGCCTTGCAAGTCACCCTTTAGGGCAGCATCCTTACTATGTGAATCAGTTGTTCAGTAAATTGTTAGAAAAGATAAACTACTGAATCTGTGGGACTGCACTGTGAATTCTAACCTCCACTCTGCTGGGAAAGAACTAAAGCAACATTCAAAAAAAAAGCCACCTTCAGGAAAGGTGGGACATAGGAGTAGCAACTATACTTTAGATTTCTTTATTTTTTAACCTAGAAGACTAGCTATTTTTAACTGTTCCTATCCAGTGCTTAAAGTAGTTAAGCGGGCACATATCCTATGAGAAATGTGCTTGAAGAAGCCTATTGTCCACAGGTAAGAAGGAAGCCAGTGTGTTTACCATCACTTTAGCTGCAAATGGTAAGCAGGCAGCCGGGGCAATTTGCCCAGTTTCTGCATGGGGCACACAGGGCAGGAAAGGTAATTTTCTCTAAGAAACAGCTGGACCCCTCAAGCAGACTCAGGACCAGTGGAAATCACTGATTTTCCACCGAAACAACATTTTTTAAAAACTATTTACGCTTGGCAATGGTGACACTCCCTTTGTATTATATTTTGTTTGTTTTCAAACAAGTCATTTTAGAAAGTCACAGGGCCTTCCTGAGGAATGTTTTTATATTTCTAGTTGATACACTTTCGGAGCCTTTCTAGGCGTTGTATTGTTCCACTCTGGAGCAATATGTAATTGGCTCAGAAAGCTTACCACAAAGCCTGATCTCGAATATTTCTCCCCTTTTCTTTTCTTATCTTTCTTCTTCTTTCATCTTTAATTCTTCAATCCAGAGGACTCAACTAACATTTTATTAATCTTAAAGATTTCTTCTAAACCATTTGAGAAGGCTCTATGCTTTGACTTTTGGATTGCAGGCAGCAGCTTGCTGTAGATCTAATGAAAATCTGTGCATATTCACAAATTGACTAAAGGGAGTACATCAAATGTTAATTCATGATGCAGAAGGAATATGCAAATAGGGAGTCTAAACTTACTGCACCAATATTTTTAATGAAATAAGTTATTCAGCCCTTACATTTAAGGAAATAATAAAATAATGCCTTGGCTCAGTGCACTGGAATATAGAGTCGCTTCCTCTTAATTCACTGATTGCCAATTCACTTCTCTTTGCCACCAGATGGATTTGAACTTACTGAACTGAATTGAAAATTTTTTTTTCTTTTATCTTAGTTTAGGTAAGCTTGACAGTAAAGATGCCTAGTTGTGTACAAATTAGTTGCCAATATGTTTTATTCACATGTAAATATGCACACATATGTATATTCATGAGACAGATTGCTAATTTGATACAAAATTGATACTAATTCAATAAATGTATTACTGTCTCTCTAAGATGAAAGGTATAAAGCATAACCCTCACTGGTACCTATAACATTTTGAAACTTCAATATTTATAAAACATCATTAAATTATGTCTGAATTAAAATTTAATTATACATTTACCATTACTTCCAGGTAAAATTTATTGCAGAGAAAAAAATTACTAAATAATTCTATCAAAATTGAGCATATTTTCTATAGATGGAAAATATTTATTAGCAATAACCTTACAATTGATGCTTCTACCAGACTTTTTTAAAGTCAATGGGAATCTCCATTGGGCAGCAGGACATTCCTACAGAATTCTACCAGAGACTTTTTTTTTCAATAATATACATAGATCCTTCATCATTAAAACAGTTCTTTGTGTTCAAGAAACAAAGTGTAATGCTATGGAAAAACAACAACAACCTTGAAGAATGATTGTAGATGTTGGGTAAATTTAGCCAGATTCTGTCCATCTTGTCCATTATCTCCAAGGACATGATGACATGAATAGATTTGCTTCAGTACAGGCAACCTAACTATCATAGTGTAAGGATAGAAGCGGTGCAATAGCAAGGAAAGTATGATGTGAGTACATGAAAACTAAATAATAAAAGAGAAGCAAAATGTATATAGTTGAGACAGGAAGAAATCTTAGACATGTTAGACTGCATCACATAATAAAATGTCACGGGAATGGGTGAAAAAAAGATACTTTTGCTTTGTCACCTAGTTATACAAAGCTAATGAGGCTGCCCCACATCAGGGGGAAGATGGACTTATTTTTGTTTTTTTAGTGCAAAGTGTTTACTGTACATATACTGGTTATAGTATTCAGTACCTAATAGTTGGTAGATGCACTAACTTATTTATGTTATTTATTTATCCAGGCATTCATTCTTTAAATATTTAGGCTCAAGAATTTCATAAATCAGACACTCTCCTAGATATACATTCTAATGATAGGGACAAACATAATAATTATTAATTATATAGAGTAAGATTATTGTTATAAATGGACTATAACAGAAATATATACATATATATGTAGTAGTGACTAATAATACTAAGGTTGTTAATATAAATCTTTCTAAATAATTCATCTAAGAATCATAATGTATATTTAATCTCCATAATTTAGCCGATTTTAAAGTGACTCTTGTTTAAATAAAATCTATAGAAATTGTATAATTACATATCCAAAGTATATATTTTTGTGAAGAAAATAAATAATAGCAAGTCATTGCTTAAAAGCTTTTGGAGGAATGAAGATATTAAGTTAATTACATTTTTAAATTTCACATTGTGAGGATTTCAAAGCATTGACTATTGTACCCTTTTAAAATTTATTTCCATTTGTGAATAAGGTGGTTGTATATTTAGATGTATTAAAACATAAGATATTATTATAATAAATGTATGAATTCTGAAGTTATGCCCTTTTCGGGGGTATTACCTGCAATTCTATAATGAGTTTTTAGCCTGTCAAATTTTAAAACAATTGAAGTAAGACAAATAAATGAGCAATACACATGAATACAAGTTTAATGAGAATTGAAAAGTGAGAAATTTTTGTCAATGTAAGAAAAAAATAAGATTCTTATAGAGGAATAAAATAGATCATAAGTAATTACTAATAGCATGCTTATGGGCTGTAGCAAGGTGTGTATACACACAAAGACAAATATAGCACACTATGCAATCTTAGTGGTTGTTAGGAAAAGGGAATGTGCTATTGTAATGTGTAAACAGAGATAGAATGATATATGGCTTGTCAATGTGATATTTTGTAAGGGAGTAACAATTTTAAATAAAATTTGTAAACTATTTCAACTCTGCTTAAATATCTACCAGATATAACTCCAGACTTTATAAAGGGTGTGTGTGTGTGTGTGTGTGTGTGTGTGTGTGTGTGTGTGTGTGAAAGAGAGAGAAAAAAATGCCTGAACCTACTAGTGAATAGGATTATATTGACAACAGCGCTAACCTGGGCATAAATAGGTGTCTACATGGTTCTAATGTCCATTTCTACTCATAAAGAAGTGGTAAAAACTGCATAAATTTGTTGTGATTTAGTTTGAATTCCTCTTATTTTATTGGGTAGCTATACCATATCCTATTATTTGCCTTTCATACTATGTTTCACTCTATTCATTCTTGGTTTACCAGCCCTCTTTTAGGACACATATCTTCATTTGTGCCTGTCCATCAACATCCAATAATTACCTCTTGTTTACTAACATCATGGATAAACTCTCTGGTCTTCTATCCTAGTCCAAAATTACTGCAATGATGATATTCCAATTATCTACTGCTGTAAATAAGCATGCCAGCATTCCCTGGTTTAAAACATTCATTTGTTAGCTCTTTCATAGTTCTCTGTTGACAGGCTTGCCTTGGCAATCCTTACTTAAAATCTTTCATGCAGTTGCAGTCACACAGAGGCTGATGCTGGAGTCATTTGAGGGCTCAGTGTCCAAGATAGGTCACTCCCAGTGCCAATAGTTGATTTTGGCTCTCAACTCAGATGGGTTTTTAGTGCAGAGGCTACACTTTGTGGCTTGTGCTTCTCGAAGTACAGTGAGTGCTTTCTAAGAGGGTGACTTCTAAGAGTCAGTTTTTCAAGATGCTCAAGTGGACTGCAAGGCTTTTACTTAGCCCCAGAATGTCACATTCACCATATTATATTAGTCAAATAAGTCACTAAATGCAATGCAGACTTAGGAAAGAGGGAACTTGACCTCTTGATGTGAGGAGCTGTAGGCATGTATAGCAAGGGGAGGAACTGGTGATGAGCATATGAGACTATCCTCCACGACTGCCCTATGGGGACCATATTCATATCCCTTCCAGAGCCAACATTCCCTTATTCTCCATTCAAGAGCTTAAAACTAACCTCATTGTAGTACTGGTTCTAAATTCAGGAAATATGCATGCAAATTAGATGCCAGCCCAGGTCATCAGGTATGACTCCTCTCAGTCTGAAAACCTGTGAACTGGAAAGACTATGTATCTGCCCCTTCCCCCCTCCTCCCTCCAAACCCAATATAAAATGGTGATGCAGGAGTAAGATAATTGCAACAGACACTCCTGTTTCAAAAGTGGGTGAAATGACAGGTGGCACATAGCCCTCAGCAGTCTATAGCAATTCTGACATCCAGCTCTGCACATACCACTAGTTACCTGCTTAGCTTAGAATCTACTCCCTGGGAAGGATCTTCTGTGTCTCCTGAATACATACTCTGGTCTCTTGGTTCTGAAATCCAAGTCATCCATGAGAAATGGCCTGTGTGTGGAGAAGGGAGCTCATCATCTTGCTTTCTAGAAAGCATAGAAGATTGGGAGGCCTGAAGGCTTTCACTTCGAAATGCCTCTGCCTTTTTTACTCCAAAGTGATGACATTTTTTAAAGCAACTATTTCTAAAATGTTAAATATTTCTTATAAATCTTATTGGGGTACAATTTACTTAGCTGAAGACATAATGAAAATTTCTTTGAAACAATTCAGTTCTGGTTAGGACTCAAAATCATGGTGCTATGGCACAGTGCTATTCAGATTTTAGAAATATTTTGTTATAGAAAGAGAGCCTAAAGACACATCATTATTAGAATTCCATGCTGAAAATGTCTAGGCAGTATACTTTTAAGATTCTTAGAAGTCTTTTCATCTAGCTGAGATGGTACACAAAGCACTGCCTTAAATATTTCTTATTTAAAATAATAAGGTCTTAACATAAGTTCTCATAACCCAGACCCTCAGACATAAAATTGCTACCCCTACCCTGAACCTAATTGTCTGGCAACACCTTGTATTTGATATTTGCCTTGAGCTCATTTTTCTTATTTTGAAAGCTTTTTTGTTATTGTGAAGTATGATAATGATAAACAGTTTGATCCAACATTTCCAGGCTCCTTTATATATTCTCAAAATTATCCTTGAGAAGGAACAATTCATTTTTTTATCCCCCTCTCTCTATCTGTACCTAATTATACATGGCTTTCAAGAAACAGTTGCAGTTTTATGGCTCTGGAAAGCTTAATCAAAATTCATTATACCTATTTTCTGTTTTGTACTTAATCTAAAGTAAGAGAGTTGCCAAACATTTTGCTACTCTATAAAATGGGTCACTTTTCTTCAACCTCTAACAGAATTTCTTCAGTGCCTTCAGGTCTACCATAATCTCCTTAAGAACTCTCCAGTTTGTGCCTGCCTCTCAGTTTCAAAGAATGACTACATGATTTAAGGTTTTGTGATGATAGAAAAAAACTTGTGGTACTAAATTTTGTGGCAGTCATTTATTACTGTGAAAAAAGATAACCTGCCCAGCCAGTGTGGCTCAGTGATTGAGTGTTGACCTATGAACCAGGAGGTCACGGTTGGATTCCCAGTCAGGGCACATGCTCAACTAGTGGGCTCAATCCCCAGTGTGGGGTGTGCAGGAGGCAGCCAATCAGTGATCCTCTGTTATCACTGATTTTTCTATCTCTCTATCCCTCTCCCTTCCTCTCTCAAATAAATAAAAAATATATAAAAATAAAATTAAAAAATAGAAATAGCTCCATCTTCAATGGTTTAGAACAACAATCTACTGTGATTTCCTATGGTTTTGTAGGTTTACTGGTGTCCACTGGTTGATTGTTACTTTGGATTCCTTATGAAGTTAAAATAAATTGGAATCTGCGGCTGAAGTGATCTGAAGTCTCAATGTTCTGACTGAGGGTGTGGTTACAAGAACTTACGTAAAGACCTTATTTTGTTAAATGTCTGAGATGACTTATTCATGTGGTTGTCAGTGGTGCCAACTAATGCCTAGAAGTTCATCTGTGTTGCCTACCAGAGCAGCTACAGATGTTCTTTCCATGTCGCTTCCATTGACTTCTCACAACATGGGAATTGGTTTCAAAGAGGAAACATCCCAAGAGCAGGCACTCAAGAGGTGTAGATAGAATCTGCAAGACTTTTTTTGACTTCATTTTGTCATACCAAGAAAGATACTTGCACTGGAGTCTGTTGGGCTAGACAGGAGCAAATGAAAAGTAGCTTATGCATCCAGGAAGGGAAGGAAATGATGACAGTCATTTTGAAAACTATCTACTACAAAGACTGTGTGCAAATTCAGTGGAAGAATGATGCCCAGAATGGGCAGACTTCAGAAGTAGATCTATAATAAATTTTATCTGTGTATGTATGCATCGTGCATAAAAAGCTGCATCACTTCAGTCCTCTTACTAACTTCCTCTCTTCATTAATTTACATTTTATTTTTAGTAATCATGTTAGAGAAAGACAAACTACTAGTATGTCAGTCGCTAAATTGTTTTGTTTTTATTGTTTTACAAAAACTACCACTCATATGAGCTTCATTTTAGGAACACACACACATACTCACATTATGAAGGCACAGATTAATACTATGAGAGATCTATTCCCTAATAAGTGCCCATGTAACATAAAAAAATAATTTTAGATTTCATTTCATTTGTTAGATAAATTAGCAGAGATTAATCTGCTATAGAATTTTGATTCTCAAAGACTGTTTTAACCAACCCAACGTTTACTGTTCATTGTACTGTGCTGATTTCTAATTAGCCTCCATTACTCAATTTATCTAAATAACGATTACAATTACATATCACTAGGCCTTTTAAAAGCCTGAGATTGTAATAGTTGTAGGTTAATTATTTTCTTTTTTAACAAAAATGTGTTAGCTCTTTGCCTTCTGAATCATCAGGTTGCTAGCCTTAGAACCACATGTACATTCATAAAATTTTTAGGAGTAAGTTGCACAAGTAATTTAAGATGCTTAATTAAAAATACGGTATGTAAATGTTCTGCTTTCAAGAAAATTACTTAACCTCTATGTGCCATCTTTAAAAATAGAACAAAATAATTATCCTGTATTATTTCGTTGACATGTTTTAAGGGACTGCTTAGGGAATTTTTAGAGTGCTTAAAGCCTTCATTATTCTATAGTTCAATTTAAAAGAACAGAAGCAAATGTATTAATAACTCTGACTTTCAAAAAAACTTTCTTTCAAAATGCACACATGAAAACATACACGTTCTTATTAAAGTTGGGCAAACCCAAATATTTGCCAACCAATATCCATTCAAGACATCAATACATATGTACTGTATTAAAATATGTGAGGTTTATATGAAAAAATAGTTGTGACCACAGGAGCTAATTGTAGGGATAAAAGAAAATAAGCATAAATAGTATAAGAGAAAGGTTCACAGATTTCAGCTAAATGCATCTTGTGAAGAATTACTGAATAAGGTAACACTGGAGGAGTAACTAGACTTTAAAATATTTTGTGTGGGTTATAAAAGAAATACCTATTCAATGTAAAATTTAAAAAAAAGAAAATAATATAAATAAGAAAATTACCACTAACCTTGGACCATCCATTTATCAGTTTTTGGAACTTAGCATGTTTTCTAATTTTTAAAGTGAAAAAATAATACCTATTTTCTAGGCTTCTTTATAGGATTCAATGTCTTAAATTGTATAGCAAATTTATAAGAATACTTAGCACATAGAAAATATTCAAAATGTTAGCCATTGTTAAGATTTCCATTATTATGTAAATTAATGTATTTTAAAAAATTTCTTGAAAGTTTGCTAAGTGTCAGGCATTAGTCTAGTCATTGGTCATATACAAGAAAGCTTAACGGAGTCAGATCTTTGTCTCATGGAGCTCACAATCTAATGGAAAGAGACAAAAGTACACATTAAAATTAATGAGAATATTGCATATTAAAAGATGGTAAGTATTATGGATATAAGTTAGGCAAATTAAGTGGGACAGGAACTGCCTGATGGGCATGTAGTCACAATTTTAAGCAGTGTGAGCAGGACAGACCTAACAGAAAATTAATATGAGCAAAGACCCGAAGGAGGTGTTGGAGTAAACCATGCAAAACATACAGTGCAAAGGTCCTGAGACACCAATGCACCTGAGATGTTCAAGGAAAGGTATGAAAGCCTCTTGCTCAGGCAGACTGAATGCAGGAAAGGTGGTAGAGATGTGATCAGAGAGCAAAATGAGAAGCCCATTGTTAAGGGACTTGTAAGGCAATGGCTTTTAATCTGTGAAAATGAGTAATATTAGAGGATTTTGAATAGACATGATGGGTGTTTTTAACAGATATGTTTTGCAATTTCATTGAGACTAGACCATAAGACAAAAGAGGAATTAGGGGAGGTGGTTGGGAGACAACCGCAGGCATCCAGGAGAGAGATGATTATGACTTGGGCAAGGATAGTACCAAGAAGTGACAGTGCTGAGGAAAAGCAGGTGATGCAGGACAGAGAGAACAAATTTCTCATTTCTCAAATACAGTAATTGAATAGAAAACATAGATAGATAGATTTGCTTCAGATTTGAACCCAGACTTTTCACACGGTAACAACAGAGATGGCAGGAAGGTATGGTATTAGGAATTTGTGAGATTTCTTATAATATACTGCTGTTGTTGTTGTTGCTGTTGTTTCTAACTGCAGAGACAAATACCATTAATATTTGATATGTTAATATCCAGCTTCTCCTCCCTATCTATATATATAAAAGCCAAGTGACTGGAAGGTCAGAACGACCAGAATGACCAGAATGACCGGTCGCTATAACGCACACTGCAGCGACCAACTGGCTCGATTGGGGCCCTGATCAGCCCCCCACAACCTCCCATGACCCCTCCCCTTGGCTGGCCCGGCCCCCAATCACCCCCCCACCCCTATCAGGGGCGGGGCCAGCCAACCTCCTGCTTCCCCTGCCCCCTGCCACCTGATGGGCCCCCATTGGGGCAGGCTGATTGGACCCCACCCGTGCATGAATTTGTGCACCGGGCCTCTAGTATTACATGAAAAGATTAAGGTAGAGATTGGTGTGAGGTATTTATAGGCCAAGAAATGCCAAAGATTGCCAATAAACCACCAGTAGCTAAGGGACAGACATAAAACATTCTCCCTCACAGCCCTCAGAAGAAACTAAACTGGCTGACAACTTGACCTTGTACTTCTAGCATCTAGAAATGAGAGGCAATAAATTTCTGTTATTTAAGGTACCAATGTGTGGTAGTTGTTATGGAAGCTATATCAGACTAATACACTACCTTAGCTAAGTGATCATGGTCAACATCAACAGAAATAAGTCATGTTGATGCCCTTGATATGATGTGATGAAAATTCCAATTTATCTCTGTTGTCCTCCTCCCAAACACTACAAACCCAGTCAAATCATGAGAAAAACATTAGACAAACCCCAATTGTAAGATATTCTATAAAATTCCTGATCAGTATGTGTCACAACTATCAAAGTCATAAAAAACAAGAAACATGAGAAACTGTCACAACAAGAGACATGTAATGAGACATGATAATTAAAGACACTATGGTAGAGTTGGCAAATTGCATACTAGAACAACAACAACAAAAAACACCATTAATTAAATCTAAATTAAAAAAAATTTAGTTAGTAAGAATCCAACAATATTGGATCATTAATTATACATAATCTACCATACCAATAAGCATGAAATATTGGCAAAATTAGATGTAGGGCATGTGGGAACCCTTGAATATCTCTCATATTTTTATAACTTTATTTTTTGCTATTATAATATTTTTAATTTTTTTCTGTAAAGCTAAAACTATTCTAAACATAAAATTTATTTTCAACAACTGTGGGAATTTGTTTACTGATCCCTACACTCATTTATTCAGACCTAGATCCTCGCTGACTCTGCCAGGATTTACCTGCCTCTAACCGAGATGCTTTCCACAGTTAGGTTAACTTAGTTTACAGTGACATTGATAACAAGCTAATGGTTTCACAAGCATGACGAAAGCCATATTTGTTTTCCTTCTCTCATTAGAGATTTGAGATAAAGCATATAAAATATTGTTTAATAATAATTAAAAAACGTTTGAAAATATTGTGTTTAGTTTGTAAGTCTATTCGCTACATAATCTAACACAGGCTGAAAGGAAAAGGGAAGATGATAAGGTAAAAAATATATTTAAAAAGCAAGTATTTCTTCATGAAAACCAGAGAATAATTTTATAAGTCAATTGGATGGCAAATCTGATACTCAAAAGTATATTGATTACAGAAGAGAAAATACAAAAAGATGTTACACGTTAGCCTTTTCACTGTAATTTTTATAGCAACAAAATAGATTAAATGGAAACATTTAAGTTTTTTACATTCCAAATAATTGGTTAGAATAAAAATCAATATACAAAATATACTGACATTGAAATATGCAGAGAAATATAGTAAAATATTATTAACTTAAACAAAAACAGTTCAATGAGGTCAACAAACAAAATATAGTACTTCCAAATAGAAATACAATATAAAATTTTTAAGACTCATTTACTTGGCTTTCAAGAATAAAAATGATCTTTAAATAATCCCAATTTACTTTAGAATTAATATTACACTTTCCAGTCACTTTGAGCAATGCCAATGACTTTGTGGATCTAAATAAAGAAAAAATAAGTGAAATCTAATTTTAAAATGAGGTTAAACCCTAACTCTAATTTCAACATTAAAAATCATGCTAGTCTTTGGGGGAAAGTTTATAATGTAGATTGTTGTTTTATTGTAATGACCAGCTATATTATTTAACTATAGATATTCTAATCATGTTACATGGCAGAAAATAAGATTTTTAACTTGCTATAACTTTTTAATCTTTAAGTGCATTCCTTCAGTGTGCTAATTTAGAAGAATTCAACCTAACACCATGCTTTATAGCAAGTCTTAGGGTTTTTATATTTTTAAGAATTCATAATGAAAATCAGAAGTTGAGTCCAAATTGCATTTCTAATAGATAAACATGGCATTACTGAACCCTGTCTGTTGAGTGTACTTTTGGGTTGGTGTTCTCACAGTACTAGGCTTTCATCTGGTCCCCTCTTATGAACAAAGACAGCTGGTCAGGGTTTGGGATATGAGCTGTGACTTCAGGTTAGAGCTAAAGTTAATTATTCTGTAGATGCATCAAACCCAAGACTTTGACCTCAAGAATGTCATGCTTGAATAAATTGGACTCACTTGGCCACAGATACATCAGTTTAAAACTTTAAAACAAATGCAGGTAGGCTAGCATTTGAACCAGTGGTGGTAGAGTTGGGTGGGAACTCATTTTTCCTCTGCATTTTGATTTTACCTTTGAATAAATTAATCCATTCCCAAGATTGTTGCCTTTGCTTCTCCCCTCCTCTATATTTACTTTTGTTCTCTGCTCACAGATCTCCAAACCCTCACAAACTCCTAAGAGAAGATGAAACAGTCCAGTCTTTTGTCTCCCTTAAATCCGACACCTAGATACTCTGCTAGTCAATAATCATTAAGTTGTTTTCTATCAATTGGGATAGTTTTCCTAATTTACAGAATTTGTGGTGTGTTTTTTTTTTTAATAATCTGTTATTTTCAGGCTTGGAACACTGATATGTGTATTAACCCTAATCTTCACTCATTTTGCAAGGGAGGTTAATCAGGATGGTGTGCCTATTTTTCTGTATAATTACCTCTTGGTTTTATCCCTCTCTGCCTGGATACAGCTACCACTGTAGCATATGCTCTCCATTGCTGATCCCTAATATAATGAACATCCTTAATGATTGGCCCCCTGACATGGTTCTATATCCTCTGCAATATATTCCACTCATAATCATTATAAAAGTCTCCCTCAGATCCCAACATAATTACTTACTCCCCATTACCAAACATATTATACCCAAACTCTTCTCACTAACCTCAAGGGCACACATCTATTTCTTATCACTGTCTAAATTAATTTGTCATTACTCTCCATTGTGCCACCATTTTCAGCACAGGGTCAATAAGTTATAAGTCACAGAGAAAATTAACCTCTGTTCCCTGTTTACAAATCACTGAAACCCCAATGGCTCTCCTCTTGCCCCTCATGCCCTCATGGAGTTGTCTACCCCTCTGTGTGTTAATCATTAACTATCCAAGAACCAACCCAACCCAAAGGTGGCTGAGGAACCCCGACTCCTTCTACTCATATTCTCACTCAGCCTCTTCCAAGTACTCAAGTACTCACTCTACACTATGTTGTTTTTAATCTTTTCAAAGTTAGAGCTCATGAATTAGAGCTACACATAAGGCATTGATAATTCACAAATTGTTGGGTGAAAAAATGTGGGGGAAGTTATAGTTTGACATGTTATACTAGATATTTTAATGCAGTAACAATGTTATAAATGCAAAGACAAATATAAATTTTTTATAAATATATTATAAAAATATAATATTTATATTTATAATTTTTTATAAATATATGATAAAATCGGAAGAAATGTAGGGAAGTAGTAAATCTGGAACGCAGGGAAGAGGTAAGTTCTGTGCATGAGGAAGAGGAAGAAGGGTTTTCAATCACACAGGAAATGCTTTATTTCTTAAGCTGAGTGGTGAATACATGAGCATATGCTATATTATTTCTCTTTTCTGTATATTTTATGCTTTTTATAATACATTTGAAAGGCAGGCAATATCTTTAATATTAGGCCCCAAGCTCATAAACACACACATGCACTATTCTTTCAAATGATCTGTAATATTAGACACTTAATTGCAGGAGCAACTGACAAGGTTATCTATTCAAACTTTCCTCAACTTAAGAATACTCTACCTAATATTTCATCATTTATCTATTCAGATATTCATTAAACAATTAAAAACATATTTAAAGAGACAAATGGTGGGGGGGGGGTTAGAGAGCAAGAAAAGGACTTGTATGCATGCATATTAGCATAACCAATGGACACAGACACTGGGGCGGTGGGGGCTTGCCCGGGGTGGGAATGGTTGCGGGCGGGGTGTCAATTGTGGGAAAAGGAGACATATGTAAAACTCAACCTTCCTAATACCGCAACCCTTTAATACAGTTCATATTGTAGTGACCCCCAACCATAAAATTATTTTTGTTGCTACTTCATAACTGTAATTTTGTTACTGTTATGAATTGTAATGTAAATATCTGATATACAGGATGTATTTTCATTGTTCGTGACCCACAGGTTGAGAACCGCTGCTTTAGACAATAAAAAATAAAATAAAATAAAATAATAAAAGCATATTTAAAAGGACCTCTTTGTGGTAAGCACTAGAATGTCAGTGGAAGACATGGAGGGGAATAAAAATCTGCCTATTTACTATGGGAATTTGGATTGTGGAGGGAGGGACAGATCTATAAAAACTCAAGTGGAATGACTTGTAGATGCTGTGATAGAAGGACCCAGGCAGAAGACAAAGGCTTATGATGTAAATCTGAAGGTAGGGTGGGAGTTGAGGTCCAGAAAAGAATAAGGCAATCTCTTCAATATTAGGATTTGGTTTCCCACATTGAACTCTCCCACCATTTAATGATGCTCTGTACATGTGATATTTCTAATATAAATGTATTTGAGCTATATAAGTAACACATTTAATAATATCCCCTAAAAGTTCCAATTGGTAAGATCTATAGCATAGTTAAAATGCATAGCCTATTTCTATGAAATCCAAGTTAAATGAGGTGAGGAAAGGATCTGAAATAAAAGAATCAGCAGTAATCCTAAAATTTAAATTCTAGAAAAATGTTGAAAACATTCTTTTAGCTTTTTGGATTGATTTTTACCTTGATTGCAAATATTGTTTTGTTCACCTGAGTGGTTTCTCTCACTATTATTTAAAGTAGTGGTTAGAAGCACAGATGTTGGCATTAGAAAGACTGTTACAGAATAGCTCTGTCTTTAGGGAAATTTCTTATCCTGAGAACTAATTTTCTTTTATGTAAAATAAGAATGATAGGAATATTATTACCATATTGTTATGAGAAATAAAATAGGTAATTCACATAATATTCTTAACACATTGCCTGGCACACAAAAAGCACTCAAACGTGTTTATTGTGGTATTATCATTATTTCAAATTGCCAGTAAGGAAAATCTAAATGGCCATATGTTATCTTTTATCAGATATTTGAAATTCAATGGTACATAATTCCTTCCTAATCCCCTCTGAGTTCTTTGAATGTATGTTTTCTAAAACAAGACACTTTCAGTCTATTCAAATTTGAGTAAAGCTATGAACTAGAAACTTATACACTCTGCCTAATACTCCAATCAGCAAGTATCTATGTGCTTTTCAGTAAACATTGTCATGCATTCACTTTTTTTCTATTTTCTTTAGAAAGGAAGAGTTGATTTTAATTTGTGGCACAGAATGGTTGCGAGAAATTAGGAGAATTACTGCAAAAAAAACCCCCAAAACATGACATCAAATTGCACACCGCTAAGTGCAACATCACACCTAATGGCAATTTAAATCTTGGTTTTCTCTACAAATGTTATAATAATTGTTTGCTAAAGAATTCAACATAATTTGTATTTAAAGTATCTGTATGCTAACTCTGGTATTATATTAGGTTATTTTGTTTTGTGAAGTTTATCTTTCTGTAATTTGCAACCATGATAAAACTAATTACTAGAAAGTTGAAAGTTTTATCTGGTAAATTTGATTCCTAAGGAATATTTTGGAAGTTTAGAAGAATGATAGTAGTGATTATTCTCTTCATTCTTATATATTTTCTGCTCCTAAATGTATTCCTCACAAATATCTTTCTTATTTTTACTTTCAAAGTCTATACAAACTGTTTCTACTGAGGAAGAAATCAAAAGCATTTTTTTAATTTATAGTTCTTGGGAAATAAAATTAGAGAGGATATATTTTTGTGAAAACAGAGATACCAATTGAAAAATTTCACATATACATTGTGTAAAGATATATATAATATATATACATATATTATATGTATACATATATATGTGTTTTTCTGAAGAAATATTATTTTCAAAGAGATCAATTTATAAACAATAGAAAGAAAATTCAATTTATTTTTTAAAGTATTTTGTAGATTCTTTAAGCTTAGAACAGCATCATTTTCACACACACACAATAGAGCCTCTTTAGAACACTATATAAAATCTTCTATAACCATTTATCACACATTGTGGCAACTTTTACAAATATGTAAAATGGTTAGTTCTAAAATAATGGCATATTGTTGCCAGGCTGGTGTGTTTCAGTGATTGAGTGTCAACCCATGAACCAGGAGGTCCCAGGTTCGGTTCCAGGTCAGACCATATGCCCAGGTTGTGGGCTGGAGCCCTGGTGGGAGATGTATGTGAGGCAGCAGCTCAATGTTTCTCTCTCATCAGTGTTTCCATCTCTCTATCCCTCTCCCTTCCTCTCTGTCTAAAATCATATTTAAAAAATAATTAATTAAAGAATGGCATATTGTGAAATAAATGTGGTAATATGTAGTATTTTTTCTAGTAAGTGATTGATATATATTGACCTTCCATGGGAATGGAAGTATATTATGTAATCTGGTATTCTAAAGTGACGCTCTCTGAAATTATGGTCAAGGGACAGTGTGTGGTAGCAAGCAGGTGCAAGCCATCTATCTTCATTTCCCTAGCTTTTATTAGTTAATACCTATTTAAGGTGGTGGGGAGGGCCATCCCCCCAAAAAAACTTCCTTTTCCTGTCAATAAGTAAACCTTTGATTTTTAAGATGACAGGGTTAATGACCCTTTTTTAAAAAAATGTGCTAACAGGAAATCAGAAGGAGAGCCTGTGGAAAGTCCGGAGAGGCTGGGGTGGTCCGCGAGGAGCCCTTGTGTCTGATGGGCAGGTCACTGGAGAGCAAGGGGACTTGTGCTTCTCAGCGCCTGGGAGCCTCCAGAAAGAGAAGTCCTCGCTCCTGCACTTGCCTTGCAGTTAGACACAGTGCGATGATCACAGCATTGGGTGCAGTCAGAATCTAATACCCTGGCAGCTGTGGAAACAGTAAGACGATCCACCTCGCTATCGTGGGATTGAGTAACGTCCGCAGGCTTCCCTCGGGTTCAAAAAAGCACGGCAGTGCCTGCTCCACAGAGCTGCTTGTAATTCTCTAGACGTTTGAAATTTTTTTTTTATTTTTCAAAAGGGACATTAGCTGAAGGTCATTTCTCCTGACTTGGGTTTCAGTGATTAATTTCATTTCCTTTGTTCAAATGGCCTGTGTATACCTTACAAAATTGCATCAACAAATTGGGTTAGTAGCCTATTAGGCTAAGAAAAATAAAATTATCGTTCCCTCATCGTCTCTGTGTACCATCCACTGCAGTGCAAGGGGGTCTCCCTAGGTCCCGGATATCTTCACATGATAAGATGAACTTTAATAGAAAATCATAAGTAAGCAGAAGAATACTGTTAACCCAATTTTCCTTGAGTGTAAAATGATTAGAAGTCAGGGAAATAGGTAATATTTCACTTTCTGGATTTATATATGATACTTTAGGAATCCAGCAATGCATTTTGTTTTTATTTTAATTGAGATATAATTGATATATAATCTTGCATTAGTTTTAGAGGTGCAGTAGAATTATTTAATTAATATATGTATATATTACAAAATAATTACTAAAATAAATTTGGTTAACAGCCATCATCACACAGTTACGAATATTTTTCTTGTGATGAGAACTTTTAAGATCTACTCTCTTAGCAACTTTCAAATATACAGTACAGTATTGTTACCTATAGTCTGATGCTGTACATTACATCCCCAGGACTAACTTGTTTTATAATTGGATAGCAACACTTTTTGATTATAGTTTTGCTCCGTGCATAGTACATTGAATCTCTTTGGACAGTTGGTTTTTCTTTGAATGAATGCAATCATTTGTGGCAGAAACATTTCCATATTTGCTCTGTTACAGATTCTTAATTACTTAAATTACTATTTTCCCATTGTAGTAACACCTTTATACTGTTCAAAACACTAAGAAATATTTTTAAACTCCTACTCATAGAAATACTCAGTTCTCAGAAGAGCAGAATAAATGCTTTTTATGCAAGGGAATAAAATAAACCAAAAATATTGGATCTCTTGGATTAGGTAGGAAGTAGAGAGAAAGGGATGCCAACAGGAAGAATGTGTGTGGGATGGACCATGGGGTGTCTGTGTGCCTGCGTTCTGTAGCTGTTGGTACCCACACTCCTTCCTCGGGAGGAGGAAACAAATGGAGCAGGTGAGATGTGTGGGTGAGACATTTTTCAGAGGAATAAATGAAGTAAAACAGAGCTATGTGAAAGTCAGTGGAAATCTATTAAAAGAAACAACAAACAGCTGTTTTAAAACAAAATAAAAACTGTTAGGTTCCCATTTCAAAGAACTATTGTCTTCCACTCAGAAAGAATAGCAATTCATTTTCCTTTAAATTGTCACCCAAATTAAAAGTATAAAGTATGTCAATTTTTTAAAAGATTAGTTTGATATGTTGGATGTCCTGCAGTTTTGGACTAGTGACTTATTAATCATAAATCATCATTGTGTTTTCAGAGCAGAGAGCTAACGTAGGAGTTGAGGCTGTTTCATACGCCAGCCAGCGATACACTTGTTTCTTCTTGTTTCAGTGTGAGGTTACTTAGAGGTTCTATTAGTTTGGGCTTCTGCTGGAGATGGAAATCAGTGCTCCCTGAAGGACTCCTTTTACATAGGAGATGTTTCAGCCAAAAAGAAAAAGATACCAATTATTAGTCATTTATGTCCATTTAGATACAGTAAAGGTGTTTGGTTTTTTTTGGTGGTGGATTGTTTTTGATATTTGGGAATTACGTTAATTTGATTGCTTGCTCTCAGAGTTGGATATTGTTTACACTTATATTCTCTAGGCAGGTGTTAGCAATCTTTTATCTAAAGGGAATATATATATATATATATATATATATATATATATATATATATTAAAAGGCCTGTGGCCCTAACGCCGTAATGACCAAAGACCAGTGTGGGTGGGCGGGTCTGCACAATTTCGCACGCTGGGCTTCTAGTATATATACAGTAATACAGTATATGGTTTAATGGGTCACTTGCAGCCTGTACCTCTGCTGCTGTTTGTCCTTTTGCCTCCCTTCTTCTCCTCTTGTTTTCTCCTCTCCCTCTCCTCTACCCTTCTTCTCCTATAATGCCCCAGTTGTTCCTCCCATACTATAACTCATGCAGCCCTGAGGAGTCACTTATTGAAGAACATCAGAATACTAACCACAGGACTATGGAGCATTATTACTGGAAGTGACCTAATGTCATTCCATTTAACACTGATTTGTTTCTAAAGTTGTTTTATTTTCCGATGAGAAAACTTACTCAAAGAACAAGGGTAACTGGATGTTGTCTTCTATAATTCTCTATTAATAGACCAGGTAGGTCTTAAGTCATCAATCTTAAATCAATGCCAGTTATCTTTTTCCAAGATTTCTAAATTGTCAGCATCTCACCAGAACACTGACTATAGGTTTAATTAGCAATAAGGTTGAAAAATAAATATAGGTGTGTCAAAGCAGCATCAAACTATATATTTACACAGTATAAATCATAACTAGTGGTTTACATTTAAATATGTTGTCTTTCAAGGAAAATCTTATAAAGGGTCATTCAATCTAATCCTAACTCCACAAATGTCATTAACCAGCAATGGGGGATTTATTTTTCATGAGCCATCAACGGGTTCTGTCTCAGTTGTCTTCTTTTTATTACTTTTCAAAGATTTCTTAAATGATCTTACCAATAACTAATTTTTAGATCTAACTGCCCAAAGCACCCAATCTTTATAACCGCAGCCAGGACTTCTAATTTCTGTCTTGACACATGTACCTAATTGCCTATTAGACATCTTTTTCTGGAGTTACCAACATGTGTCATAAACAATGCATGTTCAAATATAACAATTTCTCATTTTCCCAAACCTCCTCTGCCATCTGCATCACAATACCAGTTCTATTCTGATGACCAAGCCTGAATACTGAGCACCCTGCTAGTCTATCTAACCTTCCTTTCCCCATGCCAAAACACTTACTGCATTCTGTCGATTTTATCTCTTCTATATCCCTTATATTCATCTCGTTTCCATTTCCACCACTACTGACTTACTGCCAGACCTCATTATCCTGGCTTATGCTGGTTCAATAATCTCCCTGTCAGCAGCCTTGACCCTCTCTAATCCATACCTGACATTGCAGCGAGAGTAATCTTTTAAAATGCAAATTTAATCATCTTATTTCCCTGTTTAAACCCTTCAAATGGCTTCTCATTTTTTATAGGTTAAAGTCCAAAAGCTTTTATATAGCATACAAGGCATTTCTGTGATCTCACACCCAAACTCATCTCTTGCTTCTATCCTTCCTTCCACCCATCATAACCCCCAAACTTGATGGCCCAAATTCCTTCTTGGAATCTCTCCACAACCCAATTCTAGTGTATCACATTCTGCTTTCTCTACTTATAAAGTGCTTTACATTTTTATCTACTTATCAAACTCTTATTCACACTTCAACATTTAGCATCAGTGGCATACTCTGTATTAGTCTGAATTCTCAAGTGAAAGAGAACCAATTATATATATCAAGGAGAACCAACTACTATATATGTGATTTTTTATAAGAAATTAGTTCATGCAATTATGGAGGAGGCTGGTAAGTCCGAAAATCTGCAGAGTGAGCCAATGGTACAAGAGACCTGGATAGAGCTGATGTTCTGGTCTGAAGACCTTCAGGCACAAAGGGCTGATGATGCAGATGAGGTCCAAAGGCAGTCAGTGGGAGAATTCCCTGCTGACCTTGAGGGAGGGTCAATCTTTTGGTTCTAGTCGGGCCTTCAACTGACTGGATGAGGCCCACCCACAATGGGGAGTGCATTCTGCTTTGTTCAAGTTCACTGATTTAATACTGATCTCATCCAGAAACACAGACACAGAAATACCCAGAGTAATGTTTGACCAACAATCTGCGAACTCTGTGGCCCAGCCAAATGGACACATACTAGTAAAATGAACCACCACACTCTCTATGAAGTAAATCTTCACTCTCCCAGGGAGTTAGTTGAATATTCTCTCATTGTGGCATAAACATGCCTATTATATGCCTCTATTTTTATTGACAATATTTTTCCAACTATTTATGTCAATCTCTCCTGTCAGATATATGTCCATAAGGAAAGGTATCATAGTTGACGTTGTACATGACAAATTCAGTGTGCAATAAATAAATTAATAAAGTAAAAGATATAGTTGAGAAATAGATATGAAAATATTTATAGAAATAATTATTTTGATGAAACCATATTACACTGGCCCACAGCAGTAGTTAAAAAGATAATAATAAGACCAGACATTATGCAGATCTCTTCCATTTACAAAATCTGTTACCGCGTTTGTTTCTCACATTAATTATGCTTATATCCAAATGGCTGGTATTGCTCCCATTTAAGAGGTGTGGTAACTGAGGCTTAGGGAAGACAGGGATCTGACCAATGTCACCGAGTTAGCAACTGTCACTGCCAGGACTTCTAGAATCAATCTGTTCAGCACTTTCCCCCAGAACAGCCAGGTTTTAATAAAAATGTATGCTAATCTCTTGCTTTGTAATTTTTTTTAGCTATGTGTCTTTTACTTGGTTATTAATTTTCAGACTCTCACTGTACATGGTGAAGCGATATGCTGTTACTTGGAGCAGTATGTTGGAACATGCTACTGCTTGACTCATTTCCAATTTTCAATATCTGTAAAAAATGGAAGAGGTTCAAATAGCTGCAAATTAAAGCACAATTTAAAACCACTGTATCATATCAAACCTATCTGTGCTTTGGTTTATAAGTGCATACTGCCTGTGCATGGATAATCCATCACAGCTTAAATTAGAAAAAGACGCAGCAGGTCACTGATTTTTCTGACAACATGACCTTCTAAGTACTTCTTAAACTAAATAGATGTGTTTTCCTCTCACTGTTTACAAATTAGGATACTTTTGATGGAGACTCATTTCTGTCTGGGAAGCCCATTCGAGCCCATCATTTAATTAAACTGGTATTTGCATTTATAAAGCAGAAGTATCCAAGGGCAAGGGCATCTAGTCAGATGTGTGCCCTAGTTCTATGATGGCGACGTGAACATCTGTCAAGGTCGTTGAAACTGAAGTCACGTGTCCTCTGATGTTGGATGGTGTTCTAGGCACAGGGCTTTAGCTTGCCCATGGAGCAGTGTCAAGTTTCACAGACCCACCAGCGATAAAAGGGATTTATACTGAGATGTGGTCATATTGAATTTGGCCAATATTCCTCATCTCCCTTTTTAAAAACAGTTTTTATTATGTTTATTTTTTATAAACACTTAGTAAGTCCATGACAACTATAACCGTCACTGTTCACAATACCCACCCCATATCAAATATCCAGCTATTTAGAAACATGTGGATGAGTAACCAAAGTTTTGCTCTTCACAAAGATATTTAGGATTGTGCAAATCCAATCTCCTTTCTAGACTCAGAACCCATGTTATTCTGTTAAACCAATTTTCTTCTCTTTGTTTATGTGATAATATTCTCCTCAGCATGAATTATTTTATACAACCACTTCCCCGAATTTTGTATCTCCTCGCCCCCCACCCCCATCCTCTTAACAATGTTGTTTTTATAACATTAAATTAAAGACATACAGGGTGATAGCATAACAAGGGTAGTGCTATTTTTTTAGCCAGGATCACTGTATTCTTAACTGTGAGTGGAAGAATGTTTCTTCAGGATAAAAGTGAGGTGTCCTGGTCAGCCTGTGATGGGGAGGATTTTCAGTTGTGCAGCTGAAGGGGGAAGCTTTAGGTGTTTTATTGGGAGCTATCCCAGGAAGTTGTGCAGCTGAGTGGGGGAATATATTAGTGGGCTTCTCTCACAGGGAGGTAGTGTAAAAATGAGAGATTCCAGGTTAGAATGGGGGAGGGGGCTGCCACAGCTGTGGGGAATTGCAGACTTTTATTTGTCTAATGAGAGGGATCCAGGAGAAGCACCTGGCAGCAGAGAGGAGCTATGTTTTGGTACAGACAAAAATAGACAATAAAAGGATAACGTAGAATGAATTATGCACTTTTGTAAAGCATTTAATACATTATGAAATTGAACTTTAAAATACTTCTGGTGGATATTACCATCCAAACTTATGAGAAACACATGAGAAACTTTGCAGAAAGAAAAAGGTACCATAGCTGGGCATGGTTGGCCCAGGGCTGCCAGGAGCACTCTGAGCCTGCTCTATGGAGTCTGATGGGCAATGGTGGTGGCCTGCCGACTTCATCACCAGCTCCAATGACTGGAAAGGGTAACTGGAGTGGGGTTGCTCATAATTCATAATGATGCTGAGTGGGAATGTGATATGTACATATATAAATCCTACAACAGGATTTAAGGAACTAAGGGGATATATACGTCAGAGTCCAGAGGTCACGGGAAGTAGGATTTGTGTTCTTCCTCTGTTTCCAGCAGCACCTGGTTCACTTTTGTGATTCAGCAATCATTCATTTAGGCCAAAGTGTCCAAGTCCATCCTGAATAAAGACTTTTTTCTATTGTTTAAAGTATTACATGTCTTCCTTTTCCACAATTGATCCCTCCCTGGCCACTCCCACACCCCAAGACAAGCCCCACTGCCCCAGTATCCGTGTCCATTGGTTATGCTAATATTTGTGTATACAAGTCCTTTGGTTGATCTCTTACCCCCCACCCTCCCCTGACTTCCCTCTGAGGTTGGATGGTCTGTTTGGTGTTTCCTTGTCTCTGGATCTGTTTTTGCTCATCAGTTTATGTTGTTCATTATATCCCACATATGAGTGAGATCATGTGATATTTATCTTTCTCTGACGGAAGTATTTTAAAGTGCAGCTGAAGGGGGAAGCTTTCAGCTTATTTCGCTTAGCATAATACTCTCCAGTTCCATCCATGTTGTTGAAAATGGCAAAAGTTCCTTATTTTTTACAGCAGTGTAGTATTCCATTGTGAGATGTAGCACAGTTTTCTAATCTACTCATTTGCTGATGGGCACTTGGGCTGTTTCCAAATCTTAGCTATTGTAAATTGTGCTGCTATGAACATAGGGATGCATATATACTTTCTGATTGATGTTTCTGATTTCTTGGGATATAGTCCTAGAAGTGGGATCACTGGGTCGAATGGGAGTTCCATTTTTAACTTTGTGAGGAAACTCCATACTCTCTTCCACAGTGGCTTATTTCTGTTAATCCACCTTGACAAAAATAGCAAGAACCACTAATAGCAAGTGGAAACTGCTCTTTTCTTAACATGAAAACCAAAATAAATTAAAAATTTACAGTAAATATAAAAATAAAAGTCTTAGAAATGTAAATATCCATTAGAATCTCATAGTCATTATGTCACAGAACAAAAGTTATTTGTTATATTTTTAAACTGTCAGTGTGAAAATTATATTCCTAAACTTAGTAACTAGAATATCTTCTACTTAATCAAGGAAAATAATTTAAGTTCACAGAAATTATATTTTAGGTCTTGTTACAGTGACAATCATTTAAATGCAAAGATAATTATAAACTTAAATTACTGCGCAGTATTTTTATTACAAAAAGTAGGTTGGCATATGCAAATGGAAGAGATAGGGTGTGATAAGATGTTTTGATAGCTTCACAGAGTTAGAACAAAGGCCATATGATAAAATCAATGTATATCTCAGATTCTAAATCTTGTTATGTTTAAAAGATTTGTCTTTAAAAGGATGCAGGTTTCTTTAATGGAAACCAGTGTGCATCTGAGCACAATTTGTGACTTTAGTCTGATTGCTAATAAGAAAACTTTATTTAAATAAATATAAGGCGAGTAATTGATGAGAGAGAAAAAAAAGGAGTATATATCACACAAATATTCTTTCCTTTTGGCCCTGGAAAAGAAAAGATGCAGAAGTTATCAAGCTGCAGGAAAATGTTAGAAAGGCGGAGTAAGACTTTATCTCTAATTTACAGAAAGCTGTCATGAATGAGACTTGCACTCAACTGAAAGAACAAGCAATTGATGGATATTGGCCTAAAGCCCCAGAACAGTGCGTGCACTCTGAAAATATTTTAACTTTAATTTAAAATATTCGAAATGGTTGAAAGAGCCATCTACTCAAAACAGAGCGTAAACTACTACTAGAAGAATTAGTCACTGTTAACAACTAAGGATCAAAGTCAATATATAATAAAATTGTAAGTATTGGTTTTGGTATGTAGAAAGATAAATCTTTCCCAAGACCAAAAACAATATTTGCATAGTTCCACTTACATTTTAAAGCAAATAGTGACTATTCTCCTCCCACCATCACCCCAAAAAAGATCATAGGCCTATCTATTAATTATGTCTTCAGGAAAGTCTGGTGTCCCAAACAACCACTGCTCTCAACATAACTTAAGTAATTTTAATACAGAGTATAAAATGTTAAACCTATAAATGGTGATCAATACAACCTGCCTAAACACAGAGGGTTTAAATTTTAATCATAGAGGGGAACTTTGTGATTAAACATTACAATTGACAAAAAAAATTACAATTGACTTTAAAATGATATATTCTTTTATTTTTTAAATTATCTCTTACTTCTTTCACTCTTTATTATTAACATTTATTATTATTCTGATCATTTTTCACTTTTTCAGTCCTTATTTGGATCTCTAGATGGAGCCTAAGCAAAGTGAACACCGACCTTTGAAGTCATGTGAAGCCTAATCTGAGCACGAACGGAGTGCCTGGCCGCCAGCTCAGCAGATGATGCCTCTTCCTGGGTTCTTCCATTCCACCGTTTCGGCCTCCCATACCCAGGAAACTTCCATGAGTCAAGATATCACACACCCCAAAGTGCTGCCTACTGCCTTCTCCCGGCAATGACAAGGTCACATTTATTACATTCTCTTTTATTTTTTGGGGGGGTGGGGTGGGGACGGTGTCTAATCTATTATTTAGTAGCTCAAGATTTTAAGAATGTGTAGTAAGTGGTGAAAGGCAATTCATACAGAAAGAGCTTTCTTGTGGCTGTTGTCTAGTACCCTTTCTCAAGCTGGCCAGGAGTCAGGTAATCATGTTCTCAATAACAGTCTTCTGCCCTAGTGATGCCCAGTCCGTGCAGACATCTCTATCTCCCCTAGTCTGGAACATTTCGTAACCTTTTGCAAATGATTAAGTAATTACATCCTAAAGGGAAACCTTTAAACAAAGTTTAAAGAACTGTTATGATCATCAATTCAATATTACCACTTGAGTAACTATGGATCCTTCCAGACAATGGTTCAAGCTCTGGCTCTACTGTTTCATGTTTCAGCCATCCCAAATAAACAAAAATTCTTTTTTGTTCACTGTGTTCCAGCCCTGAGATTCCCCTTCTAAATACTTCTCCAAGCACTCTTTCATCAGATCCTTGAACAAGATCTGAAAGTTTAACAAAAAAACCAACATATAAACAGAAAATGAAGCCATGCATGTGGGATATTACTCTGTAGAAGTCTACGAAGTATGTTTATGGCACAGAGAGCATAAGAAATCCATCAATTTTTAAAAATTGTATAACCTAAAATAATTTTGCCACAACTTTAAAAGTGTTCTGTATATCCTCTAACATGGTTCTTCTTTATTCATTCACTAAGGACATATTTACTTATCTGGGTATGCAATAGTGAGAAAGGCACTACTTTCATAGAGATTCAAGTTTAACAGTAAAAACAGACATTGAACAAGAATAACAAGGGTGCTATCTGCTACGAAGAAGGGCTGGGATCACTGGGACTTATGATAGCCTTTACCTAGCCAGGCTTCTGGGAAGAAATGAGAATCAAACAATGACTTCACATAATAGTATGCCAATTTCTTATACACTATCATCCATCCATTAGCCTACCTATAATTCATTAGATAAGTATCAACATGATCTACATTTTAATTGTCTTTTAGGATAAAGGTCTATATTTTTCAGAAATAAATGTATTTTCTGTTTGATTGCATTGATTAATGTGTAAAGCATTTATCTTGCTGATTATTTGTATTACCATAAGTCCTTATGGCAACAACAACAAAAATGAACCAAAAGTTAATGGACAACAGTGCATTCAGTTCTTTCCATAATATGGGCCCCAATGCACTAAAGTGGTGAATAATTTGATCATGTACCAAGAGAAATCCAAGATACTTTTTTGTTTCATATAGATAGACCTAGGAATAAGTAGACCTAGGAATAAGACGAATAAATTTACTCAAGTGCCCAAGATATTATGTGCATAATGTTTTTTAAAACAAACTACTTAATTGTTCAAATCCCACCTTTTCCACTAAATTAGAACTCAACATGTAAATATGGATAACTCTATCTTCCATTATTTTCAGCATTTATTGCATATCACATTTTTCTCTGTATCAGAGTTTTTTCTTGAATGTACATCAGTCATTAAATGATCCTCTGCTACTGAGTATTTATTTATTCCTCCTTTACATTTTCCACAGGAGCCCTAGCATAGTGTCTGTTGTATAGTCAGTATTTAACAAATTCTTGGTGGGTTAAATGGACTGCAATAGAATTAAGGGAAATATCTGTAAAATCAGTCATACTAATAGTTTTGAGGCGACTGATCTCAAAAAACATGTCTGGATACTGAACAGAAGGTCCACAATCTTATAAACATCCTAACCATAATTATAATTATTTTTCTACAGAACATGACACAAAAAATTGAATCACTAAATTATTTATTTCAGTTGCTTTTTTCTGACCAATCTTTTCATTAGAAACAGTAAATAACTGTCTGATTTAAGAATTTCTTCCCTCCAACTAATTTATGTATAAAGTGAACAACATCAGTAGAATGATTAGGTACCAAAAAAAACCAAAAGACCTAGGCAGTCCATAGATGTCATGTCCTGAATTATCAACGTTCTCTTATTAATTGCAACCCAATTCCAACAGATTGAGGTGTTGCTATGTCAGAAGGAGACGAGTCAGTCAAAAACCAAAGATCTCAATACTAAATAGGCATAGAGAACACACACAGCCCACAGGCAAGACTGTTGTCAGCACAGTTCCTTCCTCTGTGGAAAACATTTTGTTAACTCGCATTAGTTTATAGGCAGTAGCTTTTCTAGAAGGAAGAGGGATTCAAAAAATACCCCAGTCTAAGAAGGACACTAAATGTGATGAAGAGGTCATTGAGCAGAGATCAAAGGAAGTCTGCAGCTGTTCCATTTGGTTGTCCTAGGGTGTTCTTTGATGTCTATGTAACTGTTTGGACTAAAAATCAGAGTCCCATGGAGAAAGAGCCACGCCCATTTCTCCCACCAACTTTTACAGGTTTTCCCTAGCAGTTGAGAATTAGGTAAACACCCTGGCAAACTGGCTATTTAAGATTTAGACTTATAGGAACATTCTTACTTTTGAGGAGAGGTGTGGTAGATGGTTAAATAGAGAGTGCACACAAGTATAAATTTGTTCATCCCTCCATGTTAGTATGAAAATTCAGAAATGAGAAGCCCAGACTTTCAGTGATGAATCTGGTCTCTCTTCCAAGTTGCACACATCCTGTCTGATAACTCAGAAAATGATCTGATCTTTTTTGTGTAGCCTTAGACATATTCCTAGAAATTATGAGATTAATATTGAACCAGATAAGTAAATGAGCCACTATTAATGCTATGTGTTATGATAGGATTTTGCTTTGTCTTGCTAACATTTTATATATTTATTTTAGGCTCAGCAATTATTTCATTTAGGACATGTTGTTTTTGGTAATGATCCCTAAATTATAAAAGGTTTAATTATGAGAGTAGAAGAATGTCTACATGTGTTCAAGGATTTAAGGATAAATTAAAAATCCCTGATTTTTATAGAGTAGTTGAGTGCATATTTCCTGAATCTTTTACTATGGCAACAGTGCCAGCAGGTTCATTCAGACCAAAATGTCACAAATCTGGTATCCATTGGCACATCTTCATAGCCAAAATGAAATGGAAAGTAATTATTGAATAACTCAAGCAAAAAGCCCCTGTCCCACAAGCCCTTTAACTATTTGGCTGATAGATTTCTGTCTGAAACATCCCAATTAATTACAGCGCTTCACACTTCACTCTGACTGTGGAGACTTGCCAAGTCACTGACATTAGTCTGTCCTCTGTGCATGCAAATGTCTCCATAGCAAGGCAGTACTATCCCAGGTACCTTAGACCATAAGTGAGGCAATCCAAACAACAGCGTTGCAAAGTGGGTCTGTTTTATTTCTGTTTAAAAACCAGAGAGACAGCACCAAGAAGCCAACCTTTTTCCTCAACTGGGAAATTTCACTTAATCTCTGTGACACGAAAGGAACATAGTATTTAGAAAGTATCTGATTAATGGGAGCAATGAAGACCTCCGATGCAGACTATCTATGAAAAAGCTGACCCAAGTGACCGGTTTGTAGTTTACTCTGAAACTCACTAAATCCTGCATTGATACTCTATGAACAAAATCTGATGGACTGGGTAGATAATACACTAGCCAATAGCCAGATGACAGAAATAAAATTTGCTTTTTTATTAAAGACTCTGAAGAAGAAGAAATAAATAATTTAAATATGACTTTTTTCATCTCTATTGCAATTCAGGCATACTTCATCTGTTCATTGTGAATTATAAATTCCTATTTCATGACAATTTCTGGATAGGCTGTTGTTTCTAAAATAATTTTTTAAATGTTTGCTTTATTTCGGCTGCTTTTTTATCTTATTTTGTTTTCTGCCGAAAGAAAGCCAGAGACTGTAAAGTTAAACTTTTTATGTCTTTTTAAAAAACTTTGATACATTCTATTTCCTTTCACAGTTTTCTTTCGAGCAGTTATTTTAGGGATAGGAAAATTAATTACAATTACAGTGATTACAAAGTGGAATGGAAAAGAGACTGGGTTGTATCACATACAAAGTACAAGACCTGGTTTATGTAAGATTTTTTTTACAATATTCCTGCCTTTCCCATCACACGGTGCAAAAGTAGCTATAGGGTAGCCAGCGGAGGAGATTAAGGGATCAAGGGCATATTCCGTTCTGTGAGATTTACCATGGGTCACTACTGTTGCAATGTTGCTTTTGCTCTTGGTGTCAAGGGGAACCTTGGCTCCCAGTTAGCCTTGGAGATTATATTTTGATGGCAACATACTGAACAGTCTGGCTCGTGTGTTCAGTATCTCAAGTGGGAACTGAGTGACTATGCCATGGTATCCTCTTGTCCTGCCCATTTAATCTGTCTCTGCAGGGATGGGAGGTGAGGACATAGAGGATCAATTCTGGGAAAGTTAAGAGACACCTAAAGAGCAAAGGGGCAAAGCAGCACCACAGTCAGGCATAAAAATTCCCCCGGCTGTGAATTTGGACACCACATACTAATTTTAAATCGGAAAGATAAGACTAAGAAAGTTGTATGCCTTCTCCAAGTGAATTTATTTCTAAGTTCTAGCCTCATTCTTATAAAAACAGACACACGAAAGCTTACATCTGTTATTCACATCTAGTAAATTAAAAATTAGGAAAATGATGTATCACGCTTCCACTGTTTTGTGGTTATTTCAGTCCTTTCACTATTTTATGTGTGGGTTTCTCCAAGTGTAAAGTGAATGGTTTTTCTTTACCAATCGCTGCTATTTGTCTGTTTTTTAAAGTTACATATCCTGGTACTAGTTTAATCTCAGTTTCTAATTCTGTTTAAAGGTAACCTTTTTGGCTTCATCATGTGCTTTTTTCTTTCTTTTTTTTGAAACATCCTAAACCTAAAACAAAATTTCTCCAGATGGATGGAAATTAAAACATAATGCTTTGGTGAAAAAGAAATCACCACGCCACCCCCAATCACTTAGGGTGTATTCGGTGACAAGTTAAAGAGCCCACAATTTTGCAGAGCCGGGAAACATATCTGTTAACAAACCATATTTGAATCTTCCCTCTCAACCATCTCCACTTTTGAATCTCTAGTCCAGGCCACAGTACTTGCCACAGTTTAATACAGTGGTGTTACTGTTTCTCCCTCGTTAAGTTGGCAATACAGGCAGTACGCTGATCTCTGGGACATTCATTCAGCAGACCTTCATTCAGCAAAAATTTATTGAGTGTCTCCTATGTGCTTGGCATTTTATGTTCCAGTCAGACTGAACTATTTGCCATTCCTCCCACGAGCCACCCTTTCTAGTCTTCATTCCTTTGATGGTAACAACTCCTCTGCCCAGATTACTCTCCCTCATTACTTCATCACATATATCTCTGTTCAGCTCTTGCCCGTTTATCAAGGCACAGCTCAACTGCTTCTTCCCTTTGAAAACTATTTTTTTTATTTCTTTCAGTGGGCAATGATTTGCTTCTCATTCATGCCCAATAAGATCTTATCCATACCCAGCTACATGATTTGTGAAGTCCAGTACAAAATGAAAACGGAATTCCCATTGTTCCAAACTTAAGAATTTCAAGACAGTGGCAGGAGAACCTGAAACCAGGTGCAGGCCCGGTAAAGCGTGGGGCCCTGTGAGACTGCACAGGTCTCCACCCATGGAGTCAGCCCTGTCTGTACCTCCCAATGCACTAATTGCTATCAGTTTTGTTAATGCATGAGCTATTTTTACACACAGATTGTCTTTTCTTATTGAATATACTGTAGGTTCCTTGAAAACAGTATCTGCATATATTCTCAGAGTAACTAAGAGTTAGAGAGTCTTGCAAATTATCATATTCTTATTCTTGCTACGAAAATGTAGACCATGGATTGACATCACCTGGTAGCTTTAAAAAAAGGTAGAATCTCTGACCCCACCCAGACCAACTGAATCAAATGTGCACTTCCCAAGCTCTCCATGGGATTTGTGTGCATCTCCAAGTTTGAGAAGCTCTGTTGAATGAGCAAAGGAATAGTTCTCTAGAACAGAAGGCACACATGAAGTGGGAAAATGACCCGTTAAGGGTGTTAACACAGAAAGGAGATTTCTGTCATTCTCAGCAAGAGAGAAATGTTGTGTTAACAGTTCTTATTCCTCTTTTCAATCCTCCCAATTTCTCTTCCCTTTCAAAGAAGGGGTTCATTTTCTCATTGGCAATATATGGAAGATTCTGGTAAGTCCTGGGCCTAATTTATTAGAAAGGGGTACCTTGTGAGACAGGTATGGAAATATAGGTCTGGAAATTCCAATCTTCTCACTTCCTCTTTCTCTCTTGCATCTCTCTTTCTCCAATGACCTCTAGTAGTCTGATCTGCCAGTGACTCATATTATTAAACAAATACCAAACAATTCTGTCAGTATGACAAAAGTCAAAAAGACAAAGCAGGCTTATGGGTTGATATAACTGAGATTTCACCAGAAAAACTCAGAAGGTGCCATGTCTACTACAAAGTTATGCCTTTAATCCTCTCTTTGATTCCTATCTGAAATTTCCAGGTTAAGACTTTCAGGGCAGCCAACAGAGCAGTTGTGTGGAAAGATGGAATATTTTGGAAATTTTCTAAAATTTCCAGGTGTCCATTTTGGGAGATAGTGGAATATACATCCCTGAGAAGATTATAGGAAGACTTGTGCAATTACATAGATCACTTTCTCATAACAACAGCTCTGTGATTTGGGTTTTAAAGAAAACCTCAAATAAACAAATAAACAAACAAACAGAAGTGTGGTAGAAAACAATCAATTTACCCATATTAAGCATTAAATGTAGTTATTTTAGCTGGATTTCATCTTAGGACTCTGAATTCTCCATAAAATCAAAGTTTAGAAGCTCGATGCACGTGGGCTTTAAGGATCTTTATAGTGAGATTCTGTAATAGAACACATTTGTGCAAAAAAGCCCTCTCTTATAAAGTTTCCTCCTTAGATGGTACTTTTAGCAACTTTTTTTTAAAACCTGGATAGCCCTCTATTTTTTTTTAGCCTTCATTTACTTTTTCATATTCACAGAACTGAAGTCTTTTGCAATTACTTTTCAGAATCTGTATTTTAAAGGTAATAATTGTAGGTAACACCATAGTGAATTCTGCTGCCCAAGTTCCAAATGCTAAATTTTGGAGAATAAATAAATAGAATGACATAGTAGCAGACAAATAATGTAAGGGCGGGAGCCCGAATTGGTGAGTATATTGAGTTTGGTTAGTAGAAAGAGCTTTATTTAAATCCTTCATGGTAATAATGGTGGCTGGAAGATTCAGAAGAAACTGAAACAAACTAAATTTCCCTTGGCTGGTTGCTTTTTGCTCATTGGTGGCAGAAGATGGCTATAGTTTTACAATAGAAACCTTAGTACTGATCCAGACTCCACTCCTATGTGTTGTTATCTATCTCTGTGAAATATACTAGGAAACTTAGCAACTTAAAACAATAACTATTTTCTTGCATTTTCTGGGTTTCAAGAATGTGTGCTGTTTAGGTAGGTGTCAATGCCTCAAGCTCTGCCATAAGGCTGCAGTCAACCCATGATCTGGAACTGCAGCTTAACCTAGAGACTTGACTGGGGGGTGACAGATTCATTCTCATGCACATGGACCCTCCCCTCTGCAGGACAGGTTTACGACATGGTGAGAAATTCAAGAGGGAGCAAGAGAAGATCTTCAAGAGAAAGTCTGTCTCTTTATAACCTAATTGCACAACAGACATTGCATCACTCCTGCAGGGGTCTATTGATTTAGAAGTGAGTCACTAAATCCAGCCCACACTCAGGGGGAGGAGATTGTACAAAGGCATGATACCAGGTGTGAATCATTGGAGGTCATCTTAAGAACCATCTTTACACCCTCCCATTTAAGAGGAAATAAGAGCTAGAAAAAGATAATTTCTTCTGTTTTAGGCTTCTACAGACATTTTCTAAGGTTGTGTTGTTTTTTTGAATCCTCACTCAAGTGTGTTTTTTTATTTTATTTTAGAGATAGATGAAGGGGAGAAGAGAGAGAGAGAGAGAGAGAGAGAGAGAGAGAGAGAGAACCCGAAACCTAGGTATATGCCCTGACTGGGAATGGAACCCATAACCTTTTGGCATACTGGAGGACACTCTAGCAAACTGAGTCACCCCGCCAGGACTCTAAGATTATTTTATTTGATCTGCCCAAAGAAATGTATGCACAACTCACCCATCCCATCCTAGAAATATGACATATCTATTTGGCACATTTTTGTTTTATGACTAGAACACACTTTTTATTTGGGGGAAAATATGAAACAATTTAAAGTGTATTAATAAGAATACTTTCATTTGCAATAACCTATAACCCAATTCAGATAAATATAAATCAACAAATTGTTGATTGAATGCCTGAAAAATACAGAAGTGCATTTGGCCTTAGGCATGGCACAATATAGGAATCCAGCCAATTCTGTCAGATCTCTCTCTCTCTCTCGTTCTCACTTGTTCTCTCAGTTTCTTTCTGTTTTGTTTTTTTCTCCCCTATTTTGAACTAATTCCCAAACAGACATTGTTGATGTGAAGAAACCTGACATTTCCAGACTCGTCATTTTTACAACCAGAATTTCTATTATATAACAAGTGTTGTGTTTTTTTTGTGTGTGTGTTTTTTTTTTGTTTTAATTTCCAAAATTCCAACTGGCATCCTAGATCATCCTGGTTTAAGTTGCATACTCATTTTGGCCAGGGAAAGATATATTTAAAATATGTAAAGAGTCATATGTCTATGGTTTAGGTTGGGACATGGGGTCAGTTTCACTCACATTCAGTAATGTGAAGGAGGAGTAAGTCCCTAAAGAAAAATTGGGTGCTAAAAACTGGAATAGGGGCTGGTCCAACAAAAACTACATGTGCCAACTGCAAATATTTATTCAATGCCTATAATGTGCCAGGGACGATGTTGATGTTAGGTGCAAGTCTACTGCCAACTTGTATAGTTTTCTTCAACTCATGAGAGAGAAACTCAAGAATGCTGAATAAATGTTAATAAGGTGCACCATGTTCCTTTAGCCAATTCGAAGGGGAAAAAATCAGTCTAAGTGAATATTTTGCAACACAGAAATTTCTATAAATGTATATGATTTTAAACAGTTATATTAACATAATTAAATAGCTTATAATAGAGATAAATCATTTTGAAGCAATATTTTAAGGTAAAAATTAGGATCCTACACTATTGGCCTCAAAAAGATATAAACTCTGCTACCAACTCCTGCTTTGGTTACATTGTTAGGGAAAGAGCGGAGAAACCAGTACCGATTTGTCTTTCTCCCTTTTATGTATTTTTATTTTTTTGTATATGTTTATTGATTTCAGAGAGGAAGGGAGAGGGAGAAAGAGAGAAACATCAATGATGAGAGAGAATCATTGATCAGCTTCCTTCTGCAAAACCCCTACTGGGGATTAAGCCTACAACCCGGGCATGTGCCCATAACCAGAATCGAACCTGGGAGCCTTTGGTCCACAGGTCTCCCTCTATCCATTGAGCCAAACCAGCAGGGCTCTATCTCCCTTTTTGATAACATGGTACCTCTTTCAAGGGAACCCTCTGAGGCCAGGTTGGGCTTAAGACAATCGCAGTGATCAAGTATTATGGTGATTATTTTTCCTAAGGAATGTGATCCTCAGGCAAGTCTGATAAATTTCTGAATCTGGTTTTGTGGAGGATGACACATTAGGTCATGTAATAGAATAGATGGAGCCTTTATGTAACATGCTGTAAGGCAGTCATCCTACCACATTTGTTCTCTTACACTTTGTTAGGAGATAAAGGTCTAAAGGAACACTGGAAGAATACTAAAAGTTACCAAAATAGACCTGTTATTTTTCTGGTTTTAACCCAAAAGTTCAAACTGGAGAAGAGCCGAGGGTCAGTGTATGCATGCAGTTGTCCAGGGAATAGACACATGTTCATTTTTATTTGCTTAAGATTATGAGCTGCCGGATCACTGCAGCACTTGTAAATGATTTATGGAATGAGACACATTCCTGCTTAGCACACAAAGACTATCAACTGTGCTAGCAATTACAGAGATCGGGTGCTATTTTTAGTGGTACAGTTACACAGGAACACATTATTATTATATGAAATATCATGAAATATAAACTAAGCTTCAACACAATGGAGTTCTTATGAAGTTATGCCTAATAGAAAAGTAGTGAGAGAATGATTCTATTTCTCTGCAGTCTGTCTACACATACAAAAATTAATTAACAAAGTATATATAATTTTATTTATAACACTTGGTTCTTCATGGGACCTTAATGTTCATGTGTTATATGTAACCCAAGTATTGGTCTCACTTCTCCCTTCAAGGGTACATATCCTTTAATATATTTAGACAGAGCAGTGTGTCTCATCTCCACTTCTAAGTCATGCCTTAGTCACCTGTTTCTCTACTCACCGTTTTCTGGGCTTGGTGTTCATTTCTACACCATTGCACCTCCACATATAAACCTGATCACTTCATTCTCTAAAGCACCACCAATTCAAAGATGTATATGTGCCAAACATTGTGTGGGGTTTACATAACGGAGGAGATCATTTTCAGAGCATCAGAGCCCAGTAAACAAGTTTTAAATAAATTATAAGAACTTCTGTTTTCTTTAATATTTTTAGTATTTCTTTCATGGAATCCTCACACTTGTCTCTTACTTTCAAGATTCATCTTTGCTCCCAGATTGCAGACCTTTCCTTCTTCCCTTGACCTCTTCCCCACTGCTCTCAAGCACTGTTTCCCTCAAATCCCAGATCTCTGTTAGCTATGTGCCCTGCATATAACGTTATAATTTTGTCCAGTCCTAGTCCATGGGGCTACAGACCCATTAAATTATATTACCTGAAACATAAATAATTGGCTACACAGATGCATAAAACTAATATACACAGATAAGAAACAAGATACAGAAAAATATATAGACTCTAGAGGCCTGATGCACGAAATTAATGCAAGAGTGGGCCTTCCTTTCCTCAGCTGCCGGCAGGCACCCCGGACCCAGACTTCCTTGGCAGTCATGACTTCTTTTGGAAGGTGGTCCAGAAGGATGTCTGGTCTAATTAGCATATTGTGCTTTTATTATACACATCACACACAAACTCGACATGTGAATAACAAAATAAAACTGGAATAGAAAAGAATGTTTTTATTTTGGTTGTTACCACTCACATTTTTGAATCAACCTTCTTGAATTATAATTTATCAGTTTATTGTAAACAAGAGAGTAAAAATAATACTAAAGTAAAATATGAGGAAATATGGAGGATCATTGCTATGTCAGAAGGAGGCGAGTCAAAAACCAAAGATCTCAATACTAAATAGGCATAGAGAACACACACAGCTCACAGGCAAGACTGTTGTCAGCACAGTTCCTTCCTCTGTGGAAAATATTTTGTTAACTAGCATTAGTTTATAGGCAGTAACTTTTCTAGAAGGAATAGGGATTCAAAAAATACCCCAGTCTAAGAAGAACACACGCATGCATACACACACAGCCAGAAGAATAATATATACAACTAGAAGCCCAGTGCATGAATTTGTGCATGGATGGGGTCCAGCTGGCCTGCCTCGATGGGGGTCGATTGGGGCTGGGTCGCTGGGAGGGGGAAGGATGCAGGAGGTTGGCCACTGGCCCCATCCCCAATTGGGGTCCAATCTGGGCTGGGCTGGCTGGCGGGGGCGGAGGGGCACAGGAGGTTGGCTGGCCCTGCTCCCAATGGGGCTATCAAGGGGCGGAGCCGGCCTGGGAGAAAGGCCACGGGTGGTTGGGGGAGCCAATTGGGGCCTTGATTGGGCTGGTTGGCTGCAGCAGTGCACGTCATAGTGACTGGTCGTTCCAGTCATTCTGGCATTCTGGGCGCTTGGCTTTTATAGATAGATAGATAGATAGATAGATAGATAGATAGATAGATAGATAGATAGATAATTCAGAAAAATACAGCTTATAAATACTGCTTATGCATTCAAGGATAGGCATAATGAATGGATTTCCATAATTTACATAGCCATTGTCTTGTCCCTGCTCCTTTTCATGACTGTGTTGTTATTTTTAACCTGGCATCTGAAAACCATCATCACTCTGTGAGTGGAGAAAGGACCCTCTGAATAAGGAAGGTATCAGTTATTGCTATTATTGTTTTTCTCTCTTCTTGCATATATTAATTTGTACTGTTCTATTCTTCCCCCTTCTACTGTATCTTTAACCCTTTTATTTTCTCTATGGGCTGCCTCCCTGCAGTGAACAACTCAGAGCTGAGAGAGTCCTGGTTGCTTCCCTCTGATCCCTCTCTGCGCTCTCTCTCTGCCTTTCCTCTCTTCTCACAAACCCATCCAACTTTAACTTAAGAGGGCTTCCTACATTCCCTCTGTCAACAATTCTACTCCATCTATGCTCCCAAGGCTGTCAGATCAATGATTCCAACCCTTAAAGTATGGCTCTTCCTGCTGGGCTGCATTGCTCAGTGGTGAGTGTTGACCTATGAACCAGGAAGTCGTGGTTCGATTCCTCGCAGCCTGGATTTTGCAGTAAGCAGCCAATCAATGATTCTCATCATTGATGTTCTATCTTTCTTTTCTTCTCCCTTCCTCTCTGAAATCAATAAAAATACATTTAAAAAATATGCCTCTTTCTCTGATTTATTTTGATTATATATGGTTTGAATAAATATCTTTCCTTCAGAAAAAAATCCATTCCTTGAGCAAAAAATATCCTTTGAGGATTTTGTTGTTGCTGATGCTGTTTTATTTTATTTTTAAACAATGTTCCCAGAGAAACCAAAACTTTGAAATTCTTTTCTATTGATATGTCAAAACTTGCCAGCTCTTTATTAATAGTAAAAGTATCCCTTGAAGACTAACCACTTAATATTTGATTGACCAGTTTATGTGTGTAGGACTCTGCTAGACTCTAAGGAAATAGTGCTCCTTTATTGAGTTTACAAAGAGACTGGGCAATTCACTTAATTTTACAATGGCTACTCCTAGCACAACTAAATTGGAGGCTTTTGGTTTTTATTTATCACAAAGTGCATTTAAAATATTATATGAGTTGTTTAATCCAGATATCAGCTAAGAAATTGTTCCTTAAGATCTTAATCGGAGCAAAGCCCACAACTTAAAATTCCACTTTGGAAAGGGAGGGATTAATAGGAATCACACAGAGGATACTCAGGGCCTTGAAACCACTCTGTTCACTATGTTAATGGTGGGTACACGTCATTATGTATTTGCCCAAACACAAAATGTTACAGTGAAGCATAAACTCCAATGTAAAGTATAATCTTTGAATGATAATGATGTATCAGTGAAGTTTCACTGATGGTACTAAACTCATGGCTTCTCCAGAAACATGCTGTCAGAGTCTCACCTACAACCTCCAAGTGGCTTAAAAAGGCATTTTCCCTAAACAAAGACAGTTCTCTTTCTAAAATTATAATTCTGGAGCCAGCTGTTTAAAGGGGTTAAATTCTCAAACTCCACTCTATACAAATTGTGACTGGGGCTCAGATTGCTTGAAAGTAGACCAACACTCTTACATGATTTGAATATTTTAATGCTTAAAATAATTATGATAAACATATTCTGGTTCTACCTCTTTCCTTCTCATGATGCAGTGGGCAGGTGCTTTTCCCAAGCCCTTTCTGTCTTTGAATGATTATTAAGAAAGGATAAGTCATTTGAAATCCTGAGGCATTTCCAGCCACTTAATTTGTGAGCTCTTCTCTGTTAAAGACAAAGTTAAATAATTCTGATTCTGAACTTGAGGTTGATTACTTCCTTTAGTTCTCTTATACCTCTTGAGGTTCCACATAGTCAATGTTCATCTCTAGACAATTTGAGTGAAGAATTCCAATTCCAATACCATAATTTCATATATATACACACATACACACATATATATATATATATATATATATGTATATATATGTATATATATACACACACACACACACACACACATACACACACTAAAGGCCTGGTGCACAAAAATTTGTGCACTCAGGGGGCTCCCTCAGCCTGGCCTGTGCCCTCTCGCAGTCTGGGACCCCTCAGAGGATGTCCACCTGCTGGCTTAGGCCCGCTCCCCCAGGGATCAGGCCTAAGCTGGCAGTCAGACATCTGTCTGGCAGCCCGGGAGCCCTCAGGGGATGTCCACTTGCCAGCGGGGAGCAGGCCTAAGCTGCAGTCAGACATCTTTAGTACTGCTGAGGAGGCGGAAGAGGCTCCTGCCACCACCACTGTACTGGCAGCTGTCAGCCTGACTTGTGGCTGAGCAGAGCTCCCCCTGTGGGAGCGTACTGACCATGAGGGGGCAGCTCCTGCATTAAGCGTCTGCTTCCTTGTGGTCAGTGTGTGTCATAGGGACCAATCATTCCCAGTCATTCTGCTGTTAGGGTCAATTTTCATATTACCCTTTTATTATATAGTATATAGGCCTGGTGCATGGGTGGGGGCCAGCTGGTTTGCCCTGAAGGGTGTCCCAGATCAGGGTGGGGGTCCTGCTCGGGTGCCTGGCCAGCCTGGGTGAGGGGCTGATGGCCGTTTTCAGGCTGGCCATGGCCACGGGCTGGAAGCAGGTATCTGGGATTTCTTTATCTTCTATAATTGAAACTTTGTAGCCTTGGTCCCACTCGAAGCCTGGGTTCCCTTGGCAACCCATGTTCCCAGCCCCTCCTTGAGCGGAGGCTAGGCCGGCTGGAAGCAGGTATCTGGGATTTATTTATCTTCTATAATTGAAACTTTGTAGCCTTGAGTGGAGCTCAGGGCCAGCCAGGGCAGGCGGAAAGCTTGGCTTCCTTCATCGCTGGGGGCAACCAAACCTCCTGCTCACTCCAGCTCCATGGCTGCTGCCATCTTTGTGACAGAGTGAGGGTTAATTTGCATATTACTCTTTGATTAGATAGGATATATACACACACACACACACATATATCCTATCTAATAAAAGTGTAGTATGCAAATTGACCGAACGGCAGAACAACTGGTCAGTGGGGAGCGGGGCCGGCAAGCAGGTGTCACTAGGCTAGCCAAAGCACATGCCAGCAGGCAGATGGAGGGGACAGCGATGGGGAGACAGCAACCAGTGGCAGCAGGGAGATGGGGGCTGGCAGCATCCCCTGATCGCCCACCTGGTCGCCTCCCACAGAGGGAGGCCACGGGCGACAGCGGCGGTGGGGTGATTCAGGGCAAGGCCACTCAGCACCACCCCCAGATATGCCTGCTGGGGTTGCCTCCCACAGAGGGAGGCCACCAGTGGCCATGGCGCAATTGGGGGTGGAGCCAGCCCTATCGGCCTGTCAATAAACTCCCGCAGAGGGAGGCCAGACTGCTGCTTAGGCCCGCCTCCCTGCTCCCCTAAGCCATCAGTAGGACATCCCCTGAGGACTCCCAGACTGTGATAGGGGGCAGGCTGGGCTAAGGGACCCTCCCCCCCAGTGCATGAATTTCATGCACTGGGCCTCTCATATATATATATATATATATATATATATATATATATATATATATATCTATAGGTTAAGTTTCCAATTCTCCTCTACTATCCTCATATGAGTGATGCTGACTTTTGATCCAAGATGATATCCAAACATTGACTAGATTAGTTTTAATAGTGATCCTACTACATTCTTGTCATTGACTTTTCTACTTAATAGGGACTTATTTAATCCTGAAAATGTAAGTAAAATGATTCTCAGTTGAATTGGTACATACATGAGCACACTCATGGTGTGTGTATTCTGGATAGTTTCATTTCATTTGTTAGACACAGTGGTCAGTAGTACATGAATTTAAAGTTAATATGCTAAGATTACTATTGTCATAATTACCTGTACAGAGTTTTAAAAAATGTTTTATCAGTTATAAATATGCCAATGCCTTGAAGAAAAAAATTATTGTAAGTTCAAAGCCAAGTTTAAAATATTATTCTTTCTGTTGCTACTTGCTAATTAACTGCACTTAATCATAATTCACTTTCAAACATAGTTATTATAAAACAGTGGTTAATTATTTCACATTATGGAAGATCTGAGTATAAAATAATGTATTCAAAGAACATAAAAATAATCTATTGAAGTAAATATTTTCCAATCTTTGGTTAATTATTACCCTCTACAGTTAAAAATTCTATAAAATTACTTATTTTCAATATATATTAAAGTTCACATTTAAAATCATTGAAACAAATATTATATTTATCATTTATATCTTATATATGGACTTCAATTTTCTTCTAAATATATATGTATACATTGATTAAAACGATGACTGAAAAATAGTTGAACTATCCAATTGTGCAAACTGAATAAAAATGAGATAAGAATGTAATAAAATATGACTTTTTAATGACTTTAATTAAATTGGAAAAGGAGATATTGGTAAAATGCTTTTATAGGAACCAAGATCCTATATAGGAAAGATTAAAAAATATCGTAAAAGACTCTGTCTTGTATTCTATATTATATCACCATTTTAGTTACTTATTGTTGTATAAAAAACCACCGCAAAACTTAGTGACTTAAAGCAACCACCACTATTTTTTACTTGTCATCTTTTTACAACTTGGAAGCATCTTGTCTCTGCCTAACATATCTCTATTGTCTGGGGCAATTTGACTGGGCCTTGAAGATTAGACCTGACTTTGCTCACATGTCTGATACCTCAGATAGAGTCATTGAAAGAGGGGTAGGACTGGCCTGGACTTTGTACTCACAGTTTTTCATTGCTCAGAAATCTTACACACACTTCTTTATAGAGAAGCTGAATGCCAACAGAGCCCAAACTAAGTGGACCAGGTTTCTTAAGGCCTAGATCTGGATCCGGCACAGTGTCAGCTCTGCCACACTCCGTTGGTCAAAGCTCCTCACAAGGTCAACCCAGATTCTAGGTGAGGGGAAGTGGACTGCACCTTGCAGTGGGGGTTAGACATGCATTTAGGGGAATGTGATAAATTATTGGCAGCTGTCTTTGTGTCCATCTCCTGCAATCACCATCAAAAGCTAGCACTTAAGGAAAGCCAAGTGGTGGTTAACAGGAATTTCAATGTGTGACACTTCACATGTCAAATTTTAAAAAGAACAATATATTTAAGAATTTATGATAAGGCTTCTGCTTTTTAAGAATTCTGAGACTAAAAAATAATATTTTAGTATGATAACAAACATACTGAGATGTGGGCAAACTTAGATGCCAACTAAAAACTGTTAGTTATCACCAGTTAATCAAATACCACTGATTCTAGCCAGTTCAGTTTTGTTAGTAATCTATTTTAGGCACTCAGCATTTCCATCAGAAGGACATACAAACATTGAATGATATACTAATAACCAAAATTATGTGTCAGTTTTCACATTTCCAACTACCTACCACATTTGGCAATTAACATTTTGTTAATCATCTACTCTGCAATTTGATGTGACTTTCCAAAGTAATAGCTTACCCTCTACCTCTGCAAAATTACTTCTTACCATTGATGAATATGTAATCAGTTCCTAAACTTTATATTTAATTTAGAAGTGCCTTGTGGTAATGACTTCACCAGGACTTGTTTAGAGCAATGTTCATATGTGAGAGCAGACATTCTAAGTGACAGTTTTGCAGTTTGGATGTCCTCAGTATCCCAATAGTATCCAAAAACAGATTTACAGACATTAAGAAAGGATTTTTAATGACGTGCATTTGACAATCAGAGTGCTTTTTATACCAGTGCTCCTGTAGCAATGTAAAGAAAGTAGAATGTTATTTTGATTAATATGTAATCAAATGAGCTGAGATTTTGAATAACACTCCAAATGCAGTCCTTCTTTGTGCATTTTGGCAATGAAGTGTGGTGTAGTAGAAAGCACAGGGATTTTGACAGCTTTAACTTCAAATCTTAGCTCATCCATTTATTCGTGGATTTGTCAGCCATTGCTATGTTAATGTTACCTAACTAGCCACCTGCAACTCTATAACAGCAAACATTTGATGTTCTAGTTCACAGGTCTACAGGTCAAGGCAATTTGGCTCTGTAGGCCATGCTTGGCTGGGCAGCTCTTCTTCACACTGTGAACAGGATGGGCTTGAGTTGTTACTACAGACTAGGTTTAGTGCCCATGGGTCAGTGCCCATCCAGGGCATACTCTTAGCATAGTAAATAGCATAAAAGCAAAGATAAGCTAAACTATTCAACACATTTAAAGTTTCTGCTCACATAATATCCAATTATGAATGTTCAATTTCCAAAGTCATGTGGGCAAATCAAAATGAAGCATAGACTACTGCTTCCCAGGAAGGGAGCAGAGATATGAGCTAATATTTTCTGAATATTACTCTAATGAATTACAATAGTTGTCCACATTGGGGGACTTTCCTAACTGTCTCTGAGTTTTCCTGTTATCATCTGTAAAATAGGAATAATAATGCAAAATTTTCAGAACTATGTGGGATTATCATGCTCCTGACACACACAGTTGATTGGATAAAAATAAGTTAGTGGTGTTATTCAGTTCAATAAGGATGTGCGTGGTGAAACAGATTTAGCTAAATTTGAAAGAAGTGAAATCTTGGCTCTTTTGAATTTACTGTCACTAGTGAATTGCATTTACTTCTGTTAAAATCAATGTTGAACTCAGGCTGTTCATGAAAGTTTACATAAATATATTAAGTTCCAATTAATATAGTCATGAAGTTGTATCCTTTAGATCAAGCATGTTAAATTTTCGGCCCACGAGCCACATGCAGCCCACAAAGGATATTTTTTGCAGCCTAGCCAATATAACGGTATGTAAGAAACGTTTTAATAAAAATTTTGTAACTTAAATTTTACAATATCCTGTTATACATAATTATTAATAATGAACTACAATGTTTGCTCATGACTGATTACTATAATCATGCTGCATTCATTTCCCTTATGCATCTTACATGCAAGCGCACCATTTCTCTCCACTAATACTAGCAGCGAATATTTTAGCAGCTGATTGCCACGTCATTAGTCTTGTACTGACATGTTTGGTGTGTGCAACAGGAAATATTTCGCTTTCTGAGGACAAGAAAAATAGGTTTATTTGCATTACGCTTATTAATTTGTGCAGTTATTCAGTGTCTGGTAAGTGAATGTTCAAGAAAAAATATGAGTTTTTATTAAAATGTTCTATTATTTTATGTTAATATTAATCATTTATTTCAGCCTTTTATATTCAGCATGTCTCTATTAAAATAAACCTATGTTTCTATGAAAATTGAAGCTTTTGTTTTTTTGCAGCCCACATAAACTTAAACCTTGTTTATTTGGCCCATGTTAGCCTTTGAGTTTGACATGCTTGCTTTAGATGTATGGTATTGTCTCAGTAATCTATCAGTAGATAAATTAACCAAAAAATCTATATTAAATGTTCTGCAAAACTGTTAAATTGTTGTTATTGAAAAGAACTGATAGCTATAACATAAGAAATTTCCCTTCTAGAAGCTTCTAATCTTGACATAGCGTATAAAGCAAGAGACTTTAAAACACAAATTAATGATGTAGATAATTAGATTGTAGAATTTGGAAGGGCAAAAATCTCAGTAAGTAGATAATAAATATGAAAAAAACTCATAAAACAAGGACTCTTGCTCTAACTTAATTGAAGGGTTAGACCTGAGTAAGGAAAATGATTGGAAATTAGTAGCTGGGAGAATGTGAACCACTATTACCATAATCCAAGCTCCTTTTATAGGGTATCTCCTGTGCCTCGTGCTCTATGCAAGCATTTTACCTTCATTAGTTCATTATCCAGAAAAGATGATGGTTGTCCCCACTGAAGAAGAGATTCATAACTTAATAATTTTTAGAAACACATCATAAGAGGTAACACTAGTGTTAAGTCTACAGACCTTTTCAAATCTCCACCCTAAGCTTTGACTATACAGCACTCTCTCACGTGGGTGACTTATTTGGCTAAGTATATGAAGCAGAACACAAAGAAGTAATAATTAAAAGGGAGGCTTAGGTCATTTCAAAAAGAACTTTGACTATCAGGATAAATAATCTCAATGCTTTGTGTCTATAAGGAGGCAGTTGATGGATTCAGAGCAACAGGTTGATGAGAACAAAATAATGTTTTAAACAAGCCAATATGACATAGACCCATTAGCTCACATTAGACATGTGGAGATTATATAAAGTTTTTACAATAGGTTAGCACTGTAAATGAAGAACATGAGAGGAATGAGAAGAGTGAAAGAGAAGAGGGATATTATGAAGGCAAAATTATCAGGATCTCAACAAAGGCAGTTCTACTTTTTAAAATTCTTCATTCAGTTATATTTTAGATAATATAAAAAAGGAAAATTTTTCTTGGGATGATCATATAATATACAGCCATTACTACTTCTGTGTGTATATGTGCAAGCATGCCTGTAACACAGGGCCAATAAATGTGTTACTCTTCCCCTGGTAAGGCATTCCATTGGCTCCCATACATTATTGTTGAAAGACAGAAGCAGATGTTAATAGAAGTGATGTTTAATGATCTGTGACCCATATACAAAGAATACAGGCATCATAGTCATCTGCTAACCACATCTATGAAAACTGCCAGTGCAATAGAATTCATGACCTTCAGATCTCAAGTGCCAGCCTCTCTCCAGTGAGTTGAAAGGGCTCAGCTGGAAGGAAAATAAAAAAAGAGAGTAAACATTTGAACAAGTGTGACATCCCCTTGGATTGGGGGTAAGTGATATATACATAGCCTTCCCTTTACCTCCCATTTCCCCTGCAATTTGAGTGAAACTTGTTCTCAAGGTGCAGAGCAGCTGGGGTTCACAGAAGGGCATTGCCACAGTTGGGTGCCAATCCTTAATGATGCAGCACTGCCTATGTACACAGACATCAAGGTCGCCAGTAAATATGTGAAAATAATCACACGTTTCTATTAAAAGCATCAGTAATGATTCAATGACCCAAGGAAGAGATTCACTGTCTAATCAAATAGAATCTATAGGCAGGTGAACATACTAGTATGTGACATCTCTATGAGCGAAAGGGCATTATATACATCAGTTGGAGGGTAACTATTCCCAAAGTAGGTTTTATAGATTTTGTTAATTATTACTAAAATGAAAGTTTCACTTTGACATGGAGAATCATCAAGAGAAAAGCAGCTCCAAATTCTTGGGCATCCTGCCATGTTATGATTAATTTTACAGTCTATGCATGGATGTTTAGTTAGAGAAGAGAACCGTAGCTATCTTGTACGATCCATCAAAATAGTAGGAATAAACTGTCACTCCCAACATGAGCCGTGAACATGTTTATTTATGAGCCACTCTGCTGAAATTGAAAAAAAGAAAATTGAGACAGCAATGCATAGAGAGACTTCTGAAATGTTCTCTGTTAAGCAATAGCTAATGGAAAGCATGCAACAAAGAAAAACCTGGCTTATTTCCAGTTCTCAAAACAGTTGAGGACATTGGTTCAAATGGCTTAGGTTTCATTTTTGACTCACTGTAAGACCCTTAAAACCTAATGTGATTGTCTTCAGAATTTGTCTTGTTAAGTTTAAAAGGGAAGTGAAATACCTTTTCCAAATCTTTAATTTTAAACCTTGGTAAGAAAAACTGAAAATAAATACACCAACATGGTAAGTGGTCATCTTTGTGGAATGGTAGTACTGTAGATGATTTTGTATCTTCTTAGTTATGTATACTTTTTTAATAGATAAAATGAGATGCGATTGACATGTCCATCAGTACTGAACCATTTACAGAAACTGTATATCTTTGCAAGGGAATTCCATGCAGTCATGGTGCACAGAGTGATGGATGTGTGTATTCTCTACTGAACCTTTATACATACAAAAATGGAAACTATAGATGAAATATTAACATTTTGTGCATATTAAAGTAATACATCCTTCTTCATTTTCTGCTATTTTATATAGAGAGTGATATATGACAAGCATATAAATATCTCTAATCAGAAAAAATGAGTAGCAATAAAATGGATAATAAATTAAGACTTGTCTTCAAGATATTAAATCATAGCACAAAGTTTTAATAATTTATATAATGTGGTACCAGTATAAGAATATAAGACAGGTCTAACAGAATTGATATTATTGATATTTAAATATAAATAGTTGATATCTAGAGTATGCCAAAGGACATATCACAAATAATTTAGGGGAAAGGGTTGATTATTTACCAAATGATATAGAGAAATGTGTCCAATTAGAGGAAAAAGTCAACTTTAATTCTAATCTTATACCATATATGACATTTTAGAACAACAAATTAAATATGAAAATTAAATAATAGGAAATTGAAATCACTTTCAATCTGTTCAAGAATTTAAAAGTATTTACTAAACATGAATGAAATGAAAGATGCTAAAAAGGAAAATAACCATTTATCTAAATACATCAAAATTTAAAGCAGTGTGTGCTGAACAAACACAATTTTAGAATAGAATAATTCTTTATTCATTCAATCAAATCTGAGGGCAGAACAAAGGCATTTCATGTGTGAAAAGACTCTCATGTCACTTCCTAGGTATCTTTTGTAGGAAGATACTGAGGATATACTTTAATAAATGCAGAAGTGCAATACACAAGAAGCCATTAAGAGAGCCAAGATTAAGTTGATCTAACCCGTTAGACCTACAGTAGGCCAAAAGATCAGGGTTAGAGAGAAAGATTCTCCACAAAATAATCACTATGATGGAGACTATATAAAAAAATAAGGTATGAAAAAGGCACAAAACACCAGAGGGAAAAACAGGTGATTAGAAACTTCAGGAGAAACCAACAACTATAATTGAAAGGGACAGATCAATTATAGAGTAGACACTCCAAGACAAAGAAAGAAGACTTTGGTGTTCAAGAAAAATAATAGAATGGACTGGGTATAGTAAAATTAAAAATAGAATGGCATTATTACAAACATGAATATTATTAGTGATAGAGGAAAAAGCATGTATTATTTTTTTCCCAACAAAACAAAAGAAAGGCAATTAGAAACTCCAAGAGAAACTACAATTCAAAAAAAGTCTGATACAAGTATGAAGGAGAGCAAAAACAGTATATATTTAGACACTCACTAGGCTTTTTAGAAAAGAAGAATTGTTTTAGTGGCACTGGAGTTGTAATATTGAAAACATAGACAAGAAAGTGTAATATATAAAACTATATAATGTGATAGTAAATTTTATCTATCTAATCATAATCACATAATTAATGTCCCTTTATTTCAATTTTTATTTATTATTTTTTTAGAGAGAGGAAGAGTGAGAAAGAGAGAGATGTGAGAGCAAAACATTGATTAGCTGCCACCTGCAGGCCGATAGGGGGTCAGGTCTGCAGCCCCAGCATTTGCCCTAACTGGGAATCGAACTGGCAACCTTTGGGTGCATGGGACCATGCCCACCCAACTGAACTACACTGGCTAGGACTATTTCAATTTTTAGAACTAACCTATAAATAAAGCAAGAAACATTTAATAAAGTGAGCAAAATACAGAAGAAAAATAGATAAACTAAAATTATGTATTGATAAACTAAAATTATATCAAATAAAATAGTTACTTTTCAAAAAAGAAAAAATATAGCTACTTTTATTTCACAAAGCCAAATATGAATTATATGTTAAGTCCTTAGTAAGTTTGTTCATATGCAACAAGGGAATCAATAAGTAGTTATTACCCACAGGTGTAAGGATATGATTTAAAGATCAAATAATAATCAAGAGAGAAATTAAAGATGGGTTTACAAAATTACTTGGAGTTGGAGATAGAGGTGAAGAGTCCTGCAAAGTAAAAAAGTAAAAGCCCTATAAAGTCAAAAAGGAGGATGCGTACCTGGAAAATATTTGCAACACACAGAATATTTTCAAGGTTAGAGACATAAATATCTTCTAAATAAATAAGAAAAACATTAATTTACTAATTTTAAAAAAGGAAAGAAATCTAAACTGGTAACAAATTAAAGCAAAAATATAGTGAATATAGTGAATAAGTATAAAAATACTCTCATCATACCAAAAAAACCCAATACAACAATTAATCAAAAATATGGTATTTCTTTTTAAGCATTAAGTTTTCACAGTATTTTTAAATCAATGCTTTTGTAGGGATGGTAATGTGGATATTGCTACACATTGTAGTTGGGAGTGTTAAATGGTGAAAAGCTATAGAGCAAAGAAGAGTATATTTATCTAGTAGCTTGACCTTATAAATTTAGTTTTAGAATACACCTTAAAGATAAATCTTATTCATTCAAATATTGATAAATGAATATATTGATATAAATATTATTTATAATAACCATTGAAAACAAGCAATACCCAACTAAATGATTAACTATTGGTGAAGATCTAACTAATGTTTTTTTAAACCATATAACAAGTGAGCAAAGCAGACACAATATAAAATTATTACAAAACAGGCTGTGCCAAGGAAGGGAGGGTACAGGGACTGGGCAAAGAGGGGAGATAGGGGACATTTGCAAGTGTCAACAATAAAAAATTTAAATTAAAATAAAACAGGCTGCTTACAACCTCAATTTAATGTAATGTAATTGTATTCTCCATATATGATTAAATAATTTATTTAAATAATATTATATGTATTTATGTGTGATTAAATATCCAAGACAAAGCAAGAAGACTTTGGTGTTCAAGAAAAATAATAGAATGGACTGGGTATAGTAAATATTATATGTATTTATGTGTGATTAAATATACATGTATGGATGTGTATATAAACTTAGAAACAACTGCAAAATGTTACCATGTCTGAGTTTATGATCATTATTAATCATGTTTTTTATATTTCTACTAGAGGCCTGGTGTATAAAATTCATGCATGGGTAGGGTCCTTAGGACTGGCGGGTGATCAGGGCCAATCAGGGCCTTCCAGCTACTAGCCAGTGTCTTCCTTCTGGCTGCCAGCCAGGGCCTCCCATCCCTGGCTGCCAGCTGCTGGCTGCTGACCAGGGCTTTCCTTCATTCTGCGCCACCCCCTGGTGGTCAGCGCACATCATAGAGAGCGATCGAACTCCAGGCTCCTGGTCGAACTCCTGAGGGGACACTTTGCATATTAGCCTTTTATATATATAGATAATATTTCAAATTTTAATGTGCCTCTTCATTTTAAATCAGACAGAATATATATTTATGATAGATAAACTAAAATTATATCAAATAAAAATAGTTATTTTTATTTCACAAAACCAAATATGAATTATATGTTAATTTCATACATAGCTCAAATCATATCACTTGACCTAAATTGCAAATTATTTTCAAGGACTTTATGACCTTACTGTAGAGGGAAGAGATATAACTAATTCATCATTTATGTAGCAAACCCCTTATTCATAAACAGAATTGAGTGATCTCTAAGTACCTGATCAAAAATTAGTAGAGGTTTATTTTATAAAGTTTTAGCAGTGCCATAGAAATTTTTAAATACTTATTTAGACTTAATTATGATTATAGAATTGCTCCAGAGACAGTTAACATATATATTTAAATTTTTTAATTAAAAATTTTTAATTTATTTTATTTTCATGAAAATTAGCATTAGACTAGTACTTTTGTTTCAGTACTTATTCTGAATAATTCATCAAAATAAGGAAAGACACTAGGTTTTTCTTTCCATTTCAGTGTATCTTAATTAAATCATTAGACTATATAAGTTAGACACACACTTTAAAAGCTAGAATTTGCTATAATTTTATTTATTGTGGTAACGAATTTTATACAGGCATATCTGTTATAAACTTCAAAGAGCCTTAGGTGATAGTGAGAGACCATGTACCCTGAGGGAAATATTATTTAAGTTTTACATGTACAACAATTTGTTCTTCACTAAAAAGCAAAAGTTAATTGTTCAATAAACTGGAGGCATGTGTACCTGAATTGTTTGGAAAATGCAGACATTCTGCTTTCTTCTAGTGCAGTGGTTCTCAACCTTCCTAATGCCGCGATCCTTTAATACAGTTCCTCATGTTGTGGTGACCCCCAACCATAAAATTATTTTCGTTGCTACTTCATAACTGTAATTTTGCTACTGTTATGAATCGTAATGTAAATATCTGATATGCTATATGTGTTTTCCGATGGTCGCGACCCACAGGTTGAGAACCGCTGTTCTAGTGGAAAGGGGGAAATAGAACAGGGTGCCAGCAAATGAAGAGTTAAAATAGATTGGGGTTAATTTCAAGAGGAAATTTGAACTGTCTTCTGTAGGCCAAAAAGAAACATTGTGGGTTTTTTGGAGGGGGCATGACAAGATTGAGTCTATACTTTGTCAGAATATTTCACAGAAAAACTCTGTGAATGAAGCATTCTTGATTTTAAAATTTAGTAAATTCATTCTACGCTTATAGACATCTGTTTGGATAATTACAATGAGCTTTATAATAAAAAGAGCTCTGCAGAGTCCTGCAATAAAATGTAAATTATGTTTAACTTTGATAAACTCAGTTCTTGCTAAATATATTTTATTAGAAATTAGTTTTGGATATAAAATCTTCTAAATCATCTTTGGAAACAGCTTCTTTATAATAACATCAAAGTATTCTATAACATAGAATCTGAAATAGCAATAGAAGCCTTTACATTACGCATCATTCTTATGGTTTACCAATGGGATTTATTTTTAGAAATTTTCTACACTAGGTCTCACTTCCTAGTCTATAGCTTGTCTTTTTGAGTAAAAAAATGAGCAAGCCTGATGATTAAGTATACACAAAAGGTAAATTCCAATAGGTTAAGATGTATCTAAAAAGTATAAAAATAATGGTTTTAAAATATGAGTTATTTTCTTTACGAAATTTGCTATAGTCTATTAATTCTCTTAAAGGACTTATTAAATCTTAAAAATCAAAGCTCAAAGAGAAGTTTTTATTTTAGTGTTACTATGCATATAAATCCATAGGAATTGCTTTCAAACTTTAAGTCAAACCCTACAATCTCTACGTTGTCCCTAAAAGAAAAAAAATCATAACCACTAAAAACCACAGATTCTATACAAACTAAAACTACAGTTTAGGATTTATGAGGGATTTAATTCACACTTCTTACACAGAATAGATAGTGTGAGAATAAAAGGCTGTTTTATCAAATAATTTGCTCTGAGCAGAGCACTGTTCACACAGGCAGAATCAGAAAAGAGAAATATTAACATGTTTGAATGCCAGTGTTTGAAATACATCTTAGACTATTGACATTCTGTCTGAGAGAGCTTTCTGACTACCTCATGAATTAGGAGAATGAACATATCCTTGAAAAGTTAGCCTCTTTTGGAAAAGTCATTTTCAGACGACTTGTCATCTCCCACTGTAACATTCCCTCTCCCTGAAAGTTCTCCTGGGTCTTTATTTTCACTATTAGAAGAGACCAAACTCATTATGCTATTTAACACCTTGAACTAGACAGCAACTTGGCACAGGAAAGGAGTAGCCAGTGTTATATTTGCCATTAAATACAGGCACCTTTTTAAACTATTCAGAGTGCAATTTTATTAAGCAAAAGGCATGTTACTGGCTTAGGGCCATTAACTATAAATATTTCCTGGTCAAGATCAATTGATGTAGAATTTCTTGAATAATGCCAAAGGAATATAAAATAAGACCTAGATGTCAGATGATATAAAAGAGTACATAACTGTCAGAAATTAAAGTTAAATTATTTCTGAATTTTCCTTTGTGTAGGATCAGGATATTGTCGAAATAAGGTACATAGAATCCAATCCTAGATATAACGAGAAGGTTGAATTTATACAATATATAGTATATCCAAAATTCTCTCTTCTCCAAGTAGAATCCATGAAAAGCAAATCAATTTTTGGCTCAAGAGAGAATGTACCTTTCCTTTCAAATTTAAGAACATTCACGAATCAATATCATTTTGGATGTCCTTTTTTGCCTTTATTACTCTAAACCAAGAGTCCTGAAAGTTAAACAGTATTAAAGGAGGAAAGTTGAACACACTGAAGCCAAACACTTATTTTAGTGGCTACTCAATGGTTAACATCAATTTGTTGAAAGATGGTAACTTAATTGTTCTTGCCTTGTTTCCAAGAGAATACAGAGCAGCAATAGGACTTGATGAGAATATGAACAAAAAAAAGGAGTAACTATTTCCACTGAGTGAGAAAGTGATAGTTCTTCTTTTATAGAAATCCAACAGCAAATTTCTTATATACCAGTTATAACTTTAGTAAATAATATTTTATGCTATATATTGCATGTTCTTTGCCAACGCAGTTTTAGCATTGGTATATAGAGAAAGAGAGAAAAGTATATTTGGGGCTCACATAATATATACTAAGGCAGATATGAAATGTTTTTATTTATAAATAGTTTTCAATGAAACACATTTATCTGAAAAGATATTTGCTGTATTTGCCCCTAATTGAAGTTCAAAAATATGTTTAATGATTTTTGCTTAATAAAGAAAATAATGTTGTCATTTGATGTCTCTGAGACCAGCAATGAGGTCCATGTAAATAGAGTGAATTTTTTTGTGATACAGGAAGTAAACATATAGTAGGAAATGAGAAATCTGAACCACAGACACCTTCTTCCTGACATTACCCTTTCACTAAAAAGATTAGCATACATGTGTTGTAATTTCCTAAATAAGAACACCAATTTCTTAAGAGCACAGAGGTATTCCTTCTAAGGAGTTAGCTATATTCTGACAAATCAGCAAATTGTGAGTACCTAAGAATAACTTAATGATCTACTAATTAAATTAAAAGTTTTTTAAAAGTCCAATAATGACCACTAACCATACATGGACTTCTAAATTTCAACTTAATTCATTAATGAACATAACACAGGACAGAGTATAAAATTCAGTGTTTAAGCTGGTTCTTACCACTTACCAAGGACAGTGAACTTGGGGACCTTGGGGAAAGTTACCTCACCTCTCTACAACTCAGTTCTGTCTAAATCAAAATGAAGGTAAAACAATACCTACTACAAGGCTTTAATAAGACTGTAATCGATGTATGTTAAAGCTCTGTCAACTAAAATCACTATATAAATAAAAGTATGCATTATTATTTATGTGAAAAAAATGGCAAATCAGCACTATTCCTATATACTATTCAATAAAACTTTAGGATAACTAATGATGATTATTACTTCTATTTCAGAAAAGAAAATGGAATTTAATTGAGAACACTTGAATATAAGAGTCTAGGTTAGAAATCTATAATTAAAGCTAGGGAAGTATATATACTATATCACATATTCCTGAACAAAGATTTGATGAAGCTTACACATCTAAATAAACTTGAAAAAAGACAATTAAAAGTAAAAATGGGGGGAAAAAACTAGCTCCTAAGGAACAGGGAAATAGTCATATTTTCAGGACCTGTTATGATTTAGCATAATTGGTATTCAAATTCCATTGGAGCTTTAGCAAAATTGTTGCTATAGTCAGATTTAGTGAGACCAATTTCCCACAGCTGGTGTGAACTTCCTCATGAAGGGTATACAGCTGTAAGCCCTTGGACATGATTTTGCAGAGTCTAGCACACTCCCTAGTGGGTCTTCTCCATTTTCCCTACACTCTTCTGTTCCCAGCCACAGTTATAGTTCCTTCGTAACTAGAAAATCAGCTCACCCTGGACTCTATCCTCATCCAAGTTATTTAACTCTATGTCCCTCAAAGTTACTCTACCTTATCTGAAAACATCTGTTGCCTTTAACCCATTCTCTCCTTCCTTTACTGAGTTACAGAAAAATATAAAATTCTTCCTGTTTTCCAAGGCTAGCTATCCACTCGTGACCTTGACTGTCTTCTAGCCTCCTTGTGCCATCGATTTTCTCTCTTCCGTATAGTTCAGCCTTTCCCGCTCCCCAGTGCTTTCATATCAACTCAGTAAAATATTGATCTCTCTTATTATAAAAAATACATTTCCCAATTTCTACACCATCCTAGAGCAGTGGTCGGCAAACTGCGGCCCCTTGAGTGTGGCTCTTCCACAAAATACCACGTGCGGGCATGCACGTACAGTGCGATTGAAACTTCGTGGCCACACTCAAGGGGCCAAAGAGCCGCATGTGGCTCACGAGCCGCAGTTTGCTGACCACTGTCCTAGAGTATAAAGAATACAACCCAGAATGTAAACTGATCTCGAATACTGGTAACTTATTGGCTACCCAGATCCTCCATCCCACCCCAAGTATCCAGCTTAAGTCATATTTTTTTATTTCTCTCCCCTTCCAGCCATATTTGAATCTAGCACATTGTGTCATTGCACAGGTTTTCTCTGTAATACGTTTGCTTTCATATCTTCCTGTTGGTGTCTTCCATAATCATACAAATGTATGCTTTGATTTCTTCCTTATTATTGACATTGCCTACTAATCTGTTTTCCCACCCCTCACTTTCCTGTCTCTGATCTATATTATACATTATCCTCTCTATACAGTGGGGCTTTGACTTACGAGTTTAATTCGTTCCGAGCCGAGCTCCTTAAGGAGCTCCTTAAGGAGCTCGTTAACTCAAATTACTCTATCAACTCAATGCAAAAAATCGGCCGAGAGACAGCTGGTATCTCAAAAAACTCGTTAGTCGGGACACTTGTAAGTCAAGGCCCCACTGTATATAAAAGCGTAAGCCACAGGGTGACAGAAGACTGGTTGACTGGTCGCTATGATGCGCACTGACAACCAGGGGGCAGATGCTCAATGCAGGAGCTACCCCCTGGTGGTCAGTGTGCTCAGCTGACCTACAGGTGCCAGACACCTCTCCCACAGACACTTCTTCTGCCCGCCTCTCCCCCATCTGAACCGGGACCAGCATCTGAACCGACTGGGCGTGAGCCCGCAGCCACTTCTCTGGCGCCACGTGAGGAGTGAGGCAGCGATGATGAGCGTCAGCTGCGTGGTCATGGGCATGCGGGTATCACCCTAGGATGGGAACGTGGAGACCGCAGCAGAGTGGCAGCGAGCCTACTGGCCTGTGGTGGCAGGTGCAGCGGGCTGGGATGAGCGAGAGCATCATGGTGCTCAGCCCAGGGGCTCAGTGTCCTCCCTGGCCACCTGCCGCTTCCACACAACTTCATGCTGTGCAGGTTCAACGTGGACAGCTGGCTGGAAACTGACAAGCTGGCGGGTAAGGTCAGGCTGTGGCAGCATGGTGGTCCACTGATCCCCACAGGCCAGGCCAAGGGACCCCACCGATACACGAATCCATGCACCGGGCTTCTAGTATATAATAAAATCCTAATATGCTACATGTCCAACCATTGGTTTCACCTTTTGACCAGTCGCTATGACATGCACTGGCCACCAGGAGGAAGACACTCTGACCAGCAGGTTAGCTTGCTACTGCGGTCTGGCCAATTGGGACTGGGTGAGACGGGCCAGACACACCCTGGAGTTCTCTCGTGGCCCCTCCCTGGCCCTGATCATGCGCCGGTGGGATCCCTCGGCCTGGTCTGCACCCTCTCGCAATCCAGGACCCCTCAGAGGATGTCGAAGAGCTGGTTTCAGCCCGATCTCTGCAGGCCAGGCTGAAGGACCCCACTGGTACACAAATCCGAGCACCGGGCCTCTAGTTACAAAAATAGTTCCCCAAATCACACTTCTAATCTAATTTTTTTTGTAAAAACAATCTCAGTTCCTGAGAAATAAATTATCTCCATGCAAGGCATTTGCAGGATTCTAAAATATACTCCAGATCATTTTCCAACATTCTCCTTACAACTGAGTGTCACATTCATCCACTTTGCAATTGCAGCTCAATAAAATTGGCCTGTGCTTTCCTGCCTCTGGTCCTGAAATTACATGTTTTTGATACCAACTTCACCCTTTTCAACTTCCAAGACACCAGTGTCTTTATCGCATCTTTAAAGACTCCTTCCACGTCTTCCTCTTGCAGTAAGTATCCTAGGTGTCTTAGTCAGAATTTTTCCACATCCTTAATTTTCCAGAAGACTTTATGTTTTTTCTTCAACACTTATGTTCTACCTTATCCTTCTTTATCCATGTCTATTGTCTTTGTTGGCAGATTCAAGCACATCAGCGTCAGTCATCCTGCCCATTTTGTATCCGCCCCACTCCTCTTCAAATCCTTCCACTGTGAAAATCCTTGGGGTTCAATTTAAAGTAAATGAATGTTGACTTTGTATATATCTGCAAAATAAAGAATAAAGAGCCAGTTTTCCCTTTCCCCTCACATGAAAACACAGAAGTTCACATTTTTGCAGCATGTTTGTGCACACCTATACACACAGAGCCCATGAGGTCTCATCAAATTCAGAACTGAAACCTTGCACCAAAGTGATGTTTGCGTGGCGGGTGAAAAGAGAGTACTAGATGACAGGAAGGATGACAAGTCAAGTGAACCAAAGCTGAAGTGGTAATTTTTACAACCTGCATAATCTGCTCTCCATATGTGTCCTGCAAATCCTAGGAAAGGTACTATAACCATGATCTTTGCATTAGAGTAGAGCACATAAAGATTCACCTCTTAGCAGGAATAAATTTAAAAAAAAAACAAGAGGAAAGCTTTTTGGCAATTTTTCCTCTAAGTGTACGCAAAGCTGAAAAGCCAAATGGAGAGAGGAGTCTGTTAACCTTTATCACACACCACATGCGAAGTACTCACACATCATAATGCTTTCATATCATATGTTCATTTCACATGCTCGGACATGGCACCACATAGTTAAGCTTCCAGCAGCTGGAGAAATTATACTGCAGCAATGGTCTACTCATAGAGTTCACTGCTTCCTTTACGGTTCTTGGCTTGACAATTAGAAAGCTTTATGGTCATAAGTCAAATCCAGACTGTGACTTAAATTAATTTTTCTTACAGAATTTTTTTAAAATGTTTCAACTACTTTAAGTCAAAGAAACCCTGGACAGTCTGAATTGGGTAAAGTAAGGTGAGTGTACCTACTTATGGAGGTGTTAATGCAAATTTTCATATTTCTAATATATAATTTTGTCTTTCCCAACAAGAGGTTGTTCCTCATTGTCTCTCATTGCTCCAGCAGAGGAATATGGGCTGCTATTTGAGGAAAATATATTTTAAATGATTTGTTCACATCTCAAGGAATAATTTTGTTACCATCATTTAAAAATATATACCCTTTTGTTAATTTTCTTGAGACAATGTCCCCATTATTTAAAAATTTGAATACTTTTTTTCTAAACTGGTAGGCTACTCTGTTGGTCATGAAATACATATTGTCATGAAAACAGCATATCAAAGGTGTAAATATTTGGGGTTCTGTCTCAATAAGGACCTCTCCTTCTTAGGAATTTTACTCCAAAACAAAGGCCCCTGCACTTGCCCCCTCATTGATCTCATGGGTTAACAGAAGACCTAAGAAAAGAATAAGCAAACTGCTAATATATGTCTATAGGCTTTACAAGTTGTGTTGTAGTGACGATATGATTGGTAGAGCATGTTTTTGGCATGATGGCATGGGTTTGACTGATTCCCAGCTTCTCCTCTTCATTTGCTGTGTAATATCAAACAAGTTACTTAGAAAACTTACTTTGCATCTATTTAATATTCTGTGAAATGAGGATAATAAAACTTACTTTCAAGTTGTCCTAAGGATTCAATAATATGATATGAGTAAAGTTGTATAATACCCTCACTAGATAGTAAGTCTTTTTTCTTCTTCCTCTTATCCACTCCCCTTCATCATAAAGTTAATTTAACCACCATTTTACCTTTTAGATGAATTACATGTGAAGACCTGATTGGTAATTTTATCTCATGTATGGCCCCTGCACCCATCTCTGTGCATATCTATTTCTAAAGCACTCTTTGCCTTTTGCCATTTTAAATAATGCTTTTTTTAAAAAAATAGTGCTAGTATACAAGCCATGTAAACCTACACTACTTCACTTAATTCTCCTAAGAGTTATTCAAATATATATCATTTATCTTTAATCTATAAATGAGAAAACTAAGATTAAAATGGCTAAGTGACTTTTATAATGCTGCAAAGGCTAAGCAAGGTTAAGTGGCTTCTGAGATACTATAACATGAGGAAGTAGCAATTCTCGGAATTGAACCCGGGTTTTCCAATTTCAAGCAGAGTGACCTTTCTCCTCTTCCATCCTGGCAGAGCTTTACATAGTTTTCCTCCTTTCTCTTTAATGCACTTCTATAATTTGCATATTAAACCCAATATTTTGCCCCAGTCAGCTTCATCTTTCTGCTTTCCTCTAGGAACCTGGAGAAAACTCGCCTTTTGCTGTAAATAGGAATATTTAGTCACAGTTATATTTAGGCATGTAACAGATCTTTAACTGAGGAAAATATTTCAAGCCATGGGTTTTGAGCCAAACCTAAAGAAAAAAATGTGCTTCTCAATTATACGAAATAACATTTGGGGTAAATGGCAGAATATTATATTTTTAAACATAATTTTAAGGTATTACATTATCATTATCTACAGAGAAAATATATTAAATCAATGGTGGTAGATGAACATAACTATTTGCACAATTAATACTTAACACTAGCAAACTTGGAAATAAGGTTGTGTTAAATATCTCTAATAATAAAAGCATAATATGCTAATTAGACTGGATGACCTTTGACCTTCTGGACAAAGCCGGGCTGCGAGAGAAGCCTGGATCCCGGGAGCTAGAGGAAAGCCGGTGTCGGCAGCAGGGGGATGGAAGGCCTACTCTTGCACAAATTTCGTGCATTGGGCCTCTAGTATTAGATAAATGACCAGATATAGGTTTCAGGGAAGAAAAAAGGAATGTGTGGTATGGAATTAGAATGCCTGGGTAATGCTTTAATCACTTCTATAGGGCTTCTGAGTGGCTGCTTGTTACTAGTAGCCCGGTGCATGAAATTCGTGCGCATTAAAAGGGAGTTAATTGCCCTAAAAGGTTTGGCTCAGTGGATAGAGCATCGGCCTACGGACTCAAGGGTCCCAGGTTCGATTCCGGTCAAGGGCATGTACCTTATTGCGGGCACATCCCCAGTGGGGAGTGCTCAGGAGGCAGCTGATCGATGTTTCTCTCTCATTGATGTTTCTAACTCTCTATCCCTCTCCCTTCCACTCTGTAAAAAATCAGTAAAATATATTTTTTTAAAAAGGGAATTAATTAGCAGAGATATTTTAATATTGCTATTTGCCCTTTCTCTATAATAGAAGTGTGAAAGATGAAAGGAAATTAGTAAAATATATATGAAAATAATATATAAATTTATTAATAAATAATCAGTAACAAAAGGATATAACAACAGAGGCATGATATAAAAACGACAAAAATATTATATGAAAACAACAAAAACATGAAATGAAAACAACAGAAACATGATATAAAAACAACAGTGATGCAAGCAATGACTGATAAAGTGATTAAACTTATTCTAATATCTCCCTGTACACCACATTAAGAGTGAAAACACTTTCAGAGTGCTTGACTAATTTCCCTTGTGATGAAGTATTTAGAACTTTAACTGTAACATCACATGCTCTTTAAACTGGAGAGAAAGCAACATATAACTGACCATGTGCTAAAATGGGTTCAGGTAGGAATATGCCTACTTTGTCTAGAGTTTGTCCTTGTGATTTATTAATAGTCATCACAAATGCTGGCATCACCGGAAACCGTCGTCGAATCAATTTAAATGGGAGGCCAGTGTCAGATGGAGACAAACTAATTCTTGGAATCAGAACAACTTCTCCCTCTGCAGATCCTGTTAATACTTCAGCTTTGATAATGATAGGTCATAATCTTTTGATAATAAATCTGGTACCATTACAAAGACCCCATTTACTATTGAGATTTCTCAATAGCATGATGATTGCACCCCCTTTCAATTTTAATTTATGACACGGCATTCCCAAAGGAGTAATACTATTAAGAAATTTGATGGGAAAATTTTCCTTTTCAGCATCATCTGTGGAATCAATGGAATCATCACTCAAATATGTGTGAAAATCTCCAGCGAGTATATCTTAATTTTCTTCATTTAATTTTTGAACATGCTCATTTTTTGGACAAAGAATTGCACGTTTAGATATATATTTTTAATATTATCTATAGCAGTGGTTCTCAACCTTGGCTGCACATTAGAATCACCTGGGAATATTTTTAAAATCCTGATTCCTGGGCCTCATCCTCTGGAAATTTTTTCTTTGTTATGGGGTGGGGCCACAACATTAGTAACAAAGAAACAGAATTTCCGGAGGATGAGGCCCAGAAATCAGGATTTTAAAAAGATTCCCATGTGATTCTAATGTGCAGCCAAGGTTGAGAACCACTGATCTATAGATATAGTATTTCCAAAGGTAGCTTCAATAATAGATCCATTACAAATCATTTCACTTCCACGCTCTGCTCCAAGGGCGGGTTCCTGCCTGAAAACTCACCCTGAGGGTGGGTTCCTGCCTGAAACCTCACCCTCCAGGAAACAGCTGGGGGAGGGCACAGCCATTTCCAAGACGACCCCTGCAGGAGTGACTTCCTTCAGGTTGGTCACGGTTCTGGCCATGATGTTACACCCAGGGTTTTTATATAAGTAGATATTCATTTAAATAATAATATCCTAATAAAATTGGTATCAGAAATTATAAAAACAAAACAAAACTATCATGTCACCTGAAAGAAGATAATGTATATCTGATCCCTATTGAAATGAAGACTACCAAACCACACATAAAGTGCAATGTTATTAAATACAACAGGCAGAAAGTCTGAGTTATTTGAGCAAATAGGACAGAAAAAAAAATCAGTAAGTCTCTCCACTTTTCAACAAAATGTTTACAGTTTCAGACATTCTTTCTCTGAACCCTGATAAATAAAGTGCTTTTTATAACTGTGATTCAGAAATAAACTCTGGGACACCCTCAAGATCGAGTTACCAAATCCATGAATATGATCATAGATAAGGATCTTTAAAACAATAGGGATTTGTTAGTAATCTATTTAGTTAAAAATGGCATGTAGCAAAAACACAGACTATGGCTCCATCCATGTCTAAAATTCTTAAATTTAGATGTATGATTGACAAATAATTATTTGAAAATATATAAACAAAATATTAATAGAGATTATGTCTGAATACATGGCATCATTTTAAATTTTATTTTGTGCTGTCTTGAATTTTCTAAAATGGACACATTAACTTTGTGTAACAAAAGGCAATAATCACATCAAAATTCAAAGTTTACTTAGTTCTATTTTGGATGCTGATCATTCAGAGATGGCTCATGCATTTCTTTCACTCAGAGAGATGCCACTACCAACTGACTGGCAAAAGGAAAATAAAAATAAACTCCTTTTTCAAAGAAAAAAATAAACAGACACTTTTTGGTTGTCAGTGTGATCACATCAGGCTCTAAGACCCAAAGAGAGAGACAATTCATTTAGACTCTGTGCTGTGCACAGAGCTACTGGTGCTATGCACACAATTATGATCATTGACAGTCACTCAATCTCTTTCCCTCTCTTCTGTGCCATTGTTGCCCTGGTGCCGTCTTGCCAGCATATTTGGGTTTTAAGTTGTCAATCATGATTCTTTTATATTCCTACAAAGTTATAAAAATTCATAATGTAAAAAAGATGTCTGGTGGGACAAAGTTTTTGCTGGACAATCGCATTCCTTTCCCATGTGAGTTATACTGCCAATATCTCATACACCAAATGTGCCATAATCCAATCAAAGCAAGTTTCCTTGTTTTAGTTTCCATATATTATTTTTCAAAAACTTGCCTCATTTTTGAAGAATATTCAATGATTGTTCCACAACTTCCTGAGACAGCCTGAGATTAAACAGGGAAATCAATCAGAACAAAACAAGATTCCCTTTGCCCTTCTATATCAAACCACCTCCAATCTATTCTCTAACTGTCCCCAGGAGTAAAATCTTCATTAAGCTGCAATACACACATTGCCATAAATCAAAGCAAATATCTATCTCTCCTTTGCACATTCTGTTTTAGGCTGTGTGATCAATTCCACTAACCATTTTCCAAAAGAAAATAGGTATCTTTTTTGTTTTCAGTGTTTCAAATGGAATTTTCAGAAAATCTGAAGGCTGAAGAAAAGCTAAACAAGCACCAGATTAGCATTTTAATGAAAAGACTTTTAGTGGACTTAAATTGAATTCTAAGTGCAGCGTGTGTGTGTGTGTGTGTGTGTGTGTGTGTGTGTTTCCTTCATGAACTAAAATGACCTAGGAAATGTTTGCTGCCCAAGAGATCAACTTTGACAGCCCTAAAAGGTTACCACAAGGAGGTGGTAATCTTGGAATTTGAGGAATACCTACTTAGGGTATAAACAATAGATTGTTTCAGGAAGTTGCCCGCCTACTGCCAAGGCCAATTGACCAGATATGCAGCTGAACATTCTGAATAATCAAGTTTGGGACCAGATTGCCCCCTTGAAATGTATGAACAGCTTGACCTTCAGTTTCATTACCAGAGTTCTTCATGCACACGATTCTCAGGAACCTCGAACAATTTACAATCCCTAGAACTGTGTGAAACCTTTACCTTGGCAATGGGAAATATTGCATTTTATACTGGAGTTTTGTTTCTCACAGAATTCGTCATCTATACATAAAACAACAACAAAAAACGTGTCAATTATCACTGCATAATTTAGCTATTTTTCTCTACCTACGTAGTCTTATATTTATAAATTTAAATATAGTGTTTTAATAGAAGTTTGCTCCTGGAAAAATGAGCCAAATATTCATAATAATATTTATTTATTGTTCAAAATAAATGTTTCAAGTTTATGATGTTTTTAAGCGTTGAATGCACTCCAATAAGTGGCTGTGAACAGTAGTTATGACTTTGATTATATGTCTCATCTCAGCAAATCACCTTCAGAAACCTAGGGCGGCCTCACTTGAGTATAGGGCACTATTGAAATTACATTAAAAGCCAGGGAAAATGCAGTTACGAGGTAAACATGTAAGAGTAGTAATTACTTGGTCTGTGTTAGGGCAAAGTCAGGAGGCAGAGTCACAGAATGACACCGGATTAGCAGAGGTTATAAAAAGAAATAAAGAAACGCTTATCGTAAGTGTCTGGGGATCACAAGAATGTCACTGAAGAGTGTTAAGTCCACTACTTATAGGAAAAGAGAGAATTATAGACTACAAAAAGGCCAGCACATCTAATTGCTCCTTGGATTATTATTTTCTAAATACTAATAATTGTAAAAGGTTGCTTAATGTGATAATAGTTACCACGGTTGAAGAGATCAAAAGGCAATGTCAGAAAGTAATAGATGGAGGTGAGTAAACATTATTGTAAATGTATTAATTGTATCCTGAGATTTACTAAAGAAAAAGGTGTATCTGATGCTGAGGTGACTGTGAAAGTATAGGATGATAAAATAAATAGAAAACATGCATCTCTATTTTAGTGGCCAAAAAGCAAGAATTATTCCAGTGAAACCTTTAAAATTGATAATCAGAAAATCAATCAGTTAAAAAATGTTTGTTGACTGTCTATTATATTATTAGGACAGGCAATGGACTTCAATGAATCGTTAATGTATATATGACTTATCTCTACTCAAGAGTATTCAGTGCAGTTTTGGTGAGTAGCTAATGTATGTGTGTGTAGTAATTAAACAACAATTATGATAAATATGTAAAGTAGTAATGAGGATATTCTAATCCATATATTATCAACAATCAAACTTACTAATGCAACACTAATAATAGCTCTAACCATATCAACATCCAGGGAGTAGAATGATTCTATTCTTCATTCTAATATCATTGCAAAACTATTTTTGCAAGACAGTTTTTTACAGGGTTCAATTTTCTGTGGAAAAAATTATGATGGGTAAGAAAATACTTGTTGATGGCACAAAACATGACTATACATTCTGACTTCCTTGGATCACAAAGTACTTTGTTTTATTAAAATAATAGGTGCATTTTAAAAGTTCCTTTACCTATATTCTTTTAAACTATTCAAACTCAGGGATCTTAAAAGGAACTTCAAATAATCTATAATAATAAAAGCGTAATATGCTAATTAGAGTGGACGTCCTTCCTGATGAGCTTCGGACAAAGCTGTGGCAGCAGGGGCCAAGGCAGAGACGGCCGCCACGGTGGTGGGAGCCGAGCCCCTTGCAAGAATTTTGTCCATCAGGCCTCTAGTATGACATAACAATAAAACCTTATAGGGATTCTATGTATATTTTGTCTTTAAAATAGACCTTGCTCAATCACCTATAGAACTTTGAACCAATAATTAATAATTGTGTACTTACTGCACTTCTAAAACTCAACTTTTTCAAGTTACTATTTGTACTTTATTGTTGAATGCAAAGCAGTCTATGATAATAATAGTTGGCAGTGTTTGGGTATCTCATGACTATAGTGAAATTACATTAAATAAATCATAAATACCCTGGTAAAGTAAAATTGAAATCTCTATAGTCTATTTTGGGATAGCCCGTAAATAAATGAAAATAAATTTAGAGGGAAAGGTAGTTACTAATTTTACCAAAGGAGTGTCACTATTGGTTTAAAGATTACACAAGACTTTAAAGAGAAAAATATGTAAGAATAAATAATAGGACAAAAAATACAGAAAACAATTGGATAAGAAAAGATTTCTATAGTACATATTTTTATAGGTGAGTTGTTTTCTGCTTCCAATGACAGTAATGAGTTGTATTTGTTCAATAATGAAAAAGAAGGAACTCTTACTCTTTGCAACAGCATGTATGCACCTGGAGATTATTATGCTAAGTGAAATAAGTAAGTCAGAGAAAGACAAATACCATATGATTTCACTAATATGTGGAATCTAATGAACAAAATGAACTGACAAACAAAATAGAACCAGAATCATGGAACAGACTGACAAATGTCGGAGGGGAGTGGAGTGGGATAGGGGGGACTGGAGAAAGGAAGGTGAAGGGATTAGACTTTACCCTATATTTTTTCCAATATAACTTTTAACTATCAGAATTAATATCTTTCATTTTGAATAAAGCATTAATGTAACATACAATTAAGTATTTCAGAATATGTCCAAGATTTCTAAAAAATTAAAATAAAAGCAAACTAAAAACAAATCTGAGATTCTTGGGATTATTAATGGGAGACATTCTATAATTCAAGATTTAACAAGGAACAAAGACACAATGGCTCCTTGACGCTTGGAAAACATGATGGCCCATAGTAAAAATGAGATGTATATGTGAAAATTGCTTTGGCAAAGTATTGAGGAAGAAGTTAAGGGGTTCAGAGAGGTTGACATGCTAGAATGAATTTCTTATATATTATCAGTGAACCCCATAAGCTGCTTATGCTCCCCAGGAGGATTTAGAAGATACTTTTTTCACTAAAGCAATAACGGATGATCAAGTGGCGAGGGCACTGGCATTACTGACAGGCTCACTTGTAACTTTCCTTTGTGGGTCAGAGTTGATGGGAGGGAAGTCATCTGGGTTCTTCAGAGGCAAGAGAAAGGATAAGATTCTGGAACAGCACAAATCAGATGACAGCAAGGAACTGTCAGAGGCAAGGTTTTTATAATTGCCCAAACAGGCAATAAATCCAAACTGGTAACTGAAGGTCCTGACTTACAGGGATCTGTGCTGATGGCCAATAGACATGGTGTCCTTGGAGGGAGAAACATAGATAGCCAACAAGGGTATCGTTGACCTATATAATTACAAAGGTCAAGTGAGAGTGAGCTGAAAGATCAACTAATGCAGTTGAAAATCCCAATGCCTCATCCAGTGTGTGAGTGGGCACAAAGGCATAAATCTTTGTATCTTATATCAGTGCTAACTATAAAAAGTATCTGGCACAGAAGAGGCACTAAATAATAAGGGTAGGATGACTCATTCAGTGGAGGTCAGACAATTTTAGTCCTTGACCATTCCATGCTTTCATGAACCCAGGAGTGGAGTCATCATTGGTGTTTTGACCAATAAAATAAAAGTAGAAGTGACATGTGCCACTTCTGGACAGAGGTTCTGAAAGATATTATATTGTCTGCTACCTTGCCTTTTCCCCTCTTCATTAGCACGCCAATATCTTTGAAAGGAGCTGCTGACACACTGAGTTCCAAGGGGAGAAAGAGAAGGGGAAAGAGAAGGAGATACAGTTGACCCATGACGTACATATAACATCAGAGAATAATAAACCTTTCTTATAAAATCACTGAGGTTTTTCATTTGCATTGCTAATTTCTCCTAATTTATACAACTGTCATCTATCAGCATTGTGTAATTATAGCAATAATTTTTCAAAAAAAAGAAGAATTAACAGTTCTATTATATATCTTATAATTCCCAGGGCTTAATTTTCACATGGCCCTGACATTCCTCTGACAGGGACATAGACAGCAGAACATGCCCAGGTTTTTGGACTATGACTCGATATCTCTTGTTTTAAAGAATAAGTTTGTTTTCCTTGTGGCAGAGCCTAAGTGTGCACAGGACTCATTTCAAGAGCTGTCCCTGACAGGTGTTCAGCCAAGTTAAGTAATAGCTTCCTTATCACCATGTACAATAGGCTACCCATGTAATAGTGCTTTCAATTTCAATATATGCCACCTCAAATGAATTCATGAGGCAATAAGTCAGTGATTTTCAACCTTTGCCTTCAAAATTTCATAAGGGAGGACAGAGAAAGCGGCACCTTCATTGTAGATCACATTTCTGGGTCTAAATTAGGATCTTCACCACTCACTGGCTGATATTGTGAGGAAATATTCAGTTTCCTATCAATTTGCAGCAACTTTGTAGAACTACTATTTCTACTAAATGCAAATACAGGCTCCAGTCTGATTTGATCTCACAAGTAGCTGCTTATTTGCAACAACAAAAAAATCTACAACAATAATGTGCTAAGTAGTTCATATTTTTATATTGCAAGATAGTTTCTTACCACAGCTAGAAATAACACTGACAATAAGAAGAAGCCTCATTCCTTACAAATATGAAGACCCTGATGAATTCACTATAGACTTGAACCTGTAGCCTCGAGTTTTTACACTGTCATTAGTGCCCTGGCAGCCCACAGGCCATTGAACATATATTAATGTTTGTAGTAAAGCCATTGATTCTTGTGTGCATTTCATGGCAGGGAAGCATTAATTCAAGGAGCCTTCCTGACAGGTGTACCCATGGGTTGAGTATACGGAGAAACACAGACTTTAAAATGCAAGCATAGGATTAACCTCTTCCCTTCCTTCCAGTGAGTCACTACTATATATTCTTCTATCATTTTTCCGGAAGTGATGGGAATAATCATTTATCCTGGGCCAAATCTTCACAATTGCCAATATAAATATTATCTTTGTTAGTCTAAAAGACAATGAATCACAGCGTATCCTCCTTAAATTCTTTTCTCTGTCACATCTCTTGGTAGCCCTGGATCAAAACCATTTGGTTGTTTTTTTTTTAACAAAAAAAAAAAAACCAAGAGAACCCAGCCAGTGTGGCTCTGGTTCTGAGTGTCAACCTACTAGTATGAACCAGGAGGTCACAGTTCAATTCCTGGGTTGCAGGCTCAATCCCCAATTTGGGGCGTGCAGGAAGCAGCCAATTAATGATTCTCATCATTGATGTTTCGATCTCTCTCCTCACTCCCCCTCCCCTTTCCCTTCCTCTCTGAAAACAATAAAAAATATTTTTAAAAATAATAAAAAATTTAAAACAACGAAAGATATGATGGCAAGACTTCCAGGGGGTAATGGCAGTTAAGTCTCTACTTGCACATTGCCAGAATTAAAGGAATAATATTTTACTCATCTGGTCATAGGCATACCACCACTTGAGCCAACATATTGCTTCTTGAAAGACATGGAAAGAGTAGTTTGCTGATAGAGCCCCAAAATCAGTCTTTAAAATTGGCCACACAAAATGTTCTTAAGTGATTTTTAACATATTATGGGATATAGTGTGGTGTTGGTGGCACTTATTAGTATCACAGGCTATCTGATGGATTCCTCTAATTAAGATAGCTATGGCCTTGGCCAGTGTGGCTGGGTTGGTTGGGTGTTGTCCTGTGCACCAAAAAGTCCCCTATTTGATTTACATAGTGCACATGCCTGGATTGCTGGCTAGATCATGCAGGAGGCAGCCAACCAATGTTTTGCTCTCACATTGATGTTTCTCTTTCTCCCTCTCCCTCTTCCTTCCTCTTTCAAAAATATCAATAAAAACACTTTTTAAAAAGATATCTATACACTCCTATTCTTTTTTCAAGATATTTTTTCTCTTTTTTATATATCTTTATTGTTGAAAGTATTACAGATGTCTCTTTTCCCTCACCCCCATTTACTCCTTCCACCCCACTTCTGCCCCCACCCCAGGCCTTCACCACACTATTGTCTGTGTCTATAGGTTATGCACATATGTATATAAGTTATTTGATTAATTTCTTCCCACCCCACCCCTTTTCTCTAAGATTCATCAGTCTTTTTTCCAGATATTTAATGCAAAACATTTTTAGAGTCAGAGTCAATAGTAACTCCAGATACCAAATATTACATATTCCTTACTCCAGCCATGGAATTACTTATTCTGACAAGGATCTCATGGTGTGCACATAGATACTTACATTTTGCATGGGCCAATAGATTGCAAAAACAGTGACTTTATGAGCTTGAAATTATTACCTATATTCCTCTAAGAAGAGGAGCAGAAAGGGATGATTTTGGCAATTAGAAAGTTCTAGACAATTAGAAGAGCAGCTGCAGTAGAGTGGATAATCAAAGCAGAGCTTTCAATTACAGGCACTTTTTCCAATACTAGGGAAAGTTTAACAGGTTGTTAGTTTTCAAGAAAAGAAAGAATAAATCCTTATACTATACAAAAATTATTTTATCATTTTTCTCAATTCATTTACTTAGTGATTTAATACTACCCTATATCCTACTATATATCCATCATATTTGACACATATTGAAATGGTCACTTTTGCATTTTTATGTTTAAATTAAGTAGCTTTATTTTGTTTTAAAATATATTTATATTGATTTCAGAGAGGAAGGGAGTGTGAGAGAGAGATAGAAACATCAATGATGAGAATCATTGATTGGTTGCCTCCTGCACACCCACCACTGGGGATTGAGCCTGCAACTTGGGCATGTGCCCTGACTGGGAATCAAACTGTGACCTCTTGGATCATAGGTCTATGCTCAACCATTGAGCCATACCAGCCGGGCAAGTGGGTAGCTTTATTTTATTGAAAAAAGTCTGGATGTTTCCAAAAATCTTAATGTAAGTTGACTAATAATCTATTAAAATTTAGAACTCTATGCCCCAATTCCTTCACATATGTTTTTCATTAATTCTTTATTTTCAAAATTACTTTTGTGTCCTTTCTCAAAATAATCACCAAAAACTTATAAATGTGAAGTGAATCATAGGTAGAAAGTAATTTCTATTAAAAAATTTAAGTGTGTACTAACTGTTCTCTCTGGATCTCTATGACAATCATTATTCACAAGTATTTACCTTATCAGAAATATGTATACAACACAACATACTGGTCATTGCAGCTATTTAAAACGTTATTTGGAAAAAATGCATATTTATACCATGGAATGAAATTTTTATTCCAATTTTTTAAATATCTAATCAAAGATGGTAATTAGGTTGGTCAACTGTCAAATATTTGTGTAATATTTGAATAATTTGTATTAATTGTTTTCATCTACACTGAAAAGAAACTAGTATGCTTTTTATTCTTTTTCTATTCATGTATCATAGAAATATACACTTGAAACCTATATAATCTTATTAAGCCAGGTAACCCCAATAAATTTAATTTAAAAACTTAAATATAAACAGTAAAAAAGGGGGCAAAGTCAAGTTTAACGTACATCATTAGTGTATATATTTTTAAATCTTCACATTGAATGCTTTTTACTTATATAAAAGGATTACATATTTTTAGAAGTATTTTTCCTTGGTACTTCTTAACTCATTCTCAATTTCCCTCTGGATATCTCCACTTGAAGAGAAGTGACAGAATTGTTTCATATCCCTGGTCACCTCTCTGCTCCTCCCCATAAGAAGGGCAGTTTGACTGGCTGAGCTGTAGCATTTGTCACGTTTGTCAAGGAATCTGTGAGCAGTACATTAGCTGTAAGCCTCTCCTCTCTTGTCCTTAGAACAATTTACATCTCTGTGTTGTTTATGGATGACTTGAACAAATTTAATGATTGATTTTCCTATTAATGCCAAATGCATTGTTTATATTTCCATTTAAAGTATATTAATTTTTAGCCACTACAGTCCTGAAAATACTTTCTTTATCACTGTTTATATGTAGCAAAAAATACATGATCAGTTTAAGTTTTTCTTTTTCCATTCAATCAGTAATGCGATGAAATATACAACGTATTTTTATTTTGAAATTTAGAAGATTGTCAAGGTATTGTGATTAGGAACATTATTAAGTTCACACTGAAAGTGTTTTTTGTGGTAAATATAAAATATGAGACTTTCTCTTAGGTATACTTTGTCCACAAGCAGCTGCAAAAAAATGCTAAGTAAGAAATGATTGAATAAGTGTCTACAGAACAATTCTCTCCTAATTAAAAGATCAGCTCAAATTAATTTGTCAATTTCTATTTTGAACACTGATGGATTTACCTGTTAGTAAGTGGGGCCCTTTGTTAAAATTCCTAAATAGTCTTAAAGCAGGCCTTATATCTAAGTGGGTGGGTAGGAAGTTCTTTGGAGTTTTAGAGCGTCTTGATACCATTCCATGAGGACATGAGGTTGAAGAAATTTCTGACTATTTTTTTAACTTATGTGGCACACTCATTACAATTGATGGATCAGTGTTGATACTTTCTTGTTAACTAAAATGTATAGTTTACATTAGGATCCCTCTTTGTGCTGCATATTCTGTGGGCTTGCACAAATGTATAATTATATTAGCCACCATTAAATTGTCATACAGAGGCCCAAACCGGTTTGGCTCAGTGGATAGAGCGTCGGCCTGCGGACTCAAGGGTCCCAGGTTTGATTCCAGTCTAAGGCCATGTACCTTGGTTGCAGGCACATCCCCAGTAGGGAGTGTGCAAGAGGCAGCTGATCGATGTTTCTCTCTCATCGATGTTTCTAACTCTCTATCCCTCGCCCTTCCTCTCTGTAAAAAAATCAATAAAATATATTTTTAAAAAGACAGTGGCTTCCCTCTGGGCATTCCCTCTCTTGTTCTCCTTTAAATCACTCACACTGATGGAAGTCAGCTGCAAAGTCAGAGGCAGCCTGGGGAGACACCCACATGAGTGAGCTTGGAAGCAGATTTCAGAGGCCTGCCAAACCCACATCAGTGATCTTGGAATAAGATACTTCAGGCTCAATCAAGGTTTGAAAGAACTGTCCTGGCTGACACTTTATTTAATTCTCCCTCATGAAAGACAGGGAGACAGAGGCATCAGGCAAGTAGTACCCTGGTTCCTGACACAAAGAAACTGATAAATATGTGTTATTTTAAACGCTAATTGTGGGAGTAATTAATTAGCAATAGATAATGAATACTCCATCACCCAAAAGGCCCTAGTGTATCCCTTCCTAATTATTTCCCTTCTCCCCTCTCCTGTTCCCCAAAGTACCTACTACTCCTACTTCTAACGCTAAAGTTTTGCTTTCGCTGCTTCTGAGCTCCTTGCAAATTCAACAATACAGTTTATGTATTTTTGTGTCTGGCTCTTTCTGTCCCACATTATATTTGTCAGGTTCATTTTCATTATTGGATAGTTTCAATGTGAAGTTCTTAGGATTTTTTTGTTATGAAAATTTTTATGAATGTCTCTTGGTGTTTGGAGTTGTATTATTTCTGATTAGTATAAACCTTCACCTAGAATTTCTGTATCAAAAAGGACACATATCTTCATGTTGGTATACAATGACAAACTATTTTCTGAAGTGGTTGTACCAATTTATATTCCCAACAGCAGTGCGTAACAGATCTCACTGCCCCACATCCTTATCCAAGTTTGCTATTTAAGTTTTTAAATTTTAACCCTTCTGCTGTGGGAGTAATAGTAACTCAGTGTGTGTTTGACTTACATCTCCTGGTGACTAATGTGGTTGAGCATTCTTTGACTATAGAGTCCTGCCATTTTGTGGATTTGTGCTTTCCTTATTTAAAAGAATATATATATAAAATTTTTTTTAATTGACTTCAGAGAGGAAAGGAGAGGGGGAGATAGAAACATCCATGATGAGAGAGAATCATTGATTGGCTGCCTCCTGCATGCTCTACACTGGGGATCGAGCCCGCAACCGAGGCACATGTCCCTGACCAGGAATTGAACCATGATCTCCTGGTTCATAGGTTAATGGTCAACCACTGGGCCAGGCCAGCTGGGCTGCTTCCCTTTTTGATTTGTAGTCGTCCTTTATAAATTCTGGATACAAACCCTCTCTTAGTTATATGTGTTGAAAATCATATCACCCTTTTTTGGAGGGGACAAGGAGAAGGGCTTGCATTTTTTTTCTTCAAAAAGGTATCTTCTAATAAACAGAGGGTTTTACTTTAATCTTAATTTCTCATCTGTTTCTTATGGTTAGCACTTTTATAACTAACTAGAGACCCGATGCATGAAATTTGTGGAAGAGTAGGCCCTCAGAGCCCCGGCTGCCTCAGCCCTCTCAGCCCCAGCTTCCTCTGGGAGGTTGTCCAGAAGGTCATTTCGCTGTTAAGCCATTCAGTCAATTTGCATATTATGCTTTTATTATTATAGATGTAAGAAGTCTTTCCCTTTCCCAGGGCCCCTATAATATCTTAGAAATTGAATCACTTTACTTTTTGTAATTATATCTACATTCTACCAGGAATCGATTTTTATGTAAGAATGAAGTATGTGTCAGATTTCATTTTCCCCACATACACAATTGACACAAGATAACTTTTTGAAAAGACCATCTTTGCCCCTTAGCATTGTGATGTCACCTATGTGGTGACCACATATGTGTGCTATGTTGCTGGACTCCTGATTCATTTCATTGGCCTATATTTCTATCCGTATGCCAATACATACTGCCTTAATTATGATGGCTTTATATATAAAAGAGCTTGAGTTTTTATCTGATAGTGTAGGTGTTCCAATTTTATACTTCCTCTTCAAAATTTAGTCCTTTACCATTCTGTATTTATTTTTAATCAGGTTACAAAATACTAGAGGCCCAGTGCATGAAATTCATGCACAGGAGGGCGGTTTTCCCTCAGCCCGGCCTGCACCCTCTCACAGTCCAGGACTCTCGGACGATGTCCTAACCGCTCGCCTGCCTGCCTGCCTGATTGCCCCAAACCACTCACCTGCCTGCCTGATTGCTCCTAACCACTCACCTGCCTGCCTGATCATCCCTAACCATTCGCCTGACTGCCTGATCATCCCTAACTGCCTCTGCCTTGGTCCCCGCTACCGTGGCTTCATCTGGAAGGACATCCAGAATGATGTCCAGAAGGTCATTCAGCTGTCCAGCCTAATTAGCATATTATGCTCTTATTATTATAGATACCCTTCAGAATTCTGGTTGGGATTGCATTGAATTTTTAGATAAACTCAGGGAAAACTGACATATTCACAATTGGTTTCCCAATTCAAAAGCATAGTATATTCCCTTGATTCTTTTAGGCATTTAATTGTTGACTTTAGCTCTTTGGCCTTCAGTTTTGCATGGTTTTAGAGGTCAGAACATACAATGATGGGACACCAGCCATGTTTGAGTTCTCTGAAACCCCCAATTATGTCAATTCAATGTCATGTGACCCCAAAATCTCTGCTGGTCATTCTTTCCCCCCTAGTAGTCGCCCTATTTGAAACTTTATAGAAGTCTGCTTTTGTCTCAAACCTACAGCCAACAAATTCCTGCAAGAATGGCTGTAGATCCTTAGCTCTTTATCCCCCTGGCTGGGACTGTACTCTTTTTAGTCTTTGTTGCCTCTGGAGTTCTCCAATGTCTTTAAATAAATAATTTTCTATTCTTTTCCAGATTTTCTACTTTCTAATTGTTTCTGGTCTGCTTTGAAGGGCTACATCTTACCTGAAAGTGAACTTCTCTGAGGACTTATATTTGATTTAGACCAGCAGCAATTACTGATCACCTTAATCAAGTTACTGAGATTGAAATGGTTCCAATGTTGGCTTCAAACCCTGTTAAGGTGAGGATATGTAGTTTTAACTTCTGCAGTGTAGCCCTTAGGAGATCCTAATTCAAATGAAAGGAGTTTTCTGGGGCTCCTATTTTGACAAGCATAGATTTGAATTTTCATTTGTCTACATTGCTCATTTATCAAAAGTTCTGTTCTAGTTTGCCTATAATAGAATCTACAGATGCTTCTAAACCTAGGAGAAAAGCAGGCCCAAATATTGGGTTCACTTCTTGGGGTTTCTATCTCTTCCTGAAACTTGGCCCTATAATTCTTTTTGTCTAGTTAGGTCTCTAATGTCTCAAAGGAATTGTTCCTATATATTTTCCTCAGGATTTCTAGTTCTCCCAATGAGGAAACCTGATCACATTACGTAGTTAATAATTCTTTAACAAAATGAAAAAATCATAGAAAATTATTAATGAGTTATTTTCACAATAAGGAAGTTATTAATTTTTGGATTTGGCTGAATAAAATAAAGTAGTCTGATTTGGTTTGGCAGCCCTTCATTTTGTTTATTGTTGGTTTTAGTTTTTATGCTTTTGCCCACAGTGCCAAAGGTCTGCTCTGTAAGTTTAAGTATTTGGAATGAGTTCTTCACTTGAAAAAAATGGTAGCAGGGACACACTAAGCATAAGGGCTCACCCCTGTTTTAATTTTTGAGATCCCATTTAGTGCCTTCATTTCACTGGTCTTCTGCCAACTAGAAAAAAAAAACTTGAACATTTTAACCTTGCACATGCTTTGCATCTACAAAACTGCTTATAAAAATTTATAAAGTGTGCTCTTTAGGGACAAAGAAGTATTCCATTTTACTGCCAGTAATACCTCAGTCCAGACAATATCATTCTATGTTTTATTATTGAACATGAATGAACTTTACAAATGTACAGAGACCAGAACCCTGAAAAAAAATCCATAATCTAAATATTCATAGTCCACCATTATTTCTGGGTATCACTATGCCCTTGTTCACAGTGTTTGCATCCTCAAAACCTGTGCATCAAGGTTAAGCTTTCTGTTTTCTTTCTGTTTCCACATTTACTGTTGCTCAGTGTTATCATATGCTTGTAAGATATCACACATGCATCTCTGCATTAGTTATCTATTGCTCTGTAACAACTTATCGCAAAAGTTAACAGCTTAAAACAACACTTTAGTTGTTTTCTAAGTTTCTTAGGTCAGGAATCCAGGTCCTCTACTTCAGGGTCTCTTATAGGCTGCAATCTGTGAGTCAGCTGGGATATAGTCATTTCAAGACTTATCGGGGGAAATATCTATATTTAAGTTCACATGTATGGGCAGGATTCAGCTCTTTGCAAACTGTCAGGTTGAGGGTCTCATTTTCTCTTGGTGGTTGACCAGAAAGAACCCTCAGTTCCTTGCATAGAGACCTTTCCAAGGTACCATCTTGCTTCATGAAACCACGGAAACTGAGAAGGCAACAGAATCTGGTTCTTTTATTGTTTTATTTTGCTTTTAAGATAGAGATCACATTTTTTGGTAATCTAATCATAATGTAAAATCCTAGCACTTTTACTATATTCTATTGGTTAGAATCTAGTTACTAAGTCTAGCCTACATTCAAGGAAAGGGGATTACACGAGCTGGAATGCAGAAAAGCTAACATATGGAGGGAAGAATTGACCAAAAATTCATATAAAAACTGAACTCATACTTTACATGATTGGTTATGTCCTGAGCAATCTTCCTGAAGCAGATTTATAATCACATCATTTACCTTGCCCAACAAAAATATCAACGATTATTTTGCCTACAGCTGTCCACAATCAGATCCCAGTCTTCATTTCCAACTTTTCTATTTGTTTTACCACTCTTCATGAATTCCATGCTCTAGCCAATGCTCTGAGCTTAATTCATACAGTGCGTGCTCTGCATGTTTGTTCATGTTATTCCCCTGCCTGAAATAACACGTCTTCTCTTACCATAGAGTAAGGTGGAAAATAGAATGGGCAGTGGAGGGCACATTTTTTTCACTTATTTAAAAAGATAGAACCAAACAAGCCAACATATAGGAGACTAAAATGGCAGGATTTTAGGTATAATGGAGAATTCCTGAAAGCCTTCAGGCCTACACAACATTGAAATGAACTGGCTCAAAAATGTGAGTTTTTCATTTTTTATGTGTTTAAATGAAGAAGAAAAAATCTGTACAATATGGGGAGAAATGGGTTCCAGTGTTCCGTGGGAGTTAAAATGAAAATTCTTCTAAAGTATTTGACAACTCTTAAGATTCCATAAACCCATGAATTTATATAAGGACAAGAAAGCAAAATGATCCCCTTTGATATGCAAAGATTAGAAAAAATATTTACATAATAAAATTTCAATACAAGTTATACTTGCTATTTAATTTTAAACTGTGAGTTTAGTGGATTTTCCAATTTTCACCTACAAATTATCTCTTTGTACAAACTTTGAGACCTCTATATTTTAATATTTTTCCTATTTCTAATTCATAATTTTCATAATATGCAATGGAATTACCTAACATTCTAAATGTTAAGATAAATATGTTTGTAATTATTGTGCACAAATAAAATATTTTATTTATATAAGAGGAAAGATCGTGCCACTTAAAGACCGTGTTCCTATCAAATATATTCTTAAGAATTTCTATAAAAGAAACTCAGTCCATATTTTCACATAATCTTAGGTTATTGTTCATTTAGGTTTACTGATGAGATAGACCTTCAGAACAATATTTACCTAGCTGTAGAAAAATTCACAGATGCAACAGTTGCCCAAACTTTTATTGCTATTTCTCTGGATAAGTTGGAGCAAGTGGTGGTCTATGTGTTGCTATGAATCATTACATGCCTTTTAGATTTTCCAGAGAGACAGGGAGATAGAGGGAGATCAAAGGAACCAGCGAAGTCCATTTCTTATTGGAGCACCGGATTAACAGTCCCTCCCTATGGTATCCAGTAGAAAAGGCCCAATCTGTAGGTGGAAACTGGGATACTTTTTTTAAAGAGGAAATTATGGCAATTGCTTTTATTTTACTTTATCTAAACTGTAAGATAACTGAAGGCAAAGACCCTGTCTGATATGTTGTTATGACATATATTAATAACCACCACACTCACACAAACCTTTAAATACATGATTAATGAATTAGTAATTGAGTGAATGATTACAATGACAGATACATGAGACTCCAACAGTGTCCCAGTGTACTGATGGGCCTTAGAACTTCAGCTTTGGCTGAGTGGTCTGTTATCATGCTCTGGAGGATCGTGTATCGCAGAAACAAGGAGACTTGCGTGAGACTAAACACGAGCATATACTAACTCCCTGATGAGGAGAAAAAGAATTAGGTGCAGAGCCATCTGGCTGAACTGTTTCTGTCATACATGATGTGATTCAAGTCAAATAAGCCAGACATAATGAATTTGACTATTGTGTGAATGTGGTGCCATGGCCGTAAGATGAAACACACTCCTGTGGATGAGGATGGAATTTCCTTTAAGAGAAATGGAAACTTCCAACTTGGGGGAAAGTTAATCCTGGAACCCAAGGAAGTGGATTTTCGATTAGGGGAAGAAAAACTGCCTGTCCTTCCTGGAGCCTCGAGTAGGTCAGACTCCGAGATGTGGTCAGAGATGAACAGCCCTGCGGGTCAGGAAGAGGACAAGAGGCAGCCAATAGGGGACCTGTCGCTTAGTTCTGTGCACCTTCTACTTTCCCAAAGAGTTGCTAAAATTTCATTCCACTTTGCAGTGTGGACTCTGCCTTGTGTTTGGGAAGAAATGAGCACTTTCCAGTCACAGTAGCAGGGGCAGTCACCAGAGGACTGGTAACTGGTGCTCAACAGCAACAGAAACAGCCCAGGGGACAAACACTGTGGAAGTCCAGAGGAAAAAATATCTGAAAATGGATGGAGATTGTCCCAGAGACATTGAAAGAGTGGTCACTTGGTAACCAGTTACCTCATCTGTGAAATGGGGTGATATTACTGCCCCTGCTTCCCTTCAGGGAAGTTAAGAAATGTAAAATAATTAATGACTGTAATGTGTTTGAACACCTTGGAAGAAATATTATATATATAAGCATATGATATCATGATTACCCCCATAATAAAAAGAAAAGAAAATATTAAAATAACAATAATATGTACATTTTCAACACCTGCAGTTGTGCATGAAATATATAACTCTTTTTATTGTTTTCTGTCTAATCCACTGCACCTGCATTAAAAAATGCACCCCAATGGTCTAATTTTAAAAAGTACATAAAATTTAGACAGATACTTATTCTTTTATTCACCCCATTGTGCCTAGGTCTCACAGAACATATTTTAAATAATATACAACCACAAAGAGACCACTTCAATACAAACCTCAATAGTGTGGATTAGTAAAAATTACTTTTAAAGGCAAACATCTGGCACCTCATAAATATATATCAGCTTTCATCAAGGGTTTTTCAAACTCTCCCCATATATATTACACTTATAAGCATTATTAATTCAGCATATTGTACATAGGTTTTTAAAGTAGTCCCCAAGCAGAATTACATATGTAAAATATGTGCTGTAATATCTAGGCCCGTGCAGTTCATAAAGAACAAGACATTAACCACAATGCTAACTCCTTTTGATTTAATGTGTTCTGCTAGCTAACAGGGGTGATTTTTAAAGCACAGATACAAGAAAATACTACAGTTAAGCTTGAAGGCAGCTATTTATTCCGACCAATTTTTTCCTCTCTTGTGACATTTAGCAAATTATTCTAGGCTTACCGTTAGTTTGTGTCAAAAATATGTCTGAAATTTTTTACTCTGGTTTATTTCTACATCTGAAAGAAATTTTAAGAGATGATTTGCCTTTGTAAAGGCTGAATCCAGAACGCCTAACTGGTGCTTCTCCTTTTCCAAGTGTCAAAAAAATGAAATAAATAAAATTTAAAAAGGAGATTCACTCACTAGTACCAACAGGTGGCAGACCTAAGTGTATATCAGTAAGACAACAATATGTGCTCCCACCAAGTCTCCTAAGTGCCCTGTGACTGTTTGCCCTACATGTCTGAATCCCACAGACTTGCTCACAGTGCATCCTTGGAAGTGTCCCTACCTTAGCTGCCAGGGTAGGTGACGGCCACGATAAACACAAAATGTTGGCTTTGACATAGAGAGAGGCTTCCTGCTGCAAAGTCTCCATCACTGGCTCTCTCTCTATGGACCGCTGGTAATGGGGCTCACAACTGACAAAGCACAGCTCTATATATGGGCACTTTATTCTTCCCCCTTCATTTGGGCTTGAAAGACAGTCTCCCAACCTCTGACAAGTCCCATTTCACACCAAAGCAGATCGGTCCTAGGAAGATCTTTGTAATGATAAACTAGTACAATAAAATTGCTGGGTATATGAAATGACACGGAAGTTCAAAAAAGAGTAACTCGGAAGAGCAGTCAGAAGAGTTACGTTTTCTAAAAATAATTTTTTACAAAAAGCATATAATCGATGCTGCTTTACAGAAGTCAAGGCAGTCATACAACTACGAGGCAGAGAAAATCTGATCCAGAAGAAACTACCCAGAGCAGAAAAATGCAGTCCCCAGGTTAAAAACCTCAGTGAGGCAGAGGTTAGCAGATTAGAAAGGCAGAAACTGAATGGCCAACACAGTCATAAAAAAAAGGTAGGAAATCCTGCCTTTGGTGGCAACATGGATGAACTTTGTGAAATAAGTTTCACAGAGAGGACAAATACAGTACATTTTCACTTACATGTAGAATTTTTAAAAGGCAAACTTGAATGTCTAACCTCTTTGTTGTACACCTGAAACCAATACAAAATAGTAGTGAAAGTAAACTGTAATTAAAAGATAAAAAACACAAAAATAAATAAGTAAAAAATAAGAAAGCCAAACTCATGGAAATACAGAGTAGAATGGTAGCTGCCAGAGGCTGGGAGTGTGGGGAAAATGGGGAGATGTTGGTCAAAGGGTACAAACTTCCAGCTATAGATAAATCAGTACTGGAGACCCAATGTACAAATGGTGACTTTAGTTAACAACAGTGCTATCCTATATAATAAAAGGGTAATATGCAAATTGACCGAACAGCAGAATGACAGGTCGCTATGATGTGCACTGACCACCAGGAGGCAGACGCTCAATGCAGGAGTTACCCCCTGGTGATGAGGGGGAGCCCTGCTCAGCCAGAAGCCCTGAGCTGGGCTCACAGCTGGCAAGCACAGTGGCAGTGGCAGTGGCAGGAGCCTCTCCTGCCTCCGCGGCAGCACTAAGGATGTCCGCGAGGTGCGGGCATAAGCCATCAGTTGGACATCCCCTGAGGTCTCCCTGACTGCGAGAGGGCACAGGCTGGGCTGAGGGACCTCCCTGAGTGCATGATTTTCATGCACCGGGCTTCTAGTATATTATATACATGAAAGTTACCAGAATAAATCTTAAATGTTATCACCACAAAAAAAATGTTAATGTAAGAGGCTGGAGGTGTTAAGTAACCTTATTTTGTTATCCATTTCACAATATATGTGTGTATCAAATCATCACATTGTATACTTATACACACATATGCTATACGTCAATAATATCTCAAAGGTTGGAGGAAAATAGGATATGATGTTACAAAATATAATGCCTGAGAATCTATATGACAAAATTCTCTAATTAAAAAAGCACGGTAAGAAAAATACATGATAAATAAAAATAAATTCAAATCCAAACTTTTGTTAAAACTTCCAGAGAATAAAAACAAGTGCATGTTTTTAGAACAGTTACATTGAGAGCAAAAGTATTTATCAAAAACAATAAAGGCTGAAGCCATATCTTCAAAATGCTGAACTTAGAATTGTATACCTAGATAAATTTTTGCTTCAGACCAAAGGAGAAATAAAGACATCTTCAGAGAAAGAGAGAGACAGAGACAGAGAGAGAGAGAGAGAGAGAGAGAGAGAGAGAACCTTACCTTCTAGGAGTTCTTCCTGAGAGTATTGCTAAAGAACGTGTATCTGAAACAGTAAATTGAGCTACAAGGTAGGAGTAGAAGGTTGATCAAAGGCATTGGAAATCAAGAAAACAGTCTCACAAAGCATTGACTATGAACAAATAATAATAACAACAATATAAAAATGACAAAAATAAAAATAAGACCCTGCCAAATATCATAGTCTCAAAATACATAAAGCAAAAACTAAAAAATAAAATTAAAAAAGGTGAATAAAAAACATGGAGCAGTAAAAATAGCTTAACAGATCAAGTGGGCTTGATAATCAAACTTTCCCACTAAGCACCATTAATAGTAAAAGACAATTAAGTATTTTACTTCAATAAACATCCATGTTGTTTAAATATAAAGGTATTGAGTCTTCAGCAAAAAAAAAGTATTTTAGTAAAATTGAAACTGTTTCATGTTTCTATTGTGGTTTTATCTAATCCATGCATATTCCTATAAGGCACTGAGTTATGTTCATCACAGAGAATGTCCTTGTCTTCAAGAGCTTATAGTAGTTTTACTTTTGCATTATTCAGATTGTAAGAAACATATTATTCCCAGGATAGTAAAGTTGGCTTTAATACTCAGACCTAAGAAAGGAAGAGATAACACAGGCACATAAACTATGGTTCAATCACCCTTTTGAGGATGTTCAAAATACTAATACATACTTTTCATAAGTTTATTAAAATAATTTCACTTCATAATGACTTAAGGTATATACAGGAAGAAAAGGGAGTTCCAAAATGGGCATTTTATTAATAAAATATTTTACTACTTTAAAGGGGAGAAAAACAAGTAATCATCTGTAGAAATTACAAAAAGATACAAAGAAAGTGTCATATTTAGAAAACTAAATGTAGAATGGACAAGACAGCCTATGCCCTCTCCTTATCATGTCATATTATTTGAAAATTCTTATCAGTGTGATGAATAATAGTAAAAATGATTTATAAGGAAAAAATTCCAGAAGATGCCACCATCTGGCAAAAAAATCAACTTGAAATACTTAAGAGAAGAAAATGCTATCAAAAGTTTCCTTGCATACCTAATAGTATCTAAGATGTCAGTCACTATAGAAACCAAGAATGAAAATATATAGGAATTAATTATATGAGAAGTAGTTATGAAAATATCATAAAACTTCAGTGACGATATATATATATATATATATATATATATATATATATATATATATAGCATAATATGCTAATTAGACCGGACAGCCAAACGACCTTCCAGACATCCTTCTGGATGACATTCCAGACGAAGATGCGGCTGCCAGGGCTGAGCCCCTTGCAGGAATTTCGTGCATTGGGCCTCTAGTATCAGTGGTTGAGCGCTGACCTATGAACCCGGAGGTTAAGGTTGGATTCCCAGTCAGGGCAAATGACTAGGATGTGGGCTCGATCCCCAATGTGAGGTGTGCAGGGAGGAGCTAATCAATGATTCTCTGTCACCATTGATGTCTCTCTCTCTCTCTCTCTCTCTCTCTCTCTCTCTCTCTCTCTCTTCCTTCCTCTCTGAAATCAATAAAAATACTTCTTTAAAAAAGAAAGATAACTAAAAGAAAGGAGTAATACCAGATATTGGGATGAAAAGAAAAGGAGATTTTTATAAAGGTATACATTTTCCAAAAATTATCTGCATATATATATATTGCAATTCTAATGAACATCCCAAAAGGATATATTTTAAATTTGACAAAAATAATTCTAAGCTATATCTGGAAAAATTGATTGTGCTGTTCTTGTTCCTTCTTCCCTAGAGAAGGCCATTCTTGAGGAAGGCATTGGGATTCTATTTTATACTTCCCTGAATCAGGCATTGCACATATAGGTAGACAGAAAATGTGTATGTGACCAATGTTAGTTAATTGCATATCTTGATAGATAAACTATTCCATACTAATTTCTTGCAATGCTGCTATTAGAAAATCTATGTTTCAAAATTGAATATCCACTAAATAGACCTTGGTACTTAGAACTGCAAATACAAAGTAGACCAAACTTCAACTTCCGACTTACTCATTCATACATGGGTAGTAAAATAAACACTGATATTTATTGAAAACTCCTAATCTTCTAAGAACTTTACATGCATTTTCTCATCCAAGTAATACCATGCAATAGCTATATCAATAATTCCATGAGAAAATTAAAGCTTAGAAAAATTAAACACCTGTTGTCCAATTACTTATTGGTAAACTCAGTCAATCCCAGGTTATTTTGGCTTTAAATTCAGGGCCTTTAATTTTGGTGTTATTTTATTACTAGAGGCCCAATGCATGAAATTTGTGCAAGGGGCTCGGCCTTCCCAGCCATGGCGGCTGCCCTCAGTCCTCGCAGCCCAGGCTTTGTCCAAAAGGTCGTCCAGAGGACATCCAAAAGGTCTTTTGGCTGTCCGGTCTAATTAGCATATTATGCTTTTATTATTATAGATGGTTTTATTATTTCACTTATCTTTCCAATAATTCTAAGATTATATTTTAAATTTTATTTCTAGTTTTGTCATTCTTCTCTTCATTGTGTCTGCCAGTTCTCACATTGCTTTATTTGCTATGCATGAATAATTATTTTTAGTCAAAATATTTATTTATTTATTTATTTATTTATTTATTGTTTTCTTTTGGAAGCCAAAATGTGCAAATGTGCAAATGTCACTCCAGAAATATTTTTGGCTTGTTTGTTTGGGAGATTTCAAGGACTTCGATGGTCCTGGAGCAATTTTTATGTTGAATTTTGGGCATGTAGTTCTCAAACCACGCAGGCTATGTGCATTATCATTCCATATTTATACGTAAGGTAGGCTTGGGATTTCAGTTTCTCTTCAATGGTATCTTCCCTTCAGCGGTAGAGACAGTTAATTCCCTTACCTCTTCTCAGGAGGGGAGGCTAAGTGGAGGAGTGCTGAGTTTCCTGCAGGAGCTTGCCTCCCCTGATCGTTCTGCAGCACTGAGGCCATGCTGCCTATCCTCCCTTATCTTCATGCAACTTCAGAGCCTGCTTCTTCAGCCTCAGAACCCCAATCCCTCAGCCACCTGGGTATCAGCCTTGACCTATCATTTTTGAACTGGATCTGTAATTGACTTCAAGCAAATGTGGATTCACTTTTTATTATTTTTAGTTCAGATATTTAGCTTTTTTAGTCTAGTATTTCCACATGTTTATAGGAACGATTCCTCTTCTCTTCTTCTCCACAGGAGCTAAGTCTTGGCTCAACATGCTCTTCCTCATTTTTTAGCTCAATTGACTGAGAATTCTTTCTCTCTGTCCTCACCCGTTGGCTTCTTTTTTTCTTCCAAATATTTTCTATTCCCTTACCTCTTTCTTATTTCTTGATTTCTTCTATCTTCTTTTTTCCTGTGGTGCCTCTTCCTCTTCACTTATCTTCAACATCAGCCAGCACCTTTCTCTATCAGTTTTTTTTTATTTTTCATGTAACTTATTAACTGTTAGCTATACATTTTGTTTTGTTATCTCCAGTTATACATGATATAAGTCACAGCTGGAATGGCGTGCTATTTTTTGTGTGCTTCATTGGTTTAACTCAGAACACTACCAGAAATTGCGACCAAATGGGGTTTAAGGGATCAAATTATAGTGAAAAAGTAATTAAGATAATTAACTGCAACTTGGAGTTTGACATACAAAACTCAGGTAGGTAGTCACTCCTATGGGCTAGGGGCTCTATTCTTTAGGGTGTAACAAAGTGTGAAGTTTAAACTGAAACTAAGTAATATATATATATATATATCACCTATACATTCTAAACAAATATAAGGCACTTCGACTTTGAAGGCAAGGTCTGTTATATATGTCAAAACAACTTTTATAATGAAGATATTATGCAAACGTGGTTCTTGTTCTAATGTACAAAGATGGTAAGATTAAAGCAAAGTCTGATTAAAGTGAGAATCGTCACTCTATCATTTGGAGGTCACCATTGAACAGGATCTCAGTTTGTTTAATAGAAATAATATTAGTTTATAATTACTGTGCACTTACTATGTGCCAAGGACTATTCTAAGTGACTTAACTTCAATCATTCATCTCTTTCTACAATGATCCTAAGAAACAGATAATATTATTATTTCATTTTATGTATGAAACTTTATGAGGAAACTGAGGCACAGACAGGTTAAGTCACTTTTTTAATGCCACAAAGGTATTCGGTTTTGGAGGTAGGATTTAAAATTAGACAAAAGGGTTCCAGATTCTGGCCTAACAATCATTTCACTTTAAAAACTATACTTGAAGTCTATAGTAACCACATTATAACAACCATGGAGTCCTCAGATAGTTAATATTAATCAAAACCTATGTATTCTTTTTGCAAAGTGCATATTAATATTTTAATTATTTTATAAATATACTTTACATGAAGAGATAACACAAACTTTCTTTAACTGAAAAGGGATTCCTTAATATATTGCTATTATGGGTATGTATTATGCAAAATGAATTTATGGATTTTATTAATGCCATGAGAAGAGAAGCAGAGATTATTAGTATAGTCAGTTAGTATAGTCTAAGAGAAGTTAGAGAAAACACTCATCATAGGGCCATCTTTACCTGGCTTTGGTTCATGCATTTCTTATAGCCACCTAAGACAAAGAGAGAAACAGGAAAAAATGCAACATATAAAGAAAATTATTTTGGCAATCTCTATTCTCAAGTTTAAATTTAAAAATACAGTTAAAAGTTGCCGAGACCGGTTTGGCTCAGTGGATGGAGCGTCAGCCTGCGGACTGAGGGGTCCCGGGTTCGATTCCGGTCAAGGGCATGTACCTGGGTTGTGGGCACATCCCCAGTGGGGGATGTGCAGGAGGCAGCTGATCGATGTTTCTCTCTCTCATCGATGTTTCTAACTCTCTATCTCTCTCCCTTCCTCTCTGTAAAAAATCAATAAAATATATTAAAAAAAATACAGTTAAAAGTTTTATGCAACATGTTTTAATTTGTGTTATTTTATAACTATACTGTGTTTTCTTGATTACAAAAGCAATATATGCTACTTACAGAAAATGTGGAAAGAACAGAAAAGCAAAAAGAAAGAAAGGCAAGAAAAAGAAACGAAGAAATGAAGAAAGGGAGGGAGTAATGAATGAGGGCTGGAGGGAGGAAGGGAAGGAGAAATGGAGGGAAGAAAAGAGCAAGACAGGAAGGAAGAAAAAAGGGAGGATGGAAGAAAGAAAGAAAAAAGGAGGAGGGAGGGAAGGAGAAGAAAGAAAAAAAGAAAAAAACAGAAGAAAGTGGGAGAAATAAAGTAAAGGAAAAGAAAAAAGGAAATAAAAGAAGGGGAGAAAAGAAACGATTACCTGTAATTCAACTTCCTAAAGGTAATTGATCTCAACATTTCAGTGTAAATTTTTTCTAAAAGATACCATACATCTCATTAAAAATATTCGCATACACAAGGGTATCTACATACGCATCATAGTCTTCTTCTTTTCCAGATATCAATGCATTATGAACAAAACATGTTCTGTGCCATTAATTTTTTCACTTCTTATTTTGAAATACTTCCTGATTTACAAAAACATTTTCAAATTAATACAAAAAGTTTGTATCTTTCACTCATCTTTCCCAGAAGCTAACATCTTTGCATAACACAATAAAATTATCAAAACCAGGAAATTACCACTTATATAATAGTACTAATCTAGTGACCTCACTGAAATTTCAACAGTTGTCCCAGCCATGTCCTTTTTCTAATCCAGGATCCAATCAGGACCACACATTGCATTTATTTAGATGTCATTTAGTTTCTTGAGACTTCTATAATCCAAGACAATTCTTTAGTTTTTATTCTTCATGATCTTGAATCTTTTGAAGAGTACTGGCCAGTTATCTTGTGGAATGTCCTTCAAATGTAAGGTTGTCTGATGGTTCCGGTGATAAACATTTTTGCCAAGTATATCACAGAAATGATGTTGTGTTATATCAGAAAGCTCAAGTTATTGGTATGTCCTATCTATGCACTGCTGAAAATGTTTTTGCTGAGATGGGATCTGCTATGTCTAGCTACCATTTTTTCCTTTTGCAATGAATAAGTATCTTACGGGAAGATAGTTGAAGTTATGTAAATACCTTATTTCTCACCATATTTTCACCCACTAATTTTAACGTTCATTGATAAATCTTGCCTAAAACAGTTATAACTGTAGTGTTTATAACTGGCAGGTTATTTTTTTCATCATTCTTTCTACAATTTTTAATTTGAATTCTACCATAAGGACAAACTGTTACTTCTCATTTATTTTTTATTTAATTATTTAAATGTGTATCATTATGGGCTTGTGGATATTTGTTTTCTTTTATGTTTTATAATACGTTACTCTTGTTATTTTTTCTTTGCTCTAATTGTGCCAGATTTTGTCATTCAAACATGTCCTAATAACTTTTTGGCCACTCCCTTATCCTGTACTTTCCCTGCCCTGAAATCTGTCATTTCTCCAAGGAGTCCTGGTTCCCTTTGTTGGAGAGTGGCATTGAGAAACCAAAATTTGCCCTAGCCAGTTGCTCAGTGGTTAGAGAGTCAGCCCTAGACTGAAGGGTCTCAGTTTTGATTCCGGTCAATGGCATGACCTTGGTTGCAGGCTCTAGCCCGGCCCCAATCATGTGTCTCTCACACTGATGTTTCTCCCTCTCTGTCTCTCCCCCACTTCTACTCTAAAAAATCAATGGAAAAAATATCCTCGGGTGAGTAACAAAACAAAAAAACAAAAAAGAAAGAAAGAAACCAATATCCTGGCAGTGGGGATGCTAATTGCTACTTGGTTTTAATTGTTTACAGGTCTTTTAAGTAAACAGAGTTAGGAAATACACGTACGTATATACACTAATAAGCACACATTTATATTTTCTGTGTCTATATATCTACATTAAAATCATGAATTTATTCTAATATTTTAATTCCACTTTAACAACTCCTAGCCTCCTGTCGTTGCTTATTTATAACTCCTTTCTTCCACAATACAAAACCTGGCACTTATTATCCACTATTTCTACTTCTTTGCTTAATCAAAAATACACACAGTTAAAAAAATACAGTTTCCCAATGAATTAACCATTCTCCTACTGAAATATGACAGTTGTATAAAGTTATTTTTGTCTCTGTCAGATAATATAATAAAAATATTTGGCAAAGTTACTAAGACTATTCTTTTTCCTCCATCCCTTCAGTGGATTATGTTGTTTATTTGTGATACTATTACACTCGTTTATACACTTTGTATTATGTTTTAGTCTCCTTCCCTTAATCCTGGTTTCTATTAATTAATTATTTTTAAAAAATTGGGGTATATTAACTCAGAAGAGCCTAAAATTCACTTAAAGATCTGTTGTTGCCATCCTGAAATTCTTAATTTCTGAAACAGGGGCCCCTCATTTTTGTTTCGCATTTGGCCACCCAAATTGTGTAGCTGGTCTGTGCCCTCTCGAAGGGTCAATATACTCTTAGTAGGCGCTTCTACACTTACCTGCTTTCATTACCTCAAAATAACGTACAGCCTCCATCATACCTTCTCATTCACTTCCCCTTTTCCAAAAAAAATATTTTTTTGTTGAGTTATTAATTCCTAGTTTCCCAGTTCTTAAGAATTGTTCAGTTCTTAAATACTTCATTACTTGTTCCCTCTTCAACTTCCTCAAACATGGCCATGTGCCCGCAACTTGGTGGATAGAAAAACTCTATCAGGACTTAAGTCACCAAGCTAAAATTATGTTTATTTATGTCAGATGTCTCAAAAAATGCTCTTATTTTCTCTCCAGTCACATTACTCATTAAATCTTTACAACATAACTTTAGTTCCTTAGAAATTCATTTTCAAAGTTCAACAATGATTTACCAATTGCCAAAATCAGCACACCATCCCAAGTTTTCCCTTCTCCTTGACATTGGCTTTATTGGTAATCCTTTTTTTCTACTTTAAATTTTCTCCATTCATGATAGAACACTTATCCTTTACGCCCCCTTCTCTGGTGCTTCACCGCCCGCCCACATCAAGTCTGCTTTTTCTGGATATAAAAGTGACAGATAACTTACGGCTCAATCCTAAATACAAGAGAAAGAGGGGTAGGAGAACTTAATGGCAGGATAAAGAGGTAAAATCCAGAACCAAAAAAGTGCTGGAGAGCAGAAAACTGAGACATTCTCAGGACTTTAGGGTAGAAATCTGGGAACCTCTCTCCAAGGTTTTGCTATTGAGCTGCTTCAGTTCAGTGATTCCTAACATTCTGGGAGGTTTCAAATTCCCAAAGAGATGGAATCGCACATCTGATTGGACATCTTATACCTTGGATTAATCATCTTTGGTCATGTCAAGTCTAGGAAGGAGTCGTGTCCCTAGAGGCTGGAAAAGACCCCAGTTGGTGTCTACTACAAATATTCAATGTATTCCCTACACTGAAGACAATTTTTCTGCTTTTTTATTCCCTTTTGTGTGATATAATTTAAAGCAGACATTCAAAACCTAGCCAGTAAGTACCTAGAAAAAAGTATGTGCTCTGCTCCAGGTTGGTGGAGCATGCCTAAATGGTGATTTAGATAAGAGAAGAGTTATAGGGGGAAAAACATACAATAATAGTTTTCAAGTATCTTAATTTTATTGTGAGTTAGAAATAATTTTCATAGCTCCAAAAACAGAACTGAATGCCACAAGGTAAAATATGTGTGATCATAAGTAAGGAGAGGAGACCTAAGTTTTCATTAACAATATTATAAAAATTAGAGCACCCAATAAATATTATGAGCAAACTCAATCTTTCCTCTCACTGGAGATGTTCAAATTGAATATTAATCAACTAATGAGGAATATTTGGGAAAATATGCTGATACTGCTTAAATATTCACAGTAATCATTGCCCCAAAATATAATTATATAATGTTGGCATTGGAATGGGCATTAGGTAATCTAGTCGACTTACATCACTCCGTAAATGAACAACCAAGCCTCTATGAGGTGACATGGCCTCAAGACTGGTCGGTGGCAGACCAGAGCAGAATCACCATTTAGGAATGCTCCACCAGCCTGGAGCAGAGCACATCTGCAATGAACAGAGGAACGTAATCAGTCACAAGCAGGAACACTGGTTAATCTTAGTCCTTAATGTCAAAGTCATTCTGACAAGCTAACGCTATAAAGTTTGCCAGAGCACTCTGTTCTCATGCGGGGAAGTATCTTAAGTTGGCATTTTATTCCACCCAGGATGATAAAAAATGTTTACATAATTTTAAAAATATAAAAATAATATCAAAGAAAATGTAGAAAACAGAGAGAAGAAAAATCACTAATAGCCCCACTCAAAGACAATTATTTTGCCACTTTGCATATCCAAGTCCAATGTTTGTATATGTTTTACATTTTTTTACCTGTACATGTTTTTACATTATGTATATATTTTGCATGATTTATACACACACGCTTCCCATATATAAAATTGTACACCTTTATTTTTACTCTTCTCCTTGGTATTATCACACACTTTTGAATAGTTTTCTACTTTTCCTTTAAAGGAGTTATCAAAAAACAATTTTAAGAAAATAATACCTTAATGAAGTGTTTTTAAATGAATTATTAAAATACAATAGCATTTTTTCATATTGTAGCAATGTTCACGTATATCTAAGTCTCCATATTTAAATTGAGAAAATTCTCTGACTACTTGGGATGAAAGTCTTTCATCCACAGTCATTCTCATCTATGAATATTTTAAGGCAGAGCAGATTTTTTAGTGTACTCCCACCAATACCTTGACCTTATATCACAAGTTATCTTCAAAGATAATGTTTTGCCTCTCCATAGTGATTCATAGGGTGTATTACTTTCCCCAAAAATAAATAGTTCAAGTGAATGTAAAATATCCGAGGTAAATGGATGTACATTTACCGCATATAAGATCCTGTGTTTTCCTGCTTGAGAAGAAAATCTCTCTCTCTTTTATAGATGAGCCTGTTTTCCAGAACATTGTCTTTATATATATTGATTTCAGAGAGGAAAGGAGAGGGGGAGGGAAATAGAAACATCAATGATGAGAGAGAGTCATTGATTGGCTGCTTCCTTCAAGCCTCACACTGGGGATTGAGCCTGCAACCCGGGCATGTGCCCTGACCAGAGATCAAACCACAACCTCCTCGTTCATAGGTAAAGGCTCAACCACTGATCCAAGCCAGCTGGGCAAGAACATTACCTTTTTAAAGTTAATCCCTGGTGGTATTTGAGCAAGAAATGTAGGGGAATTGTCATTATGGTGAAAATGAGCACATGGTCTTTATGAAGGATTTGAGAGCTCAAAATAAAGAAAAAGGGACCATTGAGATTAATGTTAGGAAAAGGATAAAGAAGACATAGAAAAATATTTTTATTTTTAATAATATTTCTAAGGGTATTTGAATTCTGAAACCTACCTGGGATGAAAATATCCAATTGTTCATCTTTTATTGAACATCAACTGTTACCTGTGCATGTGACAATGATTAAATCCTTATCTGAGTCTCAGTTTACTCATCTGTTATCAGTGCATTAAATGATACAGTTTCTAAGATTCATTCTTGTTCCTCAAATCTAGTCTGAACCACTGCCACCACCACCATTACCATCACCACCACCTCCAAAAGTATTAATTAAAACCAGAAGATTTAATACAAAGAGTATGAAAGAGGGTTCTTGCATTCAATGGACCTCAATGTAGAATAGTAAAATATAATAAATAAGGGATTATAAATAAATGTAATACATAGATTAAACATTTTAACTTAATATACATAAATGACCACACATTTGCCAACCTTTTGATGTAAAATTAAAAAAAAAATAGGGCTAGTGATTGTACCATAATATATTATTTATAATTCTTAGTCTTTGTTTCTATGAAGTAAAGTGAGAATTTACAGATTTTTTTTGAAGATCTGTATGCAAAATCCTGCTTTGTTTTTTTTCTTTTTCTAATCTGTTATTACTTACATATGAACTTAAGGGTCTTTTTTTTTGGTGACTACATATTGAGTCTATCCAAAGTATTTCACTTAGCTTTATAGATCCAACTTCTGTCAAACTTTAGTTTTTTAATATGTAAATATATTATACTGGAGGTCCAGTGCACAAAATTCGTGCACTGGGTGGGGGCTGTCTCTCAGCCCAGCCCGCACCCTCTCCAATCTGGGACCCCTTGGAGGATGTCTGACTGCCGATCCCTGTGATCAGGCCTAAACCGGCAGTCAGACATCCCTCTCACAATCCGGGACTGCTGGCTCCTAACCACTCCCCTGCCAGCCTGATTGACACCTAACTGCTCCCCTGCTAGCCCAATCACCCCTAACTGCCCTCCTCTGTAGGACTGGTCCCCTGCAACTGCCCTCCCCTTCAGGCCTGGTCACCCCCAACTGCCCTCCCCTGCTGGCCATCTTGTGACAATGTGGGGGTGGCCATCTTGTGATGATGTGGGGGCAGCCATCTTATGATGCAAGGGTGTGAGGGTCAATTTGCATATTACCTCTTTATTATATAGGATAATTACAATTTTATTTATAACTGTTAAAAGAAGGTTTGAGAACAAACTCAGCTGACTTTTGGTAAGCAAATGAGTGTCTCATGAGAACAGAAGTGCTCAGGTAACTATAGGGTGTCCCAAAATTCATGCAAGATTTGAATTTTGCGTGAGCATTAACAACAACAACAACAAAAAATAAAAGCCTAATTTTACTTGGTTTATTGAATCAGATTCTAATATCTGTTGTCCTTTGATTTCAATCCCTTCAATTTGATAAGCATTACCAAGTACCAATTATGGCCCAGGAGCAGGGACAATGAAGACCAATGAAGACCACGGCTTTGCATATGTGCCAACAAAGCTGTGGAGGCCATTTACCCAATGTGCTATTCCATACATAACCTTATACTGTATATTTTATGAATCAATAAAAACTTTACAATTTTTCATTATAAACCTGTGTTTTCCATCAAAATTACTTCTTGTGTGAATTTTGGGACACCCTATAGTAAAGAATAGTCACTGTGTCTTGGGCAACAGTCACTATCATTTGCAGAGGGACTGTGAGTGCCTGTTAACCCAGCAGTTATGCTCAGTAGAGACTGTTTAATAAACTCTATTTGGGGATAACACATAAGCATATAAAAAAGTGTGTAAAAACATGGTAGAAATCACTATAGACAATATATAAATGCATGTGATAGAATGTCTAATAACTAATTGGACAGTGTTTGGTGCATAATGAGTCCAGAAAGAACACTTCCAAGTAAAGAGTGTTATGAGGTAATAGTGTGTGCTTTTTCCCACTCCTAAATATTTCCTTTCATAAATAGAATTAGGGGAACACTACAGTCTCTGCCTCTACAATCCTCCCATCCTAGGAGAATACAATGCCTTTTCTTATTGGAACATTTAAGCTTAACATCTTCCTTCTTCCCTTTTGGGAATAGCACACTGTCTGGAGTGGGCATGCTATCCCAGGATTAGGTTCTGCCCCAGGGAGTAGAGGGGTCTTGCCCCAGCCCAGAGCTGCCTGTGGTTTGGAATTTGATATAAGTAAGCAACCAGTAGATAGATCTAAGCCACATTCTTCAAGCCAGTCTTTATCAACAATAAAGTAATATTTCGGCTCCCAACTGCTTATTTATTATCTATTTTTTCATTTGATTCGGAACTTGAGTGAAGAAGAAGTAGTGGCCCTTTCAAAGAATCCAGCAAGGAGATCAAAGGAAGATTCATGAAAGACATGGAGACAGAAATTTCATTTTCATTGAAATTGGCTTATAATAGGTCTGTCACTCCCAATTCTTTGCAAGGTTACCTCTTCCCACTCTACTGCCAGAATATTTTTAAAAATGTTCCTGTGTCTAAGTTTCTCAGTTACGTCCTTAACATAACATCCAAGGCTCTTTATGAGGAGGGTTACCATTCATAGTTTTGTTGGGAAAGTCATCTGCTATTTTGTTCATCTGCTATTTTGGTGTCATCGTTTATAGCATCCCTTTTACTTTCAAAAGTTTTCCAATTTCAGAAAGTTTTATTGTCACCATATGTAGGATCTACCTGCTACTGTCTATCTTGCATTTTTAGCTCCATCTTGCATTTTTAGCTCCATACAACATAATCCACTCGGCAGTCCCAAACAATGCATGTGTGTTGAGTCCTCTGGCCTTTGTCAAAGCTGCTTCTTTTACATGGAATGCCTTTTATCCCCTCCTGAATTTGGTAAAATCCTACTTTTTCTTTGTGGTCCAGATCCAAGGTAACTGATTCTGTCGAGTCTTCTATGCTCCTCTCTGCTCATCTATTGCACTTTGCCACTTGAATGAAGTGAATTCTGAGGCTCCAAAGCACCAATATATTTTGATCAACGCATACAATTTAATTTTTGCTAAAACCGGATATGCATAATGTTAAAGCATTTAAAGAGTGAACATGGAGTGGAGAGGGTCCTCCATTATGCTTCCCAGCTGGGTACAAGATGCTCTATAAGAGTGAAGCAGAGTCAGATGTTAAGTGAATGACAGAGAATAAGCCCAGGTTCAGCATGACATGTGAGAACTCTTCCTGGTGAGTATATAACAGCGCTTGTTTAGATGATCAGTAAACAGTGCAGCTCTAGCAGTGGCTGTGCTGAGAACAGTGGTTCCTTTTATGGCCGCCATGAAGACACTGTGATGCTGTGCTAGTGATCGCACTGTAACTATTGCTAACCTGCTTAGTGTCCCATTGAGTCTTTTAAGCACTTCAAGTGCATGCCAGAACTTCAAGTGTTCAACTCTGTGCTGTGATGCCGAGAGAGAGAGAGAGAGAGAGAGAGAGAGAGAGAGAGAGAGAGAGAGAGAGAGAGATTAGTATAGTAATTAAGGGCACAGGTATTTTTGAATAAAAAAAGTCCTGAGAATATATTCTGCCACAGCCTAAGTGTGACCTTAGACAACTCATTTAAACGCTCCAAACTAAGTTTCTTTTTCATTAAAAGAGGAGGAAATGTCTATAAGGGTTGTTGTGTTGACCACATAAAATCATGCTTGTAAAAGGCTCGTGGAGTAAGTACTCACTAAATATTGCCACCCCTGCCTAGGTAACCTTTATGTACTCTAATAGGTTGCATAATAATACCATTGGAGCTAATCAACCAGGGCACCTTTGTGACTGTGGGGGGAAATGAGCAAAAGAAAACGAAGATATTTGGACTATCTGACAGCAGTGTGGTGGCTGAGCAGCAGTTTCAGTGCAAAGCAAAGACAGTGACCTTATCAGAAGAGATTCAAGTCATCCCAGGAGACACATAAGAAAATGGAAGGAAATCACGAGTGGAAAAGTATTCAGAGTTCAGTCCATGGGAAATGAATCAAGTTAAAATAAGAAAGAAGTATGACCTCAGTCAAAAGGGGCTAAGACATCAATCTTCTTCAGGAACCAATGTGAAATGAGCTCATAAAAGAACGGGATCAAGTAATTAGCCTAATCTCCCAGGGAGAGGTTTTGAGACAGACTGTTGCCACCCAATCAGCGGTGAAATGTTTCGAAGAACGTCTTATGAATAAATTAATTAACTGGGCCTTGATCTCCTAAGAAAATGAACAGGGCATCCACCACAAGCTTGAATGCCCATTTGACCCACTTGATAGGGCAAAGATAGTGCAGACACTTTCACACGCTGAGCATTTACATTCATGTAAATCCAGTCACTACGATGCTTGTCTCGGTGTAAATGCTGAGTACATGTTGACTGTATCTAAAACAGAACACAGTTATATTTAAACCGTATCTTTAATCCTAATATACAATAGTGATTGATGGGGAAGTTTCTAATACACTGGCAGGACTAAGGATGGAGGTATTTTGGAGCCAAACAGACTTTTTCATCTTTTCAAATCCCATGGGAGACATGTATGTACCTAGGACCAGATCTTAAAACAGGCTGTTTTTATAGAAGTTTCTGGGAGTTGCCAAGGATGTCACATAGAAGTAATATACACATTGTTATCTGCATTTCCTGGGGAAAATAAGTCAAATCACTTACCATTTCAGGAGAAAACAGTCTGAAATTTTGAGGTCTTAAGAAACTCACCAAAATTCTGTCATGGGATGGTGTGAACTCTTAAAGTTTTGTGATTTCATGGCTAGGGGATATTTTAAAATACATTTTAGCTAAAATGAGGGTAAAGGAAGCAGGGTACAAAACTGTACCTGTTTATATAGAAATTATATATATATAAATATATATATACATATATATAAATATATATACATATATATAAATATATATACATATATATATATAATTTGGCTAATAATATATTTGAAAGAACTTTACACCTGTGGGAAGTTTAAAAAATGAAGTTCAGGGCTAGCTGAGAATAAAGGACTTTCTTTATTTTATTCATCAATATAATGTAACTATGGAGATCTTTGCAAATGACTCCAAGTTCTCTGAACTTTTGTGCATTTAACTCAGATTTCTAATACCATTTTAACATTTTATACAGTGGTTTAATCATATAGAGTATTCAGCTCAAAAAAATTAGGAACAGATGGTGAGAATGGACTCATTCCCATTTCTGATGTGCACTTTATTATACTACTTTCAAAGAGTGACTTAAAGCACATTCCAAAAATGTTCAGTAGGTGTGTGGACTGCATCTCTTGAGAAATGACTGTTTTGTGCAGTATTCCCAGCTCTGTTTCAGCATGTAATGGGACGCTTTACATAGGAAACAAAGCAAATTAATATCTAGTGATGCAAATACCCAACACAATTGTTTTATAACATAAATGAATTTTAGAGTTTGAGTCTCTTTTTAAAATAAAAAGTCTATTCAAAAAGAACTTTTTACAACACTCAGTATCACATCACAGTGAAATGGTGTTTTTGGGTTTTTGTTTTCTTTTTTGTATTTTCTAATATTTTTATTGAGCTATAATTGATTTATAACATTATATTTGTTATAGGTGGATAACATGATTTGCTATTTCTCTATATATTGCAAAATAATCACCACAATAAATAAAATATTTTGAAAATTCCAGATTTCAGAAATTAATTATAAAATGGTAAATAAAAATAATAATAGTGTTATCTAATATTAAGTGAGTAGCTGTTATTTGCCAGGAATTATTTTAAGTGCTCTACATTTTTAAATCTCAAGATTACCCCAATTTTAGGAAATAAATTTTAGGGATAAGTTTATCCCCCTTTGATAGATAACAAAAATGAGATACAAAGAAATTCAATATTGTGCCTTCCCAAGCTTTATAAATAACATATTTTGTTAGAGAACAATTAATGGTAACATTTGCTCAGTAGTAGAATATCTACAGAGTAAGAGAATATTGTTGATCCTTGAAGGTGCTTACTACCATATGACATTATAGTTTGTGTCTCCAAAAATAAAACAGCAATGAGTAAACCTGCTCTAAGTATACCATTGGCTCAATGTACTTCCCCTATATCCCAAAAAAGTCACTAGAATTATGTTCTTCTGCTTCTTGTGTCATAGCTCTTTTATTAGAATAAGCAGTGCAGAGAGTGAGGCAGGCTGATGCGTCTCTATAGAGGTAATATTTTGCTATGAGCACTCTGCCTGGGGTGAGAGAGGCTAGATGCATATGGAAAAACAATGATGCAGGTCTGATTCCATAAGGAAATGCCCTGCAAACACTACTAAAGTGATCTGTACAGAATGTACTTTGGCGTTCTTGAGTCACACCTCCTCTTACAGAGATTTTTCAAAATAACATCTTGTCTTGGAACATTAAATATTTTCTTCATGCTACATCCAAAAGAGCATGCTTTCTTGAGAAATAAAAGATGGATAACGAAGGAAGAGAGCCCTGTCTACTAGTATTTTATCAAGTCACCAAGGGTTGGCTTGAACTTCTGGGTTTACAGTTTCAGAACACTACACTGGTTTAGGCTCAGAAGTAGTTCCAGCCCACCTTGTGTGCTGCATGAGCAGTGGTTGCCAACATTAGTGTACATCAGAATCACGCGGAGGCTTCCAAAAATTCATTTTATCGAGACCCTGACCCAGAGTGGTTTTGTAATGAAGTTTATTGTGGTAATATTGGTTAATAACATTATATAAATTTCAGGTATACAACATCTGTATACTCAACTGTGTACAGAGTTTTTGATTTAGTAGGCCTAGGATGGGGCTGAAGAACTTGGATTTCTAATAAGTCCCCAGGTAATGTTGACATTGCTAGCTGAGTGATTACACTTTGAAAACCACAATTCAGTGTGAGCTACTTGAGTCTTAAAGCCGAGCCTCAATCATTGTGATTTTCAGATGATTTTTAATGTCTTTGATTATTCTCTCTTTCAATTGATATTATTTAATGTTATATAATTGGTTATGATAAATGGATAGATCGATAAATTTATACCCCCTTTTTTCAAGGATGGTTGCCCTGTACATGCTTCTCTTCTGGGCACTTGGATCCTAAATCAAAATAATAGAAATGTAAAGTTTTGTGAAGGGATACATTCACGTATATAAACCTTCCTTCTTATATTACCACCAACTATAGGTGGTAGTTGTGCTCAAATGAAAATATATTTTTTAATTCAGAAAACAGCAATATGCCTCAAGTTCATCATCTTTCTAAATGACAAAGAATAATCATCGGCAGCTTCCCAGAGTATATACAGGGCTTATAAAGTAACAGGCATTGTGTTAGATCACTCCCATTATCTTCTCTTTTGTAAAAAGAGTCACTTCTTTTAATGGGTTTAGAATAGTGCAAATAAAGATTTTTTTTTTGCATAATTTCTATCAGGTTCTGAGAGCAAAATTTTGGAATGACTTAGATATGCTTTCCCTTTTCAAGGAAGATTATAAATTTAATTTTGAAATAAAAAATGTTTATTAACTAATGTTATAAAAAGAAAACACATTGAAAGCTGGTCAGAAGTTATTTTCCTTAAATAACTTATTTGGTTTTAATTTACAGCCACTAACATGTGGCTTAATATGAAACTCATTTTATAGGTTGTTGACATACTATATTTAATGTCACCTGTTAGATATTCTCTTTATCAGATAATTCTAAACACAGCTATGTTATTAAGGTACAGTATTTAAAGAAATGTTTACAAACTTTAAAAAATAGCCTATCATCTGTTTGAAGTAATTTTGCAGTCACTAAGAGTAAAACTGTATTACCATCAGGAGACACAAAAATACAGACCAAAGGCTGTATTTTCTCCACTTGTTTGTATTGTGAAGTACAGTTAAATAGTGTCTCTCTTTCAAGGCATGGAACCCCAGCCAATAATACAGCTGATGATGAAACTATTTGAAAGAGAGATGTGGCTTTTGTTGGGACCTGGCTGGATGACTTTGCTTAGTGGAAAGCAAAAGTGCTTTTGCTCTATCACACATATTTTACAAGGCAAGGAGCTTTAGAGAGGGAGGATAGCAGAAACTATTAGAAGATTAATGAGAATCCCATGGCCTGTTCTTTCTTGAACCATATTTACTGGGCAAGTAAATCTACTGAAAAAAAAATTAATGTAATACATATTTTTGTGTGTGTAAATCTGGTTTAAGGTGAGATCGTAAACACAAGATTAATAACATTTTATCTAAAATGAAAGACTCAAGGAAAATAATACTAAAGGGAAAAGATAGGAAAATTTTCATTGTGTACACCAATTAGATATTTTGCTGTTCATGGGTTTTCTCAAAAACATAAAGTAATAGAGGATAGAAGTGAAATGTATTGTACTAACAATATATAAATGTACAGGTCAAATAATTTTAAAACTGCTTTACCAGTAGTATTTGGTACTTTTTACAATAAAATATAGACTTATGAATTCATGACATAAAATTAATAGAAAAAAACGAGTATCATGTTTTTTTAAAAATTCCAAGTTTGATATCAAGTTTATATAATCTATAATAATAAAAGGGTAATATGCTAATTAGACCAAACATCCTTCCAGACATCATTTTGGACCAAGCCGGGACCAGAGCAAAGCAGCCCAGGTTCTGGGTGCCTGCCGGTGGTGCCCAGAGCAAAGCCCAGGTCCCGGGTGCTGGAGAGAAGCCAGTGCCAGCAGCCAGGGGAAGGAAGGCCTACTCCTGCACAAATTTTCATGCATTGGGCTTCTAGTCCTATATAATAAAAGCTAAGTATCCGGTGGCCCAGTCATCCGTTCAACCAATCAAAGCTTAATATGCTAAGGCAGCTCAACTGCTTGCTATGACATGCACTGACCACCAAGGGGCAGACACTCCCACCAGTAGGTTAGCTTGCTGCTGGGGTCTGGCCGATCAGGACTGAGCAAGATGGACTGGACACACCCTGGAGCCCTCCCGTGGTCCTTTCTAGGCTGGCCAACCTTTTGTGTGTCTCCCCGGTCCCGATCATGTACCAGTAGGGTCCCTTGGCCTGGCCTATACCCTCTCGCAATCCAGGACCCCTCGGGGGATGTTGGAGACCCAGTTTCGGCCCAATCCCACAGGGGGAGTGCTGCTCAGCCAGAAGCTGGGCTCACAGCTGGCGAGTGCAGCGACGGTGGCAGGAGCCTCTCCCACCTTCGCGGGAGGAATTTAAGGATGTCTGACTGCCGAGGGGAGCAAGCCTAAGCCGTCAGTCCGACATGCCCCGAAGGCTCCCAGACTGGGCAGGCCAGGCTGAGGGAACCCCTTCATCCCCCCCATCCCCCCCGAGTGCATGAATTTCATATATAGACTAGAGGCCGAGTGCATGCACTGGGCCTCTAGTCTGTATATATATAAGCCAAGTGACCAGAATGACTGGAACGACTGGCCAACCTCCCATGGCCTCTCCCCCCAGCTGGCCCCACCCCTGACCACCACCCCTCCACCCTAATCGGGTGCAGGGCCATCCAGCCAACCTCACGCAGCCCCTCCCCCTGGCCGGCCGGCCCCGATTGGCCCTGATCGGGACGGACCGGCCAGACCCCACCCATGCACAAATTCATGCACCAGGCCTCTAGTACTTATATAAAACGTTTTATAAAAATAAACAGATTGAACTGGTTTTTATCTGTCAGTGGTTTAGAGCAGCATAATAAATGTAAACTTCATATCCCAAGTAAAAAAGACAGAATAACCCAGGCAATTCCGTATTAGTTTTAAAATATATCCATCCTTAGTAGAGAGCCCCTTTCTTTGTAGACTTTCCTCCTTCCCTTACTTGCCGCCTCCCAACAGGGGCAGCATGTCAAGCTCTAGCAGAAAATATTCAAATGCTAAAGAAGTGCACTCTGTTCTGTTGACAGGGACAAATGTTGCAACAAAGTTGGACTATTTTTAGATAATTGCTTTTATAGCCAGATGTTATAAAATGTAAAATAAGTGTTATATTTCCTCTAACGATTTTGGATCACTTTACATTTCTAAACAAAATAGTATCCAAAAATGCAGATGCACATTGACCCAGGACAGAATTCACTTTTGGAAAAGAACAAATTAAAGAAATGGAGTCAGAGAAATTAAGTGGGAATTTAAGTAGCACCATCAAACTTGTGATGTAACCCCAGTCACATACCCATGGTAAAGAATATCATAAATATCATGACTGGAATGTCCTGCCCCATCATGAGTTGATGATGATCACAAATGTCAACTATATAGACTTTAGAATGAAATAAAATATTTACATCTACACTAATAAAGGACAAAGATGCTAATTGACCGTACCTTCGCTACGCCCCAAGCCACTCCCACCAGCCAATCAGAGCGACTATATGCAAATTAACCTAACCAAGATGGCGGCTGGCAACCATGGAGCTGGAGCAAGCAGGAGGCTTGGTTGCCCCGGCGATGGAGGAAGCCAAGCTTCCCACCTGCCCTGAGCAGGCTGTGGCCTCTGCTCATGGCAACAAAGTTTCAATTATAGAAGACAAATAAATCCCAGATACCTGCTTCCAGCCAGCCTCTACTGGGAGCTTGGGTGGCTGGGGGCTGAGGCCAGCCTGCAAACAGCCATCAGCCCCTCACCCAGGATGGCCACACCCTCATGGGGTGAGGGTCCCCACATGGGGGCTTAGCCAGCCCGAAAACGGCCCTCAGCACCTCACCCAGACTGGCCAGGCACCCCAGCAGGACTCCCCACCCTGAAAGGGCTGTGGCCAGCCTGTAAACAGCCCTCAGCCCCTCACCCAGGATGGCCAGGTACCCCAGTGGGGACCCCCACCCTGAAGGCGCTGTGGCCAGCCTGCAAACAGCCATCAGCCACTCACCCAGGCTGGGCACACCCTCATGGGGTGAGGGTCCCTGCTGGGGGGCTTGGCCAGCCTGCAAACAGCCATCAGCCACTCACCCAGACTGGCCAGGCACCCCAGCAAGACCCCCCCAACCTGAAGGGGGTGTGGCCAGCGTGAAAAAGGCCATAAGCCCCTCACCCAGACTGGCCAGGCACCCCAGTGGGAACCCCCACACCGAAGGTGCTGTGGCCAGCCTGCAAACAGCCATCAGCCCCTCACCCAGGCTGGCCAGGCACTCCTATATAATAAAAGGGTAATATGCAAATTGACCCTAACAGCAGAACAACTGGGAATGACTGGTCACTATGACACACACTGACCACCAGGGGGCAGATGCTCAATGCAGGAGCTGCCCCCTGGTGGTCAATGTGCTCCCACAGGGGGAGCTCTGCTCAGCCACAAGCCAGGCTGACGGCTGCCAGTACAGCGGTGGTTGTGGGAGCCTCTCCCACCTCCTCAGCAGCACTAAGGATGTCCGACTGCAGCTTAGGCCTGCTCCCCGCTGGCAAGTGGACATCTCCCAAGGGCTCCCGGGCTGCCAGAAGGATGTCTGACTGCCAGCTTAGGCACAATCCCCCAGGGAGAGGGCCTAAGCCAGCAGGTGGTCATCCCCAGAGGGGTGCCAGACTGGGAAAGGGCACAGGCAGGGCTGAGGGATCCCCTGAGTGCACAAATTTTTGTGCACTGGGCCTCTAGTTTAAATATAAATGTGTTTGGTCTTCTTAAAACTTATTGTATTTCAGAAATACTATTGCTTAGCCTGACCAGAAATACTATTGCCTTAGTGGGATCCATGAACCAGGAGGTCATGGTTCAATTCCCAGTCAGGACATATGTCCAGTTGCAGGCTTGATCCCCTTGATCCCCAGTAGGAGTTGTGCAGGAGGCAGCTAATCAAGGATTCTCTCTCTCTCTCTCTCTCTCTCTCTTTAAATATATTTTTATTGATTTCAGAGAGGAAGGGACAAGGAGAGAGAGAAACATCAGTGATGATAGAAAATCATTGCCTCTTACATACCCCACACTGGAGATCATGCCTGCAACCCAGGCATGTGCCCTGACTGGTATTCAAAACATGACTGCCTGGTTCATAGGTTGACACTCAACCACTGGCTACTGGGTATCTCTATTTGGGTGCCCAATAGGTATCTCAAAATTTAACCATTTCAGAACAGATATCTTGGCTCTACCTCAGCGCTAAACCTGCCCTACCTCCAAATGTTCCTTCTTTCAGATTTCTTCACTCACTGTCAATGGAACCTAGATGACCATACTGCAAATATAAAAGGAAAAATTGATTCCACAAACCAACTGATAGAACATTTTCAAGGTTCCTCACATGTTCTCCAGCTTTGCATTTCAATGCCAAAGGCAAAAAAGTGGCTATACTTCTCGTGTACCCCAAATCTGACCATTTTTATTGAATAATGACCACCTTGTTCACTATCATCTTGTCTCACTTGAAATAGTGTAAAAGCCTCCTAACCTGCTCCTCAGTTTCTATTATTGGCTTTCACATGGCTCATTTCCACATACTAGTTAGGGCAAGCTTTCAGAAATGTAGATAAAATACTGTCACTCCTCTGATTAAATCTCTCCAATGGCTTATCACTAGGGTTAGAATAAAATCTAAGTTCATTGTCTTGGCCTAAAACTATCATTTGATTTGGCCTCTGATTACCTGCCTAACCATTCACCACATTCCAACCAAACAGACTTCCTTTGCCAAGTTCATTCTCTCATCAGGGCTTTTTCATATTCTACTTACAATGTCCTTGCCTTAGTTTTTTAAATTCTGGTCCTTTTTAATAATTCACGTCTCAACTCAAATGTTAAGTCCTGAAACAGATATTCTTGGCCATCACATTTAAGGCAACTCTTCCTCCTATCACTACCCCAGTCACTCCTGATCCCATATTTCACTTTTGTTTTTTAAGGCACTACTTACCAAGTGAAAGTGTCTCACTTAATTATTTGGGTGTGTGTTTATATCTTTCTCTGTTGGAAGGTAATCACCATAAGAGAAATCACCTTTATTGACTCTTACACTACCTGGTGTCAACTACCAGGAACAAAATATCCACTCATTGAATGCCATTAACTACTTCAAAATAGCAGATGGCAATAATAAAACAACAAAAATATGTGCTTATTGTGAGTAATGTTCATATGTTCACAAATATATTTAAGTGTTCTAATTAAAATAGAAAAAAATAAAGTTATATAATTACTTTGAAATTCTAAATCAGTGGAAGAAATGTTTGTATTTAAAGTATTGATTTAATATCCTTACATTCAAAAATACTCTTTACTGCACATCGAGTACAGAATCTAATCATACAGAATCTAATTACTACTAATAAAGATATACTATCAAGCAATAATAATGCAATTATTATGATTCGGTTTATAAAAGAAGAAACATAAGCAAAATAACATCACCTAATAAAATTTTAACTCACATTTAAAGATCCAAACATCCCTGCAGTGGGCTGATTCATATGAATAGTACAGAGTAATTTCAGATTTAATAAATTAATAATAGTCATTGCCTTTAATGAAGGTCATGCAATTTTCTTCTTCAAGTCAATATAATAATTTTTAACTTTTATAACTCAGGGAAAAATTACATGGAGGCTTAGTAACTACTCAAGTAAGTCATGAATAGCAAAGGTACACTTCACTCTCATGTATCAGTGTAAAATAAACACGATTATGATTTCATTGTGTAGTCTTGTATTGGTGAATACTCAAAATGTTGCCTATAAATTCTTAGAATCATATTAAATATACTGAAGGAAGATGGGTTAATGTCCCTTGAGATTGCCATGAAAAATAAATCTCTTTTTCATTTGACTAGTCAGGTGGGAAAATATGAACACAAAGTCAATACTACTTTACATATCATACTGTGCTTTTTCCAAAGGCTCAAGAATATCTACTTTTCCAAATAGTGATAATCCTTTCCACTTTATAGTTTACAAATCGCATCACATACATTATTTCATTTGAGTCTTATAACAATTATGTGAGGTAAGTATAGCGTTGTATTGTTTCATTTTTATAAACAAGAAAAGAGGAAAAAAAAACACGAGGATCAAAAATTTAAGTGATTTTTCCAAATTGCATGGCTAGAAAAGGACAGACTAACTACATAGACCAGGGTTGACATTTCTATCCCAGCATTCTTTCCATCATGCTACCCACCTCTGTTAATTTCCTGACAAGTAGGACATGTAGCAATTAAAGAACAGTGCCTTGAGCTATAGCTACCCATGGAAGTGTCATGACATCCATGTTTCCCTGCAATGGCAGATGCAGTTCTGATTCTGAGCAGGACCTGTCTCTTAAAAACAAGGGTTAGAAAACCCTCTTCCATCAACAAAGCAAAGAACAGAATACTAATTCCACACAGAGAAAGCAGCTGCCGTAGTCGGAGCTCTCAGAATAGAAGAGCAGTGAGCAGCTCGCTGGAAACTACTCTCAAAAGACAGCAGTTCCCAGAACATATTGAAGTGAAGCACAGCTTTTCATAGAAGTCAACTGATAAAGACCCAGTGCTTAAAGTTTATACATAGAGGAGGAAAAACAGGGAAAGACTAAGAAACTTGTATTAAGGAGCCTGTTGCTAGGTCAGGCAGATTTGGGCAAGAGAAACTTGATATGGAAAGATCAAAACCCAGATAGACCATATCACATTGTTAAATATTACGAATCTTATGTGAGGGGAAATTTAAAATATCAGAACCTCTGTTATGCCTATTATAGATCTTACCTGACTGCACTGTAAATTGTATAGAACTTTCCTTTGGTTCATGGTCATGGGTTACTCTAGACAAATAAATTTCTTACCTTTTTTAAGTTCCAATATGAAGAGACATCTCTTGATATGCTTATATGAAGATACCTAAAAAACACAGGTCTTATTAGAACTAAAATTCTAGAGCAAAATGTGATTGAATGAGTCAGTTAACCAAACTTATAACTTTTGAATGAAGTTTATTTCTGTCCTAGGCTGACTGTGTCCCTCTGCTCATGGTCACTGCTTCCCTCAAGGCCAAGATTGATCATGCCTATGTCCATCAAACCCCCCAAAAGTGCTTCCTCCCCTATCCTCCCTGGGCCTAAGTGGGATAATAATTTGCCTGCTAATATGCCCCAGATTGTTGCAATATCCTTTGTGGTTACCACACACCCACACCTTTATAATTAGAATCTCTATAAATATGTCATTCTAGAATTAAGTGTGCCATCTGCTTCCTGTTGGTACTCAGATACAGATAGGACTCTTTGTTACGTAGTTCTCATCACAATCATAACATCTGCATTTTAGTATTTCCTATTGGCACCAATGAAACTCAAGCTTGTAGAATTTACGTAGTTTACCTAATGTCACATAGATGGTAATGAGGCACCAGAATTTTGATATAGAATAGTCTGAGCCAAAACCTCCTCTGATATTTCCACTATATTTCATTGACTGGAGTTTTTATTATATGTATATTTCACATGTGTATGCTTTATTGGTAACAAAGATTGTTGTAAAGTTACAGAATGTTTGAGAGAGAAAAAAATAAGTGATAAGCTATCTCAAACCCTTTATAAATAAATGAGTTTAGAAAACTGGGGCAAAAAGTAATTTGCTCCAATTCACAAAGGTATTGACTGCCAGCCAAGCATCCCCCTACACACACTTTAAATAAAGAGATATGTAATAATCAATGACCTACTGATGCAGAGAAGTACACTGCTATTGGTAAAATGTTACAACCACTGAGGAAAACAGATTGGTAGTTTCTTAAAATACTTACTGTATGATCCAGAGATACTATTACCGGTATTTACTACCCACTCCCCTCCCCAAACAAAATCATATTGTTACAGCGGGCAGTTAGTTGTTAACAAAAAAGAAGGGAGCAAACATCTGATTAAACTGGATTAACTAGGAAGGGGCAGTTTTGCAATTACCCACACCCTCCCCCTGATTAACTAAGGGGCGGGGGACCCTGAGGGGTAAGTCCTTTTACTAAGCTATTAAGCACAATCTCCTTTGAAGCCAAAACGATGATCATAAAGGGGAGGAGACTACCCTAGGGGAAAAAGACCTCATAGGATAAGGGCATAAAACCCTAGAATATCCAGGAAAGGTGTTGGATAGGGGGAGGTCACTAGCACAGGCCTAGGAAAGCCAGGAAAGAGATTGAGGAGTTTGAAAGAAAGCCTGCTCTTTCCCCAAACCCAAGGAAATATATGGAAGTTGAATGAAGGCCTTTCTCTGGGTAGCAGCTGTGTAGGCCAAAGTGCAATGCCAATTGTGGCCTGGGTGCCATCAAGCCTTGGCAACAGATGTACAGATGGGAAAATGAGGCACAGAGAAGGTAAGTTAGTTGCCCAAGGTCACACAGCTAAGAATTTTGATGCCAGCTTGGAAGAGGGACTGAGCTGGACTACCAGAGCCTTGGGTGCTGGGGGTCATGGCATCGCACCTCTGGGCCCTGACCCTTCTGGGCCTGGTGGCCACAGTGTGGGTCTGTGGCCCCAGAAGCTCCACTTCTTCCACAGCAAGGGGGAGCTGAGCCACCTGGTCAAGGGGGAGCTGAGTCACCTGGCGGTGGCATATCTGGGGGCAGATTGACAACATCAACCAGCTTCTGCTCCCGTACCGCTGGGGAAGTGCCTCATCCAGTGAGGTATCCTTTGCAGTACACTAATGGATCTTACCACTTGTGCTCAATACTCCTCCACAAGTGTCCCTGAAATGCTTTTCCTATAACACTGCAAGAACCTATTTCCAGACCAGTCTTCCTCCAGTAACAAAATGCCTGTACAAAGATTTGAATACAAATGTTCATAGCGACTTTATTTGTAATCGCCAAAAACTAGAATCAACCCAATGCCCATCAATAGATCAACAGATAAACAAACTGTGGTAATTCTACACAATAGAATATTACTCAGCAACAAAACTACTTACTGATAAGACACATGCAACAATGTGGATGAGTCTCAAAATAATGTGCTAAGTGAAAGAAACCAGACTTCCCCCTAAAAAAAACACATGCATTTTTTTGTTCCATTTAAAATTCTAGAAAATTCAATATATTATGTAGTAACAGAAAATAAATGAGTGGCACCTGGGGACTGGGAAGGAGAAAGTAACAGGAGTTGGGGGAGGGTGGAAGGTGAAAAACAGAAATTACAAAGGGTTATGAGGTTAATTTAGGGAACTAAAGTCATGTTCATTATTTTGATTCTGTTGACAGATTTACAGGTGTATACATATATCAACTTATTCAAAATGTACATTTTATATATGTAACATTTATTGATTTATTGTATGTCATTTATACCATAATAAAGTTGTTTAGAATTTTACAATGACCATGTTTTACTTTTTATATTTAAACTATTTTCATTAACTGTGGTTACATTATTATGGATCCAGACTCTGACCTTTTAGCAGTAACATAGAGGATAAAGAGTTTCTCTCAAGGGAAATGTTTAGGAAAAAGTCCTGTGTGGCCAGTTAGGTGGGGGAGATGACCCAGAAGTCTCTCCATGAAATCTAGGCATAAGAGGAGGACAGCAAAGCAGTGGGAAGGGAAAACCAGAGCATTAAGAAAGATGAACATGGGTTAGGAGGTGGAAGTGAGTTTGGAAAAGTCCAGGAGCACATGAAGGCCAAGGTCAGGAGTTGAAGATCTAAGATATTCTCCCAGGATGGTCACCTAAAAGGTACAATATAACTAGGTTTTGGGGGAGATCATAGCATATTTCATTGGACTAGGGTAAAACAAGTGACACATGTATTCTAAGTTAGGTAATGAATTCACCATTTAAATAAAAAAGAGATCTCTCAATGATACCCCATATTTGACTTGGAAAAAACACTATTTACATTACCTAAAAAGTGACTGTATTTTGTAACTGGCTTCTCTCAGTGTAATGATTTTGAGGTTTGTCTATATTGTATTATGTATCAGTACTTCATTCCTTTTATGGATGAATAATATTTTATTATATGGATATACCACATTTTGTTTATCTGTTCATCAGTTGATGGATATTTAGGTTATTTCCACTTTTTGGTTATTATGAATAATGAATGCTTTTATGAAAAAATGACTCTGTTGATGAAGTTGAATTGTGCCTAGAAAGCAATATATGTGAGCACATTTTTTTTCCTGCTGTGTATATAAAATAATTGCTCTTTGAAAAACTGAAATCTCAATTTAATGATAATACTTAGGGATTAAGAGTTCCTGTTAATTGAATTTTTTATTTGTACAATCATTGATGACAATCAGAATTCACAGCTGGAAAGGACCTTGGAGGTCACTTAGTCCAACCTCCTTTTATAGATCAGGTAACTGAGGACCAGCAGGTTAAGTCAATGGCCCAAGGTGGCAGTCAATTAGTGACAGAACTGGGATTACAAGAGAAACTTAACAAGAACATGTTTTTGGTTTTAATCCTTGTGATTGAAAAATTTTCCACTCAGAAATGTGGTCAGCTCCTTAAATGTTTTAATATAAAAATACAGGAACTCTGAACCTACGATGAGGTTGCGCCCCCAAATATTAATATATTTGACTCATATTTGTTAAATGCCCGCTATCTTCTGGAGACTGATTAAGTTCTGAGAATAAAGAAATAAAATGTACAGAGCTCACAGTCTAAGGGATTGGCAGGAAGTAAATGTGATGAATTCTATGACAGATGTAAGCACAGGGGCTCTGAAACTACACCCGAGGGGTATCTGCTGAGATGGAAAAGAATTGTGACAAATGTTGCATTAATTCAAACAATATATAAATTACCAATACACACACACATAAACCCATAAAGAAAAACAGTAAAGGAAATGATTATCACAAATGTAAGATAGTGATTACTTGTGGGTAGGAATGAAGAACAGCAACTGCCAGAAGTCCATTCAATTGTATTAGTCATAATGTATTTCTTAACCTGGGGGCACATGAATGTTTATATATATTCCTCACATGAAGATATTTTCCATTGATTTTTTTTAGAGAGAGTGGAAGGAGGGGGTGAAGAGAGAGAAATGTCAATGTGAGACACATTGATTTGTTGCCTCCCACACACACCCTGACCCAGGCTGGGGAATGGGCCCTTGACTGGGAATCAAACACACACAATCCTATGGTCCGCAGGCTGATGCCCAGCCAGGACGTATTGTGTAATTTTTACAAATAATTATATACACTTGTTTGTGTACAAGCTACAATACATTAAGAAAAAATGATCTTTTAAGCAACCAAGAGGTAAAATATTAGGAGAGTGAGTGAAAACTATAGTGCCTTTCATTAGTAAAGGATAAAAAGGAGATTCCACAGAAGCTCAAGGGTATGAGGGGCAAAGAAAGGAAATATTTCTGCTTTTCTGGCCATCAAGATGAACTAATTGAAAACTAAGAGGAGATGACTATATCAATAAATATAATTATGAAAATTGAAGAATGTTAGCGAAGATGTGTTTGCAAATGTTGGCCAGGCAATCATTTCTGTTAGACAAAAGAAAAATGGAAAAGAGCTAATTATGAAAAATTTTAGGGGGGGAAAAAGACATGGTTCTCTTAATAAAAGTAATGTTTCTTATTTGCTCAGAGAGGAAAGGCAAGAGGTGGTGAGGGAGGTATAAGGGAGTGGAAGGGATGGATAGGGACAGGAGCATTCTTAGAAGCTGGAAGGAAATGAAAAAGTGTGAAATAACCTTTAATGGATACAGAAATTACCATTAAAGTCTATCTGAGGAGAAATAATGAATCTGTAGTTGATTACATTGGCAGTCTCCTGATTTAAAAAAAAACAAAAACAATAAGCAAGCTGGTCACAGAAGTAGACAGCTACTAAGGAAGCTGAGATGAACACAGTGCCGGCTAAAAAATTGACAGAGGGAGCAAGGACACCTAGGGTGTAGGAGGACATGTCATACATTGGACTAGGGTATAAGATGTGGAGCTATAATCATGAAAAAAATAAAGAGTGGAAAGGATGAAGCTACTTGGTCCTTAATCTGAACCCACCAGAGCAGAACAGGTGAGGACATTATTTTTTTTAGGACTTGATAGTTAGATTTACTGTGAGACTAACTACAAAGTGTACTTGAAAGGGGAAGGGGTGTAGGAGGTAGTATGAGCTATGAACAATGTACAAAGAATGTTATAAACTCAATTTGGATTCAGACAAAACTCAAAAGGGGGGTTGCAAGGGCAGGTGTTAGATCCCAGCAGGAAGGCAGAGCCCAACTATAATCTGGTTGATGGCCCAGGAAATTTAGGAAGGAAAAAAAAAGTTACTATTCAGAAATAGGTCTGTAGGTGGGAAATAAGGACCCATTTAGCAGGTGGGTGTTTAGAAGCAACCTTTTGTACTTCTAGAAAGGAATACAAAAGAAGACAGGGTAAGAGGAATAAATTCTTAATTAGCCCTGTTCTGGGAACTGAACTCCTATGGGTAAGAGCAAGTTTGATTCTGAAGTCTCTGACCCAGAGTCTCTGGCTAAGAGGTAAAAATAAGGTTAAATGTTTTTTGATTGGTGTCTTAAGCTGTTCAGTAACTCTTTCATAAGTGAGATGGTCTCAAAACTGGGGAAATATGAAGGTGTACTTGATATATACAAGTGGACTCAGTCCTATATTGGAGTTTGGAACAATGGAGTCAAGAGAACTGAGGTAAGTACTGTCAAAGAGAGCATAGTAAAAATGGTTTGGGTAGAAGAGGATTAACATCAGCTCTAGGAGACTGGCAGAATTCGGAGCCAGGAGCCAATGAGATTTCTGGTTGTAAGTGATTCAAAATGCTGGGTATCCAAGTTTTCTATTAGTTCATATCTGTACCCACACTGTACCAAATGATTTATAGTCACCAGTGTTTCTCCTTATAGATGGACTTCAAGCTCACATTCATCAGAATGGCAGATCATGGGTGAGTGTTTTCAAAGACGTGTGCTACTCTTAGGAAGCTGATGTGTTACCCAAAACACATGAGCACCAGTGCTGTCAAAAATTCTGTAGTATATGAAAGTGCCACACACACACACACACACACACACACACACACACACACAGATACACACACCTGAATTCATGAAAAGTTCCTTAACAGGAAAATAACAACCCATAGGTACCAACCTTGAGATTGTAGCATGGGGTCAATCATTTGGGAAAGTTAAAAAGGGAGAAGGGATACAATTCGTGAAAATGATTTGACATGTGAAAAATGAAAGGAATAGTTTCAAGAAATGAGAAATGTAGGAAAAAATTTTCATGTAAAATAGTGAGGTTAAAGGATATGTTCCTTATTAAAATGTATTTTAAAGTTTCCTTTAAATATGAAGGATTGAATCTTAAAGAGCTATGTGTAAAAACTTATGAAAACTTCACTGTAGAACACACTCCAGAAGAAGCAATCCTATTTCGGCATCACCTGCAGGAGGAGTATTCAGTAAAATGCCAAGAGGATTTTAAAATAATTTCACTAAAGGTAGTCTCACAACAGAAACCATGAGTACCATGTTTTAGCAAAGTTCCAGAGTACATTTGCATTTTAATAATTTGGAATAATAAATAGAACAATTTGCTTAGGAATCAAAATGGTACACTAAGAATCTATGATGCGAATACTAAAGAAAATCTCTTTCATTTTCTTAAAAAATAAGTAATTAATATTTTATAATTATATAACTATTGATTATATATTTAACTTTCACCTCTTAAAAATATATGTACATTTAAAATTTTCTAAATTGTTAATATTTTCTTTACTGTTGATTTTAATTGCTATCTACAGAATGTTTAAAATAAAGTTTTATTTACTTTAAGGACAAAATTTTCATAAAAGCTTTTTTAACCATATGTACCCTAAGAAACACACTAATGCATCTTAATTTGACTTATGCTCTTGAATAAATAATTCCACTTAATAGGAAATTTTCTTAAAATGTTAATGCTATTCAACTTTAATCTACATAATTTTCGATGATTGTTCTATAATAAACATACATTTTGCAAAATGTGATTGTTCATTTTTAAGTTAGTATTATGCAAACACATAAGTGCACAATTGGCTAAGGATGAACAAAACTTATGGCTGTATAAAACAGTTAATAAAAACACACACAGAGAAAAAGCCATCCACTTAGATTATCTTAGAATATTTTTTCTAGAGAATAAGTAATCATGGAAATAGAAGAGAATTATATCAGTTCCCAACGAGAAACAAATGTCACAATAAAATCAGGATAATTCAACAAACTACCCAAATATGGAGCTATTTACAGAGATGGAGGTCTAGACTAGAGGAGCCACAAGGTATAAAGCAGCAATGCGGGCATATAGTAACTGTGGAGCTGTTGCACCCTGACAAAATCGAGAAGAGAGAGAGCAGTTACTGGACCAT
>NW_005871144.1:3464670-3470338 GCF_000147115.1 Myotis lucifugus | reverse complement strand
GTACTTTGAGTTCATTCTCTTCCCTCCCTCAGATCTCCTACCGGTTTGCCAATGGCCAGACCCAGTTAGTAGCCCCTGGGCATGAGAACCCTATGGTGGGCCAAGTTGTTCATTTTCCTCAGACAGAAAACTGAGGAGAGAACAGAGGATCTAGAGGAGCGAACCAACAATGTCCAAACCAATAAATATGTAACTAAAATTTTTCCTAAATTAATGTGTAAGGTGTTTTAATTATAATTATTAACTATTAGTAATTACAACCAAGAAATACTTGGTTGAATTACTTCTATTTCTATTAGAGTTCACAAGCTGGCCCAATACAAATACCATCGCTCAAAGACAGCCAGAAGAGATACTTTCAGGGCGTTCGTTCACACACACACACACACACACACACACACACACACACAAGCAAATTAATGTATTCAACAAGGTTCATCATTCTTTCAATCATTAACATGCCCTCTGCCAAGCACTATGGATTAAAAAGGGCATCTCGCCCTAACTGGTTTGGCTCAGTGGATAGAGCATCGGCCTGCAGACTGAAGGGTCCCATGTTTGATTCTGGTCAAGGGCATGTACCTTGGTTGCAGGCACATCCCCAGTAGCGGGTGTGCAGGAGGCAGCTGATTGATGTTTCTCTCTGATCGAGGTTTCTAACTCTCTATCCCTCTCTCTTCCTCTCTGTAAAAATCAATAAAATATATGTAAAAATAAATTAAAAGGGAATCTCTGCTTTCCAGAAATTCACAGTGTAGTGAAATAGACACATTTAGCAACTAATTAGAAGACAATGTATATGAAAAGACCTAAGAAGAGGGTCATTTTCATAATAAAAGCTAACTTTTGACCTGGGACTTGAAGAAAGAATTACTGTAGACAAGAGAAAGAGCTTGTGCAAAAACATAAAGTTAGAGGGACTGGTATGTTTGGGAAACCACAAAAATTCATTGATGTGGGCACAGTGTGAGTGAGGGTGAGAGATGCAGATGAGACAGAAAAGGTGAATTGGGACTAAATTACTAAGGCTTTGTATGCCATGAAAAAAGCTTAAATTTTGTTCTAAAGATAATGCTTTTCAAACTATTACCATAAAGTAATACAGTAGTAATTCCATTTAGATCTAAGGCCTGTCCTACGGCTTGTCTGTATTAGTCAGATTATGGCAAGAACCAAAGACACACTCAAAAGGAGTATCAGTGATGACGATTTATAGAGAAAAAAACTATTTTACAAAGCCTTCAACACAGTTAAAGGAAATAATTAAGAATGATATGGTTCATGATCATGGAAAGAAGGCCCAGGCCTCAGTAATGAGAGGGAATATTTACTAGAACCCAGGTAAACATGTACCTGTAGGGAAAGGACAGGTCAGGAGTTGTATCTTTAAGGGAAAAATAGGTACAGTCAACCAGAATGAAGACTGACAGGAAGGAGGCTTGGAGAATAAATATCTCAAATTCATTGTCCTCCCAATCTCCAATATCTGGTCTTTTCTCCCACTTTCTAAATCCTATCAGCAGACCAGTTGATAAGACCATAAAAGTCAGCCTTGCCTAGCACAGATCAGAGTAGAGAAGGTGCAAACAGATATCTCTAGAACATCCTCCAGAAATAAATGTTTTCCTCAGCAAGTTGCCCAGACCCTACATTATTGCATTTTCTTCAAACAACAATGAGATGGATCCTTATCAACAGTAAACATGTTTGATTTCCTCTCACTGTTTGGAAAACTCACACATAAGGGAGGTACCAAAGCCTCATGGTTTGTTGTTTTTTTAAATAGCATCCAAGGACATTTCTTATTTTGAGGGGATTTGCCATTGTTTTTATTGACTCTGTGGTGAAGTGGGGGAAAGGGCTCCTGCTGCGATGGACTATGAAAGCAGAGGGACAGGCCTCTCCTCTTGCAGTCCCTGTGCCCACTGAGGCACGTCTGCAGACCTAAGATCACTGAATGTCCTCCTAAGAGTCTAAATTTTGAGGAAATAAGCAATATTAACTAGGGAGTTAGGGTTTATTCTAGAGACAGCAATCTCTGGTTATTTTCTTAGCAGCGGCAGTAGTTGCCTGGCCAGGCTATTCTTGCTAAAAAGACTTAAAGTTCTTGCTGTACTTTTACTACAGGAAAGCCTTTAATTCAGTCCATTCCCCTAACCTAGCTTCCCAGCTTCTCAACAATTACATAAGCTCCAAAATCCTTCCAATAAAAGGTCTTGTTGGCTTCTGTCATGTGTACTCGAGAGCATCCTAAAGTGTATGGTTCCTGTTGGCCACACTGAGTTGCTAGTCTAATCTAATAAAAGAGAAACATGCAAATTGACTAAACCTCAAAGATGCCCCAAGCCATGCCCACCAGCCAATCAGAGCGACTATATTCAAATTAACCCAACCAAGATGGCGGCTGGCAGCCAAGGAGCTGGAGCAAGCAGGAGGCTTAGTTGCCCCAGCAATGGAGGAAGCCAAGCTTCCTGCCTTCCCTGGCCGGCTGTGGACTCCGCTCAAGGCAACAAAGTTTCAATTATAGAAGATAAATAAATCCAAGATACTTGCTTCCAGCCAGCCTCCACTGGGAGCTTGGATGGCTAGGGGCTGTGGCAAGCCTGCAAACAGCCATCAGTCCCTCACCCAGGCTGGCCACACCCTCATGAGGTGAGGGTCCCCGCTAGGGGGCTTGGCTGGCCGGCAAACAGCCATCAGCCCCTCACCCAGGCTGGCCAGGCACCCTAGCAGGACCCCCCAACCTTGAAGAGGGTGTGGCCAGTCTGAAAACAGCCATCAGCCCCTCACCCAGGCTGGCCAGGAACCCCAGCGGGACCCCCACCCTGATCCGGGACACCTTTCAGGGCAAACCAGCCAGCCCCGACCCATGCACAAGGCCTATATCCTATATAATAAAAGGGTAATATGCAAACTGACCCTAACAGCAGAACGACTGGGAATGACTGGTCACTATGACACACACTGACCACCAGGGGGCAGATGCTCAATGCAGGAGTTGCCCTCTGGTGGTCAGTATACTCCCACAGGGGGAGCTCTGCTGCCACAAGCCAGGCTGATGGCTGCCAGTACAGTGGTGGTGGTGGGAGCCTCTCCTGCCTCCTCAGCAGCGCTAAGGATGTCCGACTGCAGCTTAGGCCTGCTCCCCGCTGGCAAGTGGACATCCCCTGAGGGCTCCCGGGCTGCCAGAGGGATGTCTGACTGCCAGCTTAGGCCCAGTCCCCCAGGGAGTGGGCCTAAGCCAGCAGGTGGTTATCCCCCGAGGGGTCCCAGACAGCGAGAGGGCACAGGCCGGGCTGAGGGACCCCCCCCCTAGTGCACAAATTTTTGTGCACTGGGCCTCTAGTTAGATGATAATGGCTATCCCCATGGAGTAGGTAGGGTTATTCCTTTGCATATGTGACCATGGGTCTGTCCCTATTTGTTCTGTCCTCTGTACCCGGCCACTCAGTCCCCTTCTCAGTGCCTTACCTAGTCATCCCTTCACTGTGACTCTGTCCTCATCCAGAGCCTCTTCTACTTCTCTCTCTCTCTCTCTCTCTCTCTCTCTCTCTCTCTGTGTGTGTGTGTGTGTGTGTGTGCGTGTGTGTGTGTGTATAGTATTTGTATAGTATTTCTTTAAATCTCAATACTCACCTTTGGAAATATTTCATTCCAAACATTTTAATTCCACTATTTGAATTCAGTTAGATGGGTATAACTGCTAGAATCTTGATATATAACCAATAGATTTTTAGGTATCAGAGGCCAGCTGTTAGTTGAGATCTTTGAAGACCAGAAAGACCGACCATCCTGGCAGCCTTAAAAATCTCAGCAGTTAGATGACTGACAACTCTGCTTAAAAATTGTAACGCAAGGGGAAGAGGGAAAACAATATTGTATACTTGTCTACTGTAAGTCAACCACACTGTGCTGGCCACTTTTGAAGTTATCTCCTTTTATTCTCATAATAAGAGAGTTGAGGTAACTTCTCCCAGTCACCGCTCTTTAGTGACAGAGCTAGGATTAGATCCCATAAGTCCCACCCGCAGCTCCTGCCACAGTACCATCTTGCCTAAAAATGACAGCTAGCTCTTTAAAGATCCTGACACTCATATATGAGTGTGAGAAAATTAGTGGCAGCAGTCAGTGCAGAGACAAAGGTGCAGGAGACTACATGGCACCTCAAGTTTCAAGATGAATTTTTGACAGCACAAAAGGCACTTTATTAAGAAGTCATGAATTCGATTGGGTTATGCTTAAAATCATCTACTAGAAAGCCATTTCTTCAATTACCATTTTATGGGTTATGGTATTGATGGAAAGGAAATTGTATAATTTGCTCATGTGTCAGAGGGAGTCTGCTTGTGTACCGTTAATGATAATCAAAATATCTGACATGTAATAACGTTCTGGTAACACTTAAATCAACCTGATTAAACTGAAAACCCAATAAACAGTAACTACAGAGTATTTTTTAATATGCTTCTGGCTGAAGTACTGCCAATCTATAAAATATTTGAATTCCAAACCGCAATGGATGTGTTAATCAAAATAGAGGAAATAAAAACACAGCTTCGATGGAGCACGCTTTTAACATTAAATTTAAAAAAATATTTTGAAAATCATATTTTGAATGTTAATTTTGGGGAATTAATATTATGTTGTGGCTATGCTGAGTTTCTTTAGTGTAATTGCATTCCTTGGGGAAACCGGGTTTCATAGGTGTGACTGGAAGCAGCTGAAAAAGCACAGCGAGTTTGCTCAGGAAGATATTAATGGAATTCTGGAATTCCTTATTCCCATGAGGAGAGGAAAACTTTAAGCCAAACACTTGAAAGAATACACATTTTACATGTTTCTTTTACCAGTGATGAGAGTTGCTTATTAATCAATGTTTAACAATGTAATTACAGCTGTTTTAGTCTCACCAGATAACACAGAAATAAATGACCTGCAACTAGTGAAGTGTGCAGATAGAGTAATGAATTCTTTCCATCAGCACACTAATCTATTAGTAATAAACAAAGAGCATGATGAACTAGCAGAATTGTAGAGTTTCTGAATATTGAAATCAAATTTCCAGATGAAAGCATTTAATCATTCCGTTTTCCTTCATTTATTTCTCTTCATGTCTGATGATGAGTTGGGATTTGCCTTTTTTGGACTGCTTTCATTAGTTCATGTAAAGCTCCTCTTTTATATTATTTGCAAGTTTACATTGACCCAACGCTTATTATTTTATACTAGAGGCCTGGTGCACAAAATTCATGCGGGGGGTGGGGGGGTTCCAATCTGCCCAATCTGCACCCTCTCCAATCTAGGAGCCCTCAGGGGATGTCCAACTGGCAATCTGCACCCTCTCCAATCTAGGAGCCTTCAGGGGGATGTCCAACTTCCAGTTTAGGCCGGATCCTCGAAATCTGGGACCTCTGGTTCCTAACCACTCACCTGCATGCCTGCCCTAACCACTCTGCCTGCTGGCCTGACCCCCCTAACTGCCCTCCCCTGCTGGCTTGGTCGCCCCTATTAACTTTTTTTTTTAATCTTATCCCCTGCACACACAATTGTATTTGACTTCCTTATTGGCTTCTCCCTGTCACAGAATTTTTCTCTCTCCTTTATGTAACACTTTTCCTACTGACATCATCATTTATAAACTTTTCTTTCCTCCTTATTCCTACTTCTG
>NW_005871144.1:3443069-3464570 GCF_000147115.1 Myotis lucifugus | reverse complement strand
TAGCTCTACCGGCTCCCCTTTAAAACTTTTCTTCCCTCCCTCTTTCTCTCTCATCCACATCCTTATCTACTTACTTCCACTGTTTTAATATCTATCTACCTAATTATTCACTATCATTAATCTTTTTGCTTTTCTGACTCCTACTTTTAAAATCTGCCCCCAGTACACAACTATACTTGATTTTCATTATAGCTCCTACAGTTCACTCATACACCCTCTTTCCTTCTTTAACTCTGCTCTCTACTGACCCCTTTATAAAGTTCTTCCCTCCCTCCTTCCCTTCTTAAAACTTCTATTGGGGGGGCGGGGGCGGGGCATTAACCCCCAGCCCAGGGCTCAGCCCCGGCCAGGTGTTCACTGCCCCCCTTCCCTGGCCTCCTCGCCACTGTCCTGCTCCCATTCCCTGCCCAGGACACCTGGGCCCAGCGAGGGTGGCTGAGGCCTGTGCAGCCTGGGCACTGCTGTCGCGAAGCAGGAGCACCTACACCCAGAAGGCCTCAGACCGTCCTCCACTTCATCTCGGACCCATGGGCGCCTCCCCCGCCAATGGCCACCACCGCCCTCCTCCCGCATCTGGGCAGGGCTCCCCACTCCCCACCGCCTGTGCCCCGCCCCTCGCTGGGCGCACCTGCTCTGCCCCCCACCCTCCATGGTCACCACTCCCTTCCACGTGCAGTTTCCTTCCCTTTTCCATTGCTGAGCCTATGGTATCCCATCCTACCCCAGGCCTTGCAGCTGCCTGAGCAGAGGGCGGGAACGCAGCCTGCTGATCTGGTTGTGATGTGACGCTGCAATGGACAAATTTGCATCTTCCTCTATTATTACATTAGATTAGTTTTACCTAACACTGAAAGTAGCATAACTTTGATTTCAACTAACTGAATTATTATGTTTAGAAGACCCCCTTATTACAGCTCAGCAAAGCACTATTTGATTAGCTCTGTTTTCTCAAAACTGGCTTTAACTAGGTAGGATTCTATTTGAAGATTTCAGTTAACTCAGAGGAGAAAGACACAAATGCATGCATATTGTTATAATTATCAACAAACTCTTACAGCAGAGGGAAGTCACACATACCCGAAAATAACATTATACAATGTTTGTCTTTTTATAAACATTCTTTGTTTAAATTCTAACCTTCCTTTGAACTTCACTGGCATACAGTTGTTCCAATATGAACTTTACCTGGTGGCATATATTAAGTGAATGCTCCTTCAATTACCACCAACTTGGAGGGCGAGGGAATGGGAGGAGGGCAATCTAAATCTGAATTACTAAATTAGAGATGCAATGTTGCCTTAAAAGAAAAGAATTAGAAGCACGAGCTACTGAATGTTTTCTTAAATCATTTAAGAAAATTAAGAAATCCTTGCACTTAAATCTATTCTATTGCACTGCCTTTTAAGATGTGGATTCTAAAGGAAAGATATGAATCCTTTTAAGGGACAAGATGGAGAGGGAACTAGAAGTGGGAAAAGTAAAAATAAAAAAAAATTAGAATTTGAAGCAAAATAAATTTTTGCACTAACTTTATACCCAGAATATAAATGAGTCTAGCAAGAAATCTACTCTTTCCTGAGGAGAAAGTACAAATCAGAATTTTGAAAAACACGAATGGGTCACACTGCCTCCTGTTTGTATCTACATATACTTACAGAGACCCTCTCTTCTTCTAGCTCTAGTCTAGCCTGGTGGGACAGAAAACATTTTCCTTCATGTAAAAGAGGCAAGTAAGCAGAGGGAGACCTACTCCTGCATGAGAAGAAGGTAACTTACTGCTTTCTCTCTACGATAACTTATAAGGAGGGTGTCAAATGCTTCAAATTTAAGATTGGAGAGTATAGCCTCCAATGGCTAGAGAACATAGACCTGCCATACATTGCTAGTAGAAATGTAAAATGGGGTTCAGGTACTATGGAAAACAGTTTGACAATTCCTCAAAAAGTTATGTATACAATCTAGCAAATCCACTCAGTATATACCCACCCAAGAGAAATGAAAATTGGTACCTAAATGAACACATATTCAGGCATGTTCAGAGTCACACTGTTCCCAATATCTAAAAGGTGGAAATCAACCCAAAGGATGAATGGATAAACAAATTGTGATGTACAATGGAATAGTATTCAGCCATAAATGAAGTCCTGATACATGCTACAACTGGTTTGAACCTTGAAAGCATTATGCTAAGTGAGGGAAGTCAGTCACAAAACACTACATAGTGCCCTAGCTAGGTTGCTCAGTGGTTAGAGCCTTGGACCACAGACTGAAAGGTGGCAGGTTCGATTCTGGTCAAGGCCTGCAAGTACCTCGGTTGCAGACTTGATTCCCTGAGCCAGTCAGGGGGCATGTGGGAAGCAATGAATCCATGTGTCTCTCTCACATTGATGTTTTTTTCTCTCTCTGCCTTTCCCCCTCCCTTCCACTCTCTCTAAAAATCAATGGAAAAAATATCCTTGGGTGAGGATTAACCACAACAAAAAACACTACATACTGTATGATTCTACTTATGTAAATTATACAGAATAGGTAAAATGCATAGAGACAGAGAGCAGAATGTAGGTTGTCAGTGAGTGGAGAAGAGAATGAGAATGGAGAGTAACTGCTTAATGTGTTTCCTTTTGGGTGATGAAAATACTTTAGAACTAGATAAAGGTTTCATAATGTTGTAAAAGTACTAAATATCAGTGAATTGACCTAAAAATTATTAACTTTATGCTACATGAATTTCACTTCCATAAAATTAAAAACAAACAAAAGAAACAGACAGAAACATAATAACTGATGGTTAGATAGTGTTCACTCCAGAAAGAATGATCAAAGTCAGGATATCTATTTAGTAAAAAGAATCATCTGATTACACAAAGCCCTATAAAGTTCACAACCAATACATATAAAATCTCTAAATACAATAGAAATAGAAGGAAATTATTTAACTTGATAAACATTGCTAACACATATTTACTAAAACCTGCCATTATAGTGATTAGTGAAATGTTAAAATCATAACACAAAAGTCAAGAACAAGACAAGAATGCCTGTGCCAACTATTATTATTATAAAAATTACTTTAAGAATTTAGTCAATGCAACTGGAACTAAAATTGGAACATTTTAAATATTGGAGAAATAAAAATACAGCTATTTACATAATGTCTGATATATACCTCCAAAATCCAAGAGATGCTATATAATACTAGATTTAAAAATACAATTCAACTAAAGGCCTTGTGAATTCATGCACCAGTGGGGTCCCTCGGCCTGGCCCGTGAGGTCTGGCCGAAACCAGCTCTCCAACTTCCCCTGAGGGGGTCCAGGATTGCAAGAGGGCACAGGTCAGGCCAAGGGACCCCACTGGTGCATGATTGGGGCTGGAGAGAGATTCAGGAAGTTGGCCAGCTGGGGAGGGACCATCGGAGGGCTCCAGGGCCTGTCAAGCCTATCTTGTTCAGTCCCAATCTGCTGGACCCCAGCACAACGTCTAGCTCCTGGTGGTCAGTGTACATCACAGCAAGCGGTTGAGCAGCCTTATCATATCATTAGCATATTACGCTTTGATTGGTTGAACAGACGACAAGCCAACCGGCCACTTAGCATATTAGGCTTTTCTAATATAGGATAAGTTGAATAGATATAAAAAATATGCAAAAGTCCATAGGTAATTCTCAATAACAAGTTAAAAATAGGGTTAAAAGGTTAATATCCCAGAGATAATTTTTAAAATTATAAAGTACAGTAATAATTTATTTAATTATAGCACCTATGTGAAAATATTATTTCAAGAAATAAGGAAAAATATGAACAATTGCAGAAATATACTTATCTCTGGATAAGACTGTTTTATATTATTTTTATTAATTTAATTCTCAATCAATGAATATTTTAGTACAATTTATAATATGGTAAATTTTAAATATTCATGTGGAATAATACATAGTCTATGAAGAGGTAACAAAATTAATAAAGAGAATAATGAGTAAGAAAATAGTCTTTAAAAAAATACTAGCTTTCCTAAATACTACAAATGCTTACTATAAAACATTCTGTCATAAAAATGTGTTTGGGGCATGGGAAGATAAAAATAAACCAGTGAGCCATAGAGGGGTGGCTCTGTTGGTGGGAGCATTGTCCTGCACACCAAAAGGTTGTGGTTCAATACCTGGTCAGGGCATATACGGGAGGCAACTAATTGATGTTTCTCACATTGATGTTTCTCTCTCTCTCTCCTCCTCTCTCTAAAAATAAATTTTAAAAATATCCTTAGGTATGGATAAATAAACAAGTAGAACAGAATGGAGAATTCAAAAGTAGATTAAGTATCTATAATGACTCACAACACTGGGTAGCTGTTTAAGAAAAAAATAAAAATAAAAATGGAGCCCAATCTCTCACCATGTGTAAAATTAATTTTGAAATAAATTTAATATTTAAATTTCAAAAATAAAATGATAGAACAATTTTATTTATGTAATAGATTTCCTTAATGTATTATTGAAAGTGAAAACAACTGCAGATTCAGATGTTATCACTTTTGTTAAAATAATTTTATAAACCTAGGAAAGTAATCACATGATTGTAAAAGGATGGATAAAGCTGTGGTTAGAAATACCCTAAAATGTTAACATATTTACATGGGATTACATTGAAGAATGGGAGGTAATGAAGTAAGGGTAGTGAGAAATAATCAACATTTCTTTATAGATCATGGCATTATTTAATTGGCTGTGGTGAGCTCATGTTATTTTTATCTGACTTGAAAAACAACTTACAATGAAATAATACAAGGCAAATATTTCTAAAATGGAAAGGTGGCTTGAGGAGTGTGACAGTAGAAGATTGAGACTGAAGAGAAGCTGTTAGAAATTTTAATTGGCAAGACAAAGAAAATAATCCATTAAGCCCAGGCCAGGAACAGAAACACAGGATGTTCTCACCACTCTAGGCACCAATACCATTTAGATAAAGATGTTACACTGGGATCCTAGAAGATTGGGGAAGAATGGCACAGATCAGCCCAGTGTCCATTCCATGGAAGAAATCAGGGATTGGAGCTCCTCAAACCTACCACAGATACATAAGGGTTATAGCATGGCAAAGATCTATAACTAGTTCCTAGGGAGAGATAGAGAAGACTGGGGAGGGTGAGGCACTAATTAGGGATGCTTGGGATGGAGTCAGAATCTGGGCAAAGGAAGCTGTGCCCATTTAGAAAATTGTTCTTTATATATATACTATTATTGTGTTCTACTCACTACCCTAATTGATATGGAGAACAATTTTATATATATGTATATATAATTTGTTAAGACTGCTGGCCTAATCTTCCTGATAAAAGACAACTTTTGTAAAATTTGACTGTGTTCAGTGAGTTACATTCATCATTCTAGGTTGTTACAATTACTCTGAGAAATACATATTTTTATCTCCATTAGACAAATGAGGAAACATATTCAACAGCTAGAAGAGAATGTCCTAAATTACAAAGCAAATAAAAATGAGGCTGGGATTTGACCCTAGATATGCATGCATGTATCATTATGTATCATTCAACATTGTACCCAAGAGTAAGACTATAATAACCTTTTGTTATAGTGTTCCCTGAATAATATTTATTTTGAAGATATATGCCTGGAACTAAGAGCTGGACTTATTACAAAAATCACATTCAATTAGTGAACAGGCACTACGAATTTTTTTTCCTTTCATACAATTTTTTTTTTTTGACAATATGGTCTTGGAACATAGTCCTGAGTTATTGAAGTTACAGTTATTGAAAACCTTTGAGAAAAATGAATGAAAGTAAATGGTGAGATGGAATAGAAAATTCAATATCAACTTCTGTATAATGGAAACACAGGCAATAGAACAAGTGCTCAAAAAATATAATGAGCATTATTAGAGGTAATGTGATGATATGACTTATACCTGAAGAAGAGACAAAGAGAGAGGGTTATATGAAAACACACATTAAATTAAGATAACCATCAAACAAACATAGTACCAAAAAATTTACACCAAAAAACATGAACCAATACAGAACCCCTGCTGGGAGACACGACCTGACTGACGTATTTTCCAGATTGTCCAGATAGTATGCATGGAAAATCATTAGTTGATTTAATAATTCCTTTTCCCATAAATGCAACTTTGTCTTTGAAAGAAAATGATATAGTCACCACTTTTTGGGACTATCTTCACCGGAACATACAAATTCAGACAGGGTTATTAGAAATGACATAAACTGTGGGGTCTGCAACATACAGAGATAATTTGTTTATGGGTAGCTCTTTGGGTGTAAAGAACAGGTTAACCTGTTACAGGCATGTGGAAATGTTTTTCTGGCCAATTGCAGATGCATATATAAAATTTGACTGCAAAATGGACTTCTACCAAGGCTAAGTCGGTGCAATAAGCCAAAAGGATCTTGCTCTCTCAAGCTCTGACAGGGACTCTATTGGGAACTTCGGCTTCACATTCTTCCTTTTAAGATATTTTCCTCGCAAGGAACTTCAGCCTTGTCCTGGCAGATGCAAAGGGAGTTTTGTCAGTGACGTTTGACTATCTTACATTGTGGGGACGCACGGGACTTGGTTGGAATGTCTGTAAGGAGGATTCTCCGAAGGTCGGGGGCCTCTGAGGGGACCTTGCCGAAGGCGGCAGCCCCTACCTTGACTTTCCCAAACAAGTCGATCCCCTGGGGCGTTTTGCTAGAATCTCTATGTTTAGTCTTCAAAGACCGGCCTGGTAGAAGCATATACTTTCTCAAGGATACTTACTCTGCTGATTGTATCTAGAGGTTAATTTGAGTTCAAGCTGTTGTTCCAATAAAAGCCAGAGGAGGCAAGCGAACAGGGCTACTTGGTGGCGATAGCCAAGGAGTCCCTTAGCCGCTTTTTCACAGAAACATGTGTCAGAGCAATCTGTTCATGCATCGCTCAGGGCCTGCCGGTCAGCCCCCGCATTACATCTCAAGAAGGGCTGAGTTAGGATAGAAATTGTGCTTAAGGCAATTTGAAATAACAATATGTTTTCACTTTTGTACCCACTTTTCTTTTAGTGAGTTATCTTATTTCTTAATTTGTTCAATTACATTTTGAAAATAGTTATCAACAAGTACATGTATAATATAGTCTATTAAGAAGATAATTAAGTATTAAGGAATAAAGTTGGATTTGTATCACAAAAGTATGCACTTTCCTTAAACAGGTCCCAGATTTGGGCCTGAATGTGTTCCTGTGCTTGCTTCATATTTAAAAATAAAATTATTGTCCAGTCCCTTCAGAGGTAGGTCAGGCACCAACTAGAACAACACTGCTACCTGCTTTTCAGAAACATTCTGCATTTCAATAAAAAGCCTGAAAATGGCCCTAGCCAGTTTTGCTCAGTGGATGGAGTGTCGGCCTGCGGACTGAAGGGTCCCAGGTTTGAGTCCAGCTAAGGGCACATGCCTGGGTTGCGGGCTTGATCCTAGTAGGGTGCGTGCAGGAGGCAGCTGATCAATGATTCTCTCTCATCATTGATGTTTCTATCTCTCTCTCCCTCTTCTTTCCTCTCTGAAATCAATAAAGAAATATATATTTTTAAAAAGCCTAAAAATGAAAACCCTATAATAAGACATCTATTTGTACATATACACACTTCCTAAAAAAGAACTTTGCTTACACCTTGATTTAAAGCAGTCTTCTTTTCTAATGAACTGTATAATATTACCAACATTCACTAGTTTGCAAACACTTGTTAGTCCCGGAATCTGTATTATTTTGAGTTGTCCACATTACTTGGCTCTCTCATGCAGCATATAAGTTCCATGAAGATAACTATATTTCTTTCATTGCTACATCCACAGACAGTATCTGCACACTAGTCTTGCTATGAAAAGGAGAGAGTAGAGGAGTAAAAGAAAAGTGAGGGAGAAGATAACAGAAAAAGAGGAAGGAAAGGGAAGTGGAGAAAAAGGTGAAGAAATGTATTTATAAATTGGAACCTCAACTCCGAATACTCAAATTAGCCTGATCCATGTGTGTTAGTAAGTTTGGAGCCTGAGACTATTGAAACACACTTATTAATGACTTGTAGAATGCACCAGAAGAGGGAGGTAGATACAAATGTATTAATCTGCCAAAGTTTACAGTGGTTTTCAAACTTTACTAGGAAAGTGTTTTCAACAAATGGTGCTGGAGCAATTGAAACACAGGCCCAAGTACGTGAACTTTTACCTAAATGTCATACGTTATAAGAAAACATTAACTCAAAGGTATCACAGATGTAAAATGTGAAACTACCAGATATTTAGTAAAAAACATAGAAGAAAGTCTTAAGTCTAGGGCAAGCAAAGAGAGTTTAGGCTTGACAACAAAAGTACAATTCATAAAAGAAAAGATTTTTTCTCTGTGAACGACCTTGTGAGGAAAGTGAAGTAACAAGCTACCGACTAGGAGATATCATTTGTAAAACCACATATCCATAAAAGGTCTTGTATCTAGAATCCATTAAAAAACAACAACAACAACTCTCAAAACTCATCAGTACAAACCTGGCTAACGTGGTTCAGTGGTTGAGAGTCGACCTATGAATCAGGAGGTCACAGTTCAGTTACCAGTCAGGGCACATGCCTGGGTTGCAATCTTGATCCCCAGTGTGCAAAAGGCAGCTGATCAATGATTCTCTCTCATCATTGATGTTTCTAACTCTCCCTCTCTTTTCCTTCCTCTTTGAAATCAATCAAAAAATATACATATAAAAAAACTCAACAGTACAAAAATAAGATAATCTCATTGGAATATAGGAAAAAAGATATGAACAGTCATTTCACCAAAGAGGATAAACAGATGGCAAATAAGCACAAAGGAAAATATTCAGTTTCATTAGCCATTAATGAAATGTAAATTATACAATGCATTGTCACTGCATACCCAAATGAGTGGCTAAAAAAGAAGTTGTGATAATACCAAATGTGATAAGGATGCAGAAAAATTGGATGACTCGTACATCGCTGAACAAAAAGTAAAATGGTACAGCCCTGGCCAGTGTGGCTCTGTTGGTTGGTGTGTCGTCCCATATACCAAGAGGTGGTGGGCTCGATTCCCAGTGAAGGCACATGCTCAGGTTGTGGGTTTGAACTCTGGTCAGGGAGCATGCAGGAGATGACTGGTAGATGTTTCTCTCCCCCCCCCCCCACCTCTCTCTCTCTCTCTCTCTCCTCAGCTCAATCTCTCTCTCTTTCTCTCTTTCCTCTCTCTAGAACCTATCAAAATTTTAAAGAATATAAAATGGTACAGCTACACTGAAAAAGAGTATAGCAGTTTCAGTTCCTTACATGACTAAACTTGTGCCTACCCTGTGACCTAGCAGTTGCACTCTTGGGCATTATCCCAGAGAAATAGAAACTTATGATGGTGCAAAAACTTGTACATCCATGTTCATAGCTTTATTTATAGAGATCAAAATCCAGAAACAATCCAAATGTCCTTCAGTGGATGCATAAGTAAGTAAACTGTGGTATATTCATATAATGGAATCCTGCTCATCAATGAAGAAAAGGATGAATGATTAACACACTCAACACCTTGGATGAACCTCCTGGCTTTTATGCGAAGTGAAAATGGCCAATCTGAAAGGGCTACATGCTGCATATGATTCCATTTGTATAACCTTCTTAAAATCACAAAATGATAGAAATGGAGAAGATATTAATGGTTGCCCAGAGTTAGGAATGCTGGGGAGAGAAGATGATGGTAATTACACAAAAGGAGCATGTGGGATCTTTGTGGTGATGTAACAATTCTATATCTGTATTATGGTGGTGACTACATCAATCTACACATGGGATAAAACTGCATGGAACTAACACACACACACACACACACACACACACACACACAAACGAGTGTGTGTAAAACTGGTCATAATTGAATATGCTCTGTGGATTTACTGGTGTCAATGTCATGGTTTTAATATTATACAATAGTTTTACAAGATGTTAATACTGAAGGGATCTGTGTGAATGGTATACTATTCTTCTTTGTGTTTGTATTTTATTTTTTTGCAACTTTTGTGAATCTATAATTCTTTAAAAATGAAAAGTTTCAAAATCACCTGAGAACTTTTTAAAACCCCAAGCCCAGGCCTCCTTTCCCACAAATTAAGTCAGAATCTCTAGGAGTAGACTACTTGCAGGAGCATGTTGAAAACTTCCCAAGTGATTTCAGTAAACAGCCAGCATTCAAAAACCAAGGTTCCAAAGCAGTGGCTCTCCGGGTGTGATCCCAAATCAGAAGCAAAAGAATCACCTGGAAATTTGTTAGTCATGCAAATTCTCAGGCCTCACCCAAGGCCTCCTGGTTCTGAAACTCTGAGACTGGGAATGAGCAAGCTGTGTTTTGACTTTCATGTCTACAGCAGCAGTGTTAATGTATTTACTCAGCTGCACATTAGATCTCAGAATATATTCATCATGTAACTAACTGGAAGTTTGTACACTTTGAACAGCATCTTCTTTACCTATTTCTTCTTAATATTTTAGTGTGGCTACTACAAAATTTAAAATTGCATATGGCTTACATTATATGTCTATGGAACAATGCTGCTCTACAGCAATTATCCCCAGCTCTGAGTATGCAGTAGAATGACCCAAGGAATTAAATAAAAAAATACCGGTGCCTATACTCTGCCCCAGATTAACGGAATCAAATTGCCAATAATGGGGTCCTATGGTTGATCACTTTAAAAACCTTCATGGATGATTTTAATGTGTTGTGAGGTGTGAGAATCACTGATGTAAGGCCAGGCTCTAAATTTTTTCAGCTTGAATTCCTTGCATTTGGGAAATCCCCAGCCCAAAAATACATTTACACATGATTTGAATATATTTTCAATGTATTTGTAGGCATCATATAAAGAACTGCTACTTGAGGGCTTTTATATTGTTTCCCTTTAGGAAGCTTGACTTATAGAGAATAATATTTTTTCATGTCCTTACATCTAGATCTTTATTATCACACTTTGTTTTTAAGTAGGTAAACTGGTGCTAGGGTGAGTGGTCCATCTTAATCTTGCTGATCTCAGATCTAGTAGTTTATTGGTGGAATCTTTAGGGTTCTCTGCATACAGGATCATGTAATTTGCAAATAATGACAGTTTAACCTCTTCCTTTACAATTTGGATACTTTTTTCTTTTTCTTCTTCTTCTCTGATTGCTGTGGCTAGAACTTCCAGTACTATGTTGAATAAGAGTTGTGAAAGCAGACATCCCTGTCATGTTCCCAATCTTAAGGCACACACTTGTAGTTTTTGCCATTGAGTATGATGTTGGATTCCTTATGACCTAGAAACTCCACTTCTGGGAATATACCCAAAGAAACCCAAAACACTAATATGAGAGAATATATGCACCCCTTTGTTCACTAAAGTGTTATTCACAATAGCAGTCCAAGTGCCCATCAGTAGATGAGTGGCTTAAAAAGGCATAGCTCAGTGGTTGAGCATTGACCTATGAACCAGGAGGTCACTGTTTGATTCTGGTCAGGGCACATGCCTGGGTTGCGGGCTGGACCCCCAGTGTGGGGCATGCAGGAGGCAGCCAATCAATGATTCTCTCTCATCACTGATGTTTTCATCTCTCTCTACTTCTCCCTTCATCTCTGAAATCAATAAAAATATATTTAAAAAATAAATAAATGAAAAGGCTGAGGTACATTTAAATAATGGAATACTACTGGAGCCAAAAAAAAAAAAGAAAAGAAGGAAATCTTACCTTTCCCAACAGCGTGGATGGACCTGGAGGGTATTATGCTAAGAGAAAAACATGTGCCATGTGATTTCACTTATGTGTAGACTCTAATAAACTAACAAAGTGGAGATAGTCTATGGGTACAGAGAACAGAGTGAAACCTGTCAGAGCGGAGGTTGATGGTTGGATAAGAATTGTGAGGGGATTAAGCAAAGGAAAAAAAAGAAAGACTCATGGACACAGACAACAGTATGATGATGCCAGAGGCAAGAGGGGAGGAGGGACATAGAAGAGGGTAAAGGTGGGGCAAATGGTGATGGAAGGAGACTTGATTTTAGGTGGTAAACACTCAATACAATATATAGATGATGTATTGCAGAATTGTATACCTGAAAACTATATAAATTATTAGCCCTGCTTGCTTCTCCGCAGCTTCACTCCCTTCTGCAGCGCTTGGCTTCCTTCTACATTGTCTTTAGTCTTCGCTCCCTGCCTGTGTATGCAAATTAACTGCCATCTTTGTTGGTTTAATTTGCATACTCATCTGATTGGCTGGTGGGCTTAGCAGAGTGACACCAATTTGCATGTTTCTCTTTTATTAGTGTAGATGATAGAAATCTAACACTGACCCTAAGCTTGTAACTACTTTTTTCCCCTTTTCATTCAGTATCCTTCACTCTCCTGCTGTATAGCCTTAGGAACAAATATAATTGATTGAATTATAACTGTTATTCTCTGAAATGGACACAACTACTAATGTTCTAAAATGTGGTGATTTATTGCACAGTTTCCCAAAAGTATCTGAGGACATGCATATAATTATAGTATATCTATATTCAAACTTAGGAAGTAATCATTCTCTCAAAAATTGAACTCAAAAGTATATGTAAATATATGATAAATTGTTAAATACAGAGATGTGATCATATAGAAATATTAAATCCAAGTTGAGATGTGAAAGAACTCTCATAAGGTGTCCTGTCCTTCTCTATTGGAATGAGGGGTAATTTATTTTCCCTGTACTTGTGAGGTAGACAAAGTAGGTTTTTACCTTTTGTGGTTATCATCTACCCTTAATCAAGTCAACCTTCTTCCATGTTTTTCACATCTTTAGTTTTCCAGACTTTGCTACTAGGGCCTCACTGTTAAAAGACTGCAGAGAGAGTGACTATCAGACGTTAACATACTTAATTAAACTGAGATTGGCCTCAGTCATTTCATCACTCTAAAATAAACCAGAGAACGTGCCAGGTTAACTCTGTAGCTCTAGCTATAGCAATGGATCTATAAAACCAAACAATAGTAATAATAACTTCAGAGAATCTGGGATGGAGTATAAATTTTCATGAATTTTTTAATCTGATCTGAGTGCAGAGAAGGGTAAAGAAAACAGTCTTGGATAAGTCAGATGATAAAAGCCTTATTGTGCACTGAATCATCTTGCAGCTCATGGTCAGCAGGGTGATGATGAAGACATCATCGTTTTGATATGGCTGAACTCAACACTGAGTACAACTGGCTATTTACCTATTTCTCTAAACATATGATCTTCTCTGCTTTTCTGAAAGGAAACATGAGTCACAAAGGAATCCTGATGGGTGTTAGATCTCTTGAGTATTGGGCTATGCTTTGTCTGCATATGCCCTCGGTGCCTTTGTAAATATTTAATAAATATTTGAAAATCCTATTTTTAACCGAGGCTTCTGTCATTATTTTCTTTCAGGGATACTGCGCTATTTAGAATGTGAATCTGTAATCAACATGACCCACAGCATGGAGAAGAAATACGGTCACTTATCTCTTTTAAGTTGGCTTGTGCAACTTAAGGGGAAGCCTCGCACCTCCTTCTTGAGGCTTTCTCTCCTCCATGGTTGTCGAAGAACTGGAGGATTACACTCAGCCCAAAAGGATCGGATTTCTTCTAATGATTAGTATATTCAGTCCCCTAGTAGCTTTATTTTCATCACTGCCATACTGTATCATTTAGAAAACTGGACTGGCTTTACACATAATTGATCCATTGTTGCCTTTTTCTATAGATCCCCCTCCCCACCAGCTATAGTGTCACTTCACATTTTGGCCACAACAGTATATATAGCTCCTTTAGTTTATACTTAGCTAATCAGTAGAAACACCATACCTGGGTTGCTGGGTTCAGAAGGCCTTTGAGCCTCCGGCCTATGTCTCCACCCAGCAGATTTTAAGCAAAGAATTCTCTTTCCCTCACAATGAGTACTTCTTTGAGACTCTTGGGCTTATTTTCTTCTCAGTCAGAATCATCCTAATATTTAGAAACTTCTAATATCATTGACACGCAAATGGGATTGGGTTTGGGACTTGTGATATCTCTCCTACCAGTAGAGTCTTTGTCTCATACAAATGTTCACCATTCCTCCGCAGAGAACAACTCTGTGTCCAGTCAAGGGTTAGTTTCAGGTACCACCTTTGGCACAGTATAGAATTCCACCCTTAGTCAGCGGAGAGAGTACCCACAGCTTTGTAATTTTACAGCGAGGGGAAACTCTGTTTCTAAATAAATTTGACACACAATAGAGTGTTTATAGAGAAACTCCCATTGTTTAGACCTTGTCTTAGACTTCCTTGAGAGCAGCCAGGCAAATTTTGATATAATTTATTTTTTTCGTTAATCAAGGCAGAAAACTAGGTTCAAAGTGGTCTCTAAAATGTTCTTCATGCTAGAGAATTCTAGGAACTTCACAAGATCCTTAAGAATTCAGAATTGTCAAATATGGGAGAAGACTCGATCCCAAGCTGACACTGTTCAGGGTAAAAGACTTAGGGAGTTAAGTGGGTGGAAAGCAAGGAAGAGAGAATCTGTGAACTATCTGAGTTCCTCAGATATTTAATTTTTTTAAAATTGAAGAGCATTTTTCTGCAATATAATTCACCTTCTAAGGTGCCTTTGGGGTCCCTTCAGTTACTGTGGCCTCTGTAGACTGAAATAGGTTATTGAACATAACAAATTTTTATGAAGGTCTTCAGTAGGCTGACATAGGTACAGGAAGGATGAAAGTATCACTTATATTAATTATATATACAATTGTATAGAAATAAATATATAATTATATATGTATATAATTATATATGTATATATATGTCTATAATTATATATGTATATAATTTCATAATTACCTCATTCTTATTCACTATGGACTTGATTGGTCAGGACACCCAGAGATTGTGGTGCCCCCTGGTGGTCATTGAATTATCACAGATCTCCTTGACAACCTAAACATCCACTAGGTTTGAAGAGCTAAAACATCTTTTTGAGACCAATGAGAAACCATGAAAGCATATACAAGTAATTTGCATAATTTAAACTAGTTCTTCCTATGGGTACTGGTGACTTACTAAAAAAAAAATGTAAGTAATAGAAAGGTAGCACCTCCCACACAAAATCAAATGTAAAAAAGAATCTGGAGTATTGAAGGTGTGCTAAGGGATTTTTGAATAGAATGTGCAACATTTTCTGCTATATTAGTAGTTCTTTTAATATTAGTCAGAAAATAAACTTTATTTTACTTATTATTTTTGAATATTTTAAGTAATTAGAAAATTTCAGATTTGCAAATTAGCAATATTCAACTGGACTCCTGTAATTTTGATATAAATTGTATTTTTATTTGTTAAGCTGTTTTATGTTAATTGTAGTTAAAGAATTATAATTGTAGTCTTCGAAGCATTACAGTTTATCTGACCTCACAAAAGTTAATGAATTTCTACAATGACACAAAACGTAATCTTGACTTACAATTTAATTTCTGACCTCAGCCTTTCTTTATCGAGCTACATCTAAGCTTAGAAGAATAAATTAAATTATTACTTTTTAAAAATGAGCTTAGTTTATATAAACTTTTTACAATGGACTGCAAATAAATATTTTACATATGCTACATAAACCATACCAATGTAAATATGTAAGTGATTTTTCTGCACAGTAGAAAGATTGTTTACATTTTGACTGAAATCACAAATAGAGAACCCACTTTTCTGTTAACTGAGACATACATTTCTTTTCTGTTTATAATCAGTTTCTTCTGCAAAGTACCTTTTCTAATTTCCCCCTTTTCTGTGATGAACTTCTATTTTCATATTTACCAGCTGTGAATGCGTTTAGAAAGTCAATGCAAAAGTAGCAGGTTCAGAAACAGCCCTTTGATTTCATTGTTGCTGTTGTTAACTAGTTTGGCACCTTAGATTTGTAACATACTAAAGTCTCAGGCTGTTCCCTACTGTAAATGCTTCTTTTCTACACACACACACACACACACACACACACACACACACACACACAGGCTTTTATTTGAAAATTCATGGAACTTATTTTCTGAAGTCTTTATAATTTACTACTAAGTTAGTATTTCTCTCTTAAAATCACAGAATGTCTGCTAGGGAAAAATAGTGGGATAAATGTTAGTATTGAAGCAAATTAACAGGAAATAACTTCTGTGCTCTCATTTGATATGTCTTGAATTTATGCATTTATTTTCATATATGTACAGGTATGTGTGATTATTAGTATTAGATAAAAATAACATGGTACATAAAAATTGGGTAATTATCTTTGAATCTGAAAGTAAGCATTTTTAACCTTTCTACTATAAATTTATGATAGATGTTTCAAAGGAGGAGATCTAAATGGAAATATTAAGGTTTCAATCTCTTTTTTCCATTTATTTAAAATTAGCTAAATATATGTAGGTTATTCTCCATCAATTGCATTGTACAATGAATATATAAAATTAAGAAATAGTTTTTAAAATCTCTGCTTTGGCTCACATCTGTTGGCTATATACACCATTTGGTGTTGCTCTGGAAAAATGACTTCTTGTCTAACTTTTATTTTATATGCACACACACATTTTCAGTACACCTTACAATTTGCTTTAGAGACAATTTGCAAAAGTCATAAATATGAAGCTAAAATAAACCATTTTAAATGTTATATAAAGTAACTATTCAATGTTATTTTAAAATATAAAAGTTTTATAAACTGATTATTTTTTTTATTTCAATGGCTTCATGTACAAATAGATTTATTTGCTTTGCTACCAGTCAAATACACTAAAATATATGATGTATAATACTGCTTAATGAATATTCTCTTATTGACTAATTCATTCACTTTTGTTTAAATGCCATTTTGTTTAAATGCCATGACATCTTTATCAATGTGCCTAGATACCAAAGAAGAAAAAGAAGAAAGAGGCGGGGGAGGAGGAGGAGGAGGAGGAAGAAGAGAAGGAGGAGGAAGAGGTGGAGGACAAGAAGAGAGGGTTGGTAAACTTAAAATGAGTATCACTGTGCAGCTCTGCAGAGAAAACTGTCAGCGGCCTGGCACATGTGCATTTAATGTGAAGCCTCTTGTGTCTAAGAATAAAAGCAAGCCCCCATGTCTGACACAGAGAAGGGATACAATAAGGCAGCTCCCTATACCACCTACACTCATCAGAGAGAAGGATGTTACTTCTTTGGTTTCCTGGTTTAATGGAAAGGTATTTGTATTCACATCACTGAGTATTAGTCATTCAATAGATGAAAGGACTATTTTAAACTTTAAAGGCTACCTTGGTGTCATTCTAAGAAGTGGGGATGAGGCCCTGGGGAAAGTGTTGAAATCCTGGAGAATTATTTTAACTATTACAAGTGGTTTAATATATGTGAGTTTGTGGTTTTGAGATTAATAGTTTTATAGCCTATGTGTGGGGATTTATGTTTTTAATTCTAATATTTTACCTTACAATTTTTACTCTTAAAGCATCTGTTTATATAAATACCACTTGATCTTCTCTGTAACAAGTGTACTCTACATTTTTTTTGTCTCTTTTCAAAGTTAATCTATTAAGCAGTTTATATTTCCTTTAAAAGACACCTGGGATGCTTTTATATATCATTTCTAAAATATTTAATAGGCATAATGGCTAGGAAAAAGTAACATTTAAGGAAAAAACCCCTACAGAACCAAAGAGAAGTTAGAGCTGAAGGAAATTTCATTTCTTTCTTTTTGTAATTGCATTAGGCAAGTAAAAGCTATAGGAGACAACTTACCATAAAAAAAAAATTAAAAAATCTGGGGATCTGTCATCTCTGAGAACTCTGTTAAAAATACCAGAAATAACTGGATTTACTTTATATTTCCAGATAGAAAGACAGGAAAAGTTTAGAGTCTTAGGTGAGATCAAACTTTTTGCCTATCACAAATAAAGATAAATCACGAATGTCAGATATTCTTTTAAAAGAAAAAGATACAGGACGAGAAGAAAATGAAGCTCATCTTAAACGTGTGATCAGGTTACCTTAGTGACCTTTGAAATGGAGGATTTGACAATTAATGCTTTAAAGTTCTTCCTCATTATATTACTCACCTCTTGAATTGCAAAGAGTCCAAAACTGCCTAAGGTTAAACCGATTTCTCTCTACACAGCCGTCCGCGACATTTTGGTTGGATAAATTCAACTGGAGATGTTGGTTACACTTCTTATTCTGTTTCCCTTTGAGAGATAATTATTGAATAATTATAGGAAAGTAGTTGCTATTTGCAAAAGACGTTTTACTTTATGAATTTAATGCGTAGTAGCATTCTAGCATTCTTTAAAATTCAATGTAACTTTTGCAGCGAAATGGGAAACCGTCAAAATGGGGAAATCCAAAGTAAACCTCAGAAAATTATAAACATGTAAAAAAAATGATACGGAACCATCTGAAGGTTCTCTCTTAATGTCTTACTTCACCCAACCAACTATTGTGAAAAGACTGGGCGGGGTGAGAGGGACACATAAAACAAAAGACTTCCTTTCTACACTCCCTTTTCCTCTGTGTCTTTTGCCAGAGTTTGTTGCAAACTCTTGGAAACACTGTTTGCACATAATACATGTGGTTACTTTTATTCTTCCGGAGACTGTGCTGGGTGGTGCCTAGAGCTGACTGCCGTTGGCGTAACAAAAAGAGAAGTAGAAACCTTTCAAGAAAGGAAAAGAACAAAGTTATCCGACCCGCGGAGGTTGTAACAACAAAAAAAGTAAAAGGCACTTTACTTAAAGGCACAGCTCATTTGACTGTCCCGGCTGCGTGCCTTGTAGCGGACACATCGCTTGCATTGCCTCTGGTTCCTACCAGAGGCAGGGGAGTCATGCTCTACAGGGGGCTGTAGGTTGGAAGCGTTTTTCTCGGAACGATTCGGCTCCGTGAAAGCTGCGGTTGCTAAAAGCCAAGTGGCCAAGGCAGCACGCACCTCGGCTGCCATCCACGTCCTTCCTCCAGAGCATCCAGCACCGGCAGGGAGCCCAGAACCTGGAGGGAATCCTGGACCCGCAATCTGACTCCGCTCGCCGCCGATTGGTCCGCTCCCCGAACCCCGCCCCCGTGGCCGGGGCGGCCGTTTCGCGGGGACCCGCCCCTCAGCCCTGGGAATCGCTGCCTGGCAGGCCGGCTGCGCCTGCCACTCAGCCCGAGTGGCTGAGGCTCTGGGCTCGGAGCCCCGCCCCCGCCCCCCTAATTGATATTATGGGAGTGTGGAGCAAGCGGCGGGTCTGCAGTCGGAGACTTGCAGGCAGTGAATACGGTGCGAACGATCAGGAGGGGGAAATTTTTTTTTTAAAAGCTCAACGTGGAGCCGCCGCCTGGAGATCGAGAAGGGGAATCGATGCAAGAAGAGCAATAAAAATAAGAACCCACTCGGAGCAAACAGCATTTAAAAAGCTGCGACTCAACTGAAACCTAAAATAAAACCTGCTCCTGCACCATGGTTTTTCAAACTCGGAACCCTTCGTGGATTATTTTATGCTACATCTGGCTGCTCCGTTTTGCACACACCGGGGAGGCGCAAGCTGTAAAGGAAGGTAAGGTGGTGGAAAAGCAAAGTTTGTTCTGACTTATTTATTTAGCTGTCTACCTGGGCGAGCCGGCTAGTCCGGGGGGCTGCCGGCCGCGCCTCCGGCGCCTGGCGACCCTCCCCCGCTAGCTCCCCGCCCCCTCACCGTTCCGGCTGCCCCGGGTGGCCGGGGGCGCTGCTCCCAGCCTCCTGCTGCCCAGCGTCCCGGGCTGTCGGCCCGACCGGAGCGGGATTTTTCGCGGGCAGTCTGGAGGGCGTGAGCAGCAGCAGAGGGCGGCGGGATGGGGCTTGGGGGCCGGTCGGCGTGCTCGTTCTCGGAGACCCGGAGCGGGTCAGATCTCTTTCTCGAGCCCTCTCCCCTTCCTCCTCTCTGTGTTTGCCGCCGGTGGGTTCGGCTGCGGCCGGAGTTGGTGGGAGACTGGAGAGTGCAGCCTTCAGTGTCCCGGGCAGCCCGCCAGCGAGCGGCTCCAGTCCGGAGCCTTCCTAGAGGGACCGTGACTTGTGTGAGCTCCGAGGGCTCGGGTTACTAATGAAGTGCTCACTGCGTCGGAGGAGGAGACGCGGGCCTGCGGTTGGCGCTCGGCCGCCTGCGCCGAACAATAACGCCGCGGAGGTGCAGCCGACCCGGGGCGCGCTCCCCGCGGCCGCGGATGTCTCCATTCAGCGCGCGCCACGCGCAGACCCCGGCGGCCCGGGGCAGCCCGAGCCCAGATGTCTCGGCCGGGCCGGGAGGCAGGGGCCAGGCTGGGGCTGTGCGCCTGGTCATGTGCTGCCGACTAGGCGACCGAAAGTCCCCCAACATCTGCCCCAAGTCCGGCAGTTGAGTCCGAGTGGTCAAACCGAGCGAAAGACCTGGACCCCGAGGGCTAGCTGTGGATGGAGAGAGCAGGTTTCATTTGGACACCAGATACGCTTGTATGTGTTGTTATTATTATTATTCTTTTTTCTTTTCCTTTGAACCACTGACAGAAGGTAAAATACCTTTCGGTGCCTGTAGTTGGAGCTGGGGAAAATAAATCCTGTCAATGGAAATTTTGCCTTGCTCCGAGCATTGTCACTATTTAGCCCCCCCCTCCCCCAGCCCCCCGGTCTTCTAGGCTGTAAGTCTAAGGTTGATTTCACGATATTTAAAAGCAGAATACTAATAATTACTTGTTTCTGAAGTGTGGAGAATGGAGGAATCTGATATCAGATTTAGGTCGTGGTGGAGATGGTGGGGCTACCTACATATCGGTTCTCGCTTTATCTATTCTTGAAAACTTAGCGATTTAGTGCTGGCGGTCCCCCCAGTTCTCTTCGTGCCCCCCTCTTCGCTCATTCAAACCAACGTCTTGCCCTCCTTCTTGGTCCAGCCTGACCTTCTGACCCCAGTTTCCACATCTGCAACCCGTGTTGACTCTGAACCCATTCAGAGGAATTTTGAAAAAACCTTGGACTCCGAAGTGTCGGTTACGCGTTTGCAGCTGAACTGACATCTACTAGAAAGACACACCCAGACACACCGAAACCCACATTTCTACTCCCATGATGTTAGCGACTAGGAGCCTCCAATCCTGGAACCGTGTCCCGATTCCCCCGGAATAGGAATAGCAAGAGCAGCGGAAAAGTTTGCTCGGCGGCGGCGGAGCGCGGCGCGAGCCGGGGCAGACCCCGGCCTGAGCGTGCGCTATAAATAACTGCATCACTAGGGGGAGAGGTTCCCGCAGCCAGCTCGCTCGCTCGCTCGCCTTTCTCTTCTGGGTGCAGGGTACGTGGGGAAGGATTCTGATTTCTAGGAGACTGAATTGTTTAAACGCAGAAGTGAAATATTTAAAAGGTGGGCGGGAGTGCAAGATGAGCCCGGCTTCTCGGTGGCGAAGCTCCCAGCGCGCAGCGGCGATCCGAAGTTGTGACCGCCCTGCCGCCCAAAAGCCCGGCCGGGG
>NW_005871144.1:3381033-3442969 GCF_000147115.1 Myotis lucifugus | reverse complement strand
GGATTTGGTTCCCCCCATTACGGAGACGGGGGGTTTAAAAATGTTTTAAGAGTTGGGAGGTGAAGTTTAAGCTGCTTTTTTTTCCTTTGGGGTAAAAAGCCCCCCCGCCCGCCGCTGCTTTCCTCCGAGGGACACCCCTTCCCAAAAGCTTCTTGTTCTTCCCTCTCCGTATCCGGGCGGGGGGCAGGGGCGGCCCCCCGGCCTTCCTTGGGATGCCCCTGGTTTCTTGGCAACGGGAGTAAATGGGAGTTCCCTCTTTGCGGGGGGCCACCCCTTTTGGCAAGCCCCCCGGCCCCCCCCCCCCGGCTGCCCCCGCCCTGGCCCCGCCGCCCGACGCTGCCCGCTCGGCCTTAGGCAGCCTGCGCCAAGGCGCGCCCGCCCCGCGCCCCTCGCCCGCTCCCCGCCGCCCGATGCGGGAGGGCGCGGGGTCCCCGAGCCCGGTCTGAGCGCCCCAGGTCCCGATCGGCGCCGGGCTGCCCTCCGCGGGCCTGGAGGATGCGCCGGTGCTCGGAGCCGGGAGGCTGGAGCGCGCGCTTGCGGGTGGATCCAGAGAGCGGATGGCAGCGAGCGAGACCCGCTGATCACTTTAGAGCTGCTTCTGATCCCACGCGCAAGGGCCACTTTCTGTTTGTTTTTGTTGACTTCTCAACTTGTGTGCCATCGCCACCCCGACCCACCCCAGTCTGTGTTGAGGGGGAACGGAATGACAGTAAACAGTCCACAATGCCTATTTTGCTCTCAAAAATGACCCAAGGAGGTCACCTGGGTTTAAAATCCAATTGTCTCTTGTCAGTACAAAAGACAAAAAAATAATAAAAATAAAATAAATTATCTCAAGAGTGCGTGGCACCTGCGTTGTTTCCTTCAGCTTTGTCTCCATTGTCGAGGACAAAAACAAAATAAAATTTGCTTCATATAAATTCACTAATCCAACGATTTTTTAATGCTCAAAGTGCAAAATACAACTTGTATTTTTAAAGTGTGTTTTTTCCCCTCCTCATTTGGAAGAGAGTCAAGTGTTTGTGACCAAAGTTTGTGCTGTCATGGTCTCCCGGACGGTCTTAAGTGCAAAACATTTTTGAAAACAAGTGTCTCTGTATCCATCTATATCTACTTTTTTCAGTTGCAGAGAATAACCTTGACTGGCATGGAGGAATTGAACACATAATCAATGTGTTCTGTTTTCCAAGCATGACACATTTTCATTTCCTTTAAAATACATTTTTTCCCTCTAGTGATTATTTAAAAGTTCTTATAACCATACTTTATTAAAGTCCAAATTTTAACATTTTGTTGAAGTTGGATGTTAACCATATTTGCACATTCATGGTTACATTCACTGTTATTTGTGGACAAATTGATACCTTTGTTAAAATGCTCTAGAGTCAAAAATAATTTGAAAGAGAAAAACTCAGGTAACAAATCAGTTTGAATAAACAGTGAATGTTTTAGGAGAGTAATTGTCTTAAAATGCAATAAAATGTATAAAATTGGAAGTATGACATATGCCATTTGAATATGTTGTATTAATAATATCAGGAGCAATCGTTACATTTATATTTAAATTTAATTTCATTTCATTATGATTTTTGATAGCATAAAAGTGGAATACAACTTTTAAAAAGAAAGCCAGAAAAATAGTCAAGTCAGAGTTCAAATATACCATTTTGAGAATTAGCTAATGCTTTGAGACCTTTGGAAATTAAAGTAAAATGGAAATATTGAAAACAGATGTTTAACTCAAAACCATACCTTGCAAATCATAGTTTATTTTTCTCAGGATAACATTTCTTAATACAGATTTTAGTCATATTCATCTTGTATATGTATGTGAAAGACACTGCACGTGAAGAGTTTTAATAAACTGCAGTTCTCAAAAAGTGCTAGGAATACTGATGGCAAAATATTATAAATTAATGACTATCTTAAGAGCAATGTAGAATTACACTTTATTACATTCAGGTTATCATGTTTCACAGAATTTGGAAGGCTCAATGGTTTACAAACTCTTTATAATATACAATTTCTAGAAAAGCAATACATCACATAGCAATTTTTACTCTACTTTTTTTACTTTTAGTTTTTAAGTTTATTTTAATATTTTAATCAAAAATACCAAATATAAGATGGTATTTTAATATATTTTCTCCCACGGTGGAGTAATATACTTGTATCAGGTAGGTAGGTATTCATTTGACCATTCATTTATATAAATAACTGTTTATATATCTTAAGTCATAAAGTGATAATTATATAAAATTAGGTTCACTTTAATAACTTACAAATGTGTTGAAGTTTTTCATGTAACATTTGGAAATAAAACTTTCTTTTTCAGTACTACTGCTGGATTCTAAAGCACAACAAACAGAGTTGGAATGGATTTCCTCTCCACCAAATGGGGTAAGTGCTTCTCCTCATGAAATATCACCCTTCATTTTTAAAGTAAGACTCAAAAACTTTCCTCTCCATAGTGGAATTATTCACATTCTTTAAATTTAAACAATTTCAATTCCAAATATCGTATTCAATATTTTGTTCTGTTTGTCACGAGACATTTAATTTTTTAAGTAAAGAAGAAGGTATACTTCGTGCTTGGGGACATGGATTTAAAAAACATTCTATAATCTTTTGAGTTCTTATTGTGAGTGGTATCCTACCTCAGGTTTCAGGCTATAAGTGCTAACTAATTACAGGGAACAATCCTTTCACAAACTCATTTAAACCACTCTAGTTGTTTTATACTTCTTTAGTATAATAGCCTGGTAGGTTGTGTATAGTTCTTTAAAACAGTATGCAATCTGTTTTTCCTCTTTTAAAAACAGTTTTAGCATCATTCAAAAGGTACCTTAAAAGGTAGCCCAAAATGTAATATGCTCAATATTTTAGCATACAGTTTGCTATGAGATATTATTTGGATTCTCCAAGTTTATATCTTATGCTATCTGTTGTTACTAATCAGAAGTGATGGCAGAGCATGCACTTACTACAGTGAAATCTGTTACAGTAAGTATGAGTGAAAGCAGCCAAACAAAAATCTAGGAAAACATATGTAACCTCTCACCCCCAATTTTTGACCATTATGGTTCATATATCAGGAAAATTCTATTCTTTCTTAAATTTAGGTCAATGTCTTTGTTCTTCAGTTTTTTTAATTGTGAGAGAGATCACATACTTCATCCCTTATTAAAGAAGAGGGCTTCAAGAAAGGAAAGTATACCCTATTGTTACCTGAGTTAATCTTTGACATGGAACCAAAGAGCATGAAGTGAGGATATAAAAAGCATAACAAAATTTTGCAAAGAGAAGAACAAAAGTCCGAAAGGGATTTTTGAGTATAAGAACATCATAAGATCAATGTCATGAAGTGGAAGTCAGTTTCAGAATGCAAAATGTGAATGATGAAAATATATTTAAAATATTCAGATTTTTCATTCAGTTAATATTTGAGAGATTGCATAATATCATATTGTAGTTTTCTGTATTAGGGAAAATAAGTTATGAAAAGTGTCAAATATTTTACAAATTAAGTAAAAAATGTATGTAAAGTTTGAGGTGCAGTACTTTTCTTGCAAGTGGAAGTTTTCCATGAGTAAAATAATATATATTATAGGAAGACATTCACAATAAAAAAATGAAACACCTTTCTTGCCAATGACAGATGTAGCCTATTTTCTGCCATCCATCAATTAAAATAAATAGAGATAGTGGGTGGTTTTTTATCTCTAAGGAGAAGTAAACTGATATATGATTGTAGTATTTCATCCATGTAATCCATGAAATGATAAATTATGACTGTCTGTTATCTTGGACTCAAATGGGCATTCTGTCAGTTCAAAATATCTGAGTAGCAGTTAGCCCTACATATCTGAAGGATTAAACAGATAATATTAGAAAATGAAGATTGATAGTGTTTTTTTCTTTGTATATGAAATGGGTTAACTTACATGTGATTAAATATCTAACTGGAAATAAATTGTTATTAAGACACAAGCTTCTAGAAAACATTTTTATAAGCAAACCAAAAAAGCACATTATCTGAATTAAGACTTCTTTCCCAATGGTGTCATTTGTAGAAATCACTGCAGTTTATCAGAAAGTGAGATAAAAAAAAAAAAAAGACAAGAGTTGCGTTAAATTCATTTACATCATGTCACTATTTGTTATCTATACATAGTTGTCTTGAAATTTTCCCCTCAGGAACAAATTTTTAAATAAAAATGAAAATGAACTGGGATTCATAGGTTAGTAAAACCGATGGTTTCATTGATAGAACAAAATAATGTAATTTTTCTTAAAGTTAGAAAGAGCAACTTGCAAGATTTTTTCCTTTATAATAATTAGCCTTGGTTTCTTCAAACTGGGAAATTATTAAAAACAGCACATTTATCTTTGGAGCTTTTGGTATTGTAGTAGATACCATTACCAGTTTTACTTCTTTTACTAATTTCAGTCTAATTTAGAGACAAAAACCTACCTGTCTCAATGAAGGAACTTGGTTATATTTGGCTGTCATTCATATTATAAGCAACTAATGGAAACAAAGGGAAAATATGCCCACCACTAACTACTTACAAACTGGATTTGTGTTGATATGGGTTCTTTGCTGTAGTCGAGGACCTTGGGTGATTTGTATAATAAAATTGTAGCCGTTATATAACATCACACAAGAAATTGCTGAATTACAGTAAATTGCTAATTTGTGAGTTTTGTTAGTTTTCTAAGAAACACTTCTAAAAGTAGATATTAACACTTTATAAAGCATTTAAATAAATGATTCTAGATCAAGTTTTACAGATAAAACTCATTAGCACATGCTTATTAGTTTATTTTCCCCCTGCTTTTTCTTGAAACTATGGTTAAAATATTGCATGATATGTGACTGTGAACTTTAATACAAATATATACAAATATATTTTTATATTTGCCATTTCACATTGGTGAAATGAATAAAAGTAGATGAGAATTTCACTAATAAGACAGCATAAATATGAAGTGGGTAATTTTTTAATGATGATATGAAAGGATATAAGTGTTATTTTAGGCATTTTGGGCTATTTTAGGGGAAATTACTTTAATTGTTAATAGTGATATAGATGATATAGATGATATTACCCATGGTTTAATAATCTTTAAATTGTTTCCAATTCTACTAAACTTATTATCTTTCTTTTTTGTGTGAATACATATAACATGATTTTGCTATAGCATGCATTGTATCAGCATATGAATGAGCATTTTGAAACATTTGATATTTTTTCAGTCAAAAAGCTTATTACTGAAATATGATTCAGGATACTGTTTTGCCATGTCCATTTGATTTTCTATTGAAAGCAATTTATTTACAAAGATGAATCATACTTTTATACAAATACTTTTTTATAGTTATGTGGATTTGTGTACAATATTATTAATAACACTGCAATAAATAAATAGCTCTGTAAAATGTTACTCTCTTATGTCTCACTTTGAAAAGATTGTGAAGGAGTCCGCATTATGAATATCAGCATATCGACATCTGAATGCTTTTCCATTCAGAGTATTCTTGGCATTTTCTTCCCTATGTTTTTAGGTACTTTCTAAGTTTAAATATAACATTCACACTTAAAATGTCAACTGCGTTACAAAAAATTCTGCCATGTATCCATATGTATATGCATTAAACTGTGATATAATAATTGTGTTGTGTACTTTAGTCCAGAAATATAATCTCAATAGAGACTACCGATGTAAGCAAACATGTATAAAGAAACTAATATAATACACTAGCAAAGAGATATTAAACAAAATGAAATATTTATTATATGTACAAACAAGGCAAGCAACCTGTTCTACCAAAAGGATGAAGCTGAAGTGAGAATACTCTATTCTCAGGCTAAGTGTTGGTCAGGGTAGGAATCTACTTCTTTCAAAGATACAAATTTGTGTTCAAAGATTCCTCATGCACTCTCTAAATCAAAATGTTATTATTGCCCTAACTGGTTTGGCTCAGTGGATAGAGTGTCGGCCTGGGGACTGAAGGATCCCAGGTTCCATCCCGGTCAAGGGCATGTACCTTGGTTGCGGGAACATCCCCAGTAGGGAGTGTGCAGGAGGCAGCTGAATTGATGTTTCTCTCATCAATGTTTCTAACCCTCTATCCCTCTCCCTTCCTCTCTGTAAAAAATCAATAAAATATACTTTAAAAAGTTATTATTATTATCTCTTTTTGCTGGATGACTGATGACCTTTATTTAATTTTACAGTGGGAAGAAATTAGTGGTTTGGATGAGAACTACACCCCAATACGAACATACCAGGTGTGCCAGGTCATGGAGCCCAACCAAAACAACTGGCTGCGGACTAACTGGATTTCGAAAGGCAATGCACAAAGGATTTTTGTAGAATTGAAATTCACCCTGAGGGATTGTAACAGTCTTCCTGGAGTATTGGGAACTTGCAAGGAAACCTTTAATTTGTACTATTATGAAACAGACTACGACACTGGCAGGAATATAAGAGAAAACCTCTATGTAAAAATAGACACCATTGCTGCAGATGAAAGTTTCACCCAAGGTGACCTTGGTGAAAGAAAGATGAAGCTTAACACTGAGGTGAGAGAGATTGGACCTTTGTCCAAAAAGGGATTCTATCTTGCCTTTCAGGATGTAGGGGCTTGCATAGCTTTGGTTTCTGTCAAAGTGTACTACAAGAAGTGCTGGTCCATTATTGAGAACTTAGCTATCTTTCCAGATACAGTGACTGGTTCAGAATTTTCCTCTTTAGTCGAGGTCCGAGGGACATGTGTCAGCAGTGCAGAGGAAGAGGCGGAAAACTCCCCCAGGATGCACTGCAGCGCAGAAGGAGAATGGTTAGTGCCCATTGGAAAATGTATCTGCAAAGCAGGCTACCAGCAGAAGGGGGACACTTGTGAACGTAAGTAAGATGTACTATTCAAATTCTACTTTGCCTTTTTTTCCAGTTCAGTGACAAAGTGTTTAAGTTATAATAATTATTTGAACATGTGAGTCTTTGCTACACCAGCAGCCTGATTCAGTAAATCTTAGGAAAAGTCACTATTGAATTTATCAATGACTCCCCACTGTGGTATCTGCACTAAGGGTATGTAATAAATATTGGCGATAACAGTATTTGTTCCTAAAATTTAATTTGCTGTATGCTTGACATAAAAGAAATGGACAGTTACACGTTGAGCTATGAGATTTGAGAGAGGAGAGGGAAGTGACATTAATCAGGATTTAATGATATGTGATGCCTTCTGTTTTGAAACCCCTATGTTCTGGACTTGTGAGTAGCAGAAAAAAAAGTAGGTTAAGGGGGCTGCTAACAAGAGTTCTGCTGACAGGGCAAGTACAAATACATTTGCAAACTTCTAGAAATATTTTTATAAATACTAATATTTTGATACAGAATCATCACAATTTATCACATTGATAAATGTCTGAGGTTACTTCTGCCAAAGCCATATTTCTTTTGTGGACTAAATAATAAATAAAATGAGTGTATTCCCGATAAGTTGTGTTATAGTAGACCCCATTTTTGTGGAAGTGGGCCAAAGCAAAGTTTTAGTTATCATAATACATCAGCTGGACCTTTCCTATTGGGTTTTAAACAATAATAGCCTATGAATTAGTGAATTTTATGCTTTTTAAAACTGGATTTTCAATTACATAACATATGTGCTCATAATAATTGACCAATTTTTTTAAATTGGAAACTCACATAGACCTTCAAAATTGATAGATATTTTTGTTTGTGAATGTTCTGACAATTTTCCTTTTATAAGATTATATTACTTATATATCTTTTAACTTATAACTTATAATACATTCCAAAAATAACTTTTATCTATTCTTTTAGTCCTAGCCAGCGGCATAATTTTAGTATTTGCAAATATTAGGTAATTTAGAGGGGGGTATAACTAACCGTAATTATTATAACTAAATTTGGGGGTTATAGTATGTGCAGATACTATTCCACCTGCTTTACATATATTAGTTCATTGAATGAGGTAGATATCATTATCACCTCTATTGTACAGAATGAAAAACCAGGGCTATCAAGGATGAATGGCTTGCTTGCAGTGACTTTGGTAATGTTTGTCTTCGTTTAGATTCAAACTCAGAGCATTCTGATTCGAGAGCCTGGGCTTTTAACTACAATTTTGCTCTAGTTTCCGTCACAAAACAAGGAAAATCCTAGCAAATATTATTCTGTTTCATTGCTGAACTGGAATGTCTTGCTAATAGTAATTTGGCATATAAATCACATTACTTCCCCATAAATTATCTTTCTAATAGACTATTTAAAGAAATATAAAATAAATGTATAGATCTCTGTTATCCAGTTTGGTAGGCAGTAGTTCTTTAGGTTCTGAAAAGTGGCTATTCATAATTGATATGTGCTATAAGTATAAATGACACTCTGGATCTCAAAGGCTTAGTATGAAAAAAGAGAATGTAACATACATCATTAATAATTTTTTAGATAAATCGAGTGAAATATAGTAATATTAAAAATAATTTCAACTGTTTTTTTTACTCTTCTATTTTTCCACCTGAGGATATTTTTCCATTTATTTTTAGAGAGAGTAGAAGAGAGAAGGAAAGACAGAGAGAAACATTGATGTGAGAGAAACACATCAATTGGTTGCCTACTGCATGCACCCTGGCAGGGCCAGGAACCTGCAATAGAGGTGCATGTCCTTGACCAGAATCAAACCCAGGACCCTACGGTCCACAGGCTTTCTATTGAGCCGAACCAGCTAGGGCTCTTTTTTACTCTTTTAGTGTGGCTCCTAGAAATTGAAAAATTATATATGTGGCTCACATTATGTTTCCACTGGATGTATTATTTTGATGGAGTAACTGAGCCAAGTATATTTTCCTGTCCTGGTTGACAAATTAGATACTTCACGTGGCTGGTCACTAGCATATAAACTACTTATGACTCAATTATCATATTCTTCATCGCTGACACTGTGAGGTGTACTCTGCAAAATAAATTGAGATATTACAGGGTCAGGTCTCAGGCCAGATAGCAGCCTTCCCCCCCACCCCTGCCCCCGAAGGAGGCAAACATGTCTACCTATTGTCCTCTTCCCCTTTCTGTCACTGGCAGTATTTTTTGCAGAGTAGAAAATCCTGCAGGTTCCATGTATGTGGAAATAAAAAACTGAAGATTTACCATTACTAATAGGCAGGATGCTATTGCACTGGGTAAGTATAGAAGTATTCTTAGTTAACTAATCAATTTAATGAAAGGCAACGTTCTTATTGACTAGAGGCTAACAACAGTTATTTGAAAATGATGGTGAATTCAACAGTAACTACTATCAGAAAATTTTAAGAACATGCTATTACATTTTAGCTATAAAAGCAGTGGTTTAGTAGTATGAAGATTTTCATGTGAAAATGGAATGTAAAACTCTAGCACACTAGAAAATGGGAAACATAAGAAACAAAGCAGGAATACATGTAAAAGTGCACAATAAATTTTGTCTAAGAAAAGACTCGGAAATAACATGAAAGGTCCTGCTCTTTTAATGTTTAAAGGTTTAAAAATTACAGTATTTTTGTTTCATGTTGTGTAATTTAATTCATATGATTTTTCCATTTAAGTTGTTAAGAAAAATAAGCAGGAACTTTTTGAGTGCTATACTTCTAAGAAAACCAGTCTTTAATTGCGGTAAAGAGATATATTTACCGTGAAGAAAAGTCTCCAACTTCTTCCAAATGAGCAAAATCATCTCATTAAATGTGGTAGTATTAAAATTATGCAGTCATTTATATTGGCTTCAAGAATTGGAAACTCATTTGAATACCAAAATTATTGTCACCTGCAAAATACACTAAGGTACTTAAAAATAAAATAAAATTACTTTACTGTCATCTACATTAATTGTGCATTAGGATAGGTGAAATGAGGTATTAATAGAAGTTCATTAAAGAAAATGTGATTAAAGGAGTAAAGATGCCTCCTTATCATTCAACTGTGAAAGAGTCTGTCTGCATTTTTGTGAGTCAAGTAAATTGTTCATCAAATGACTTTCCTTTTAACCTTGGTGGTATTGACAAAAGAATTACATGCCTTATACTTAGCTATGGCACTATTTGCAAAATCACTTCCCTCCTTGGCATAATTCCTTGGCATCACTGTGAGCGTACTTGCCCCTGGATTCAATCCAGGCCTGTCTTTACAGGATTTCTCCTCTTCCCTTTCAGTGATCCTGTTCAGCGTTTGAAAACAAATTCTAGTTCCATATTGAGGAAAACTGAAGTGTTTGGGAGAGGATACTAGTGAGTCTCTAGCCAAATGAGGGTGGTTAGCCACGGAGGGGCAAGTTTATCTGGACACTTTCTAGAGTGGCAGGCCATTGGGATATTTTTAGATATAATTTGAAATATGAAAACTGTAAAAACTGATCAGTTTTGATCAGTGGATGTAAGAGGGTTTTTTTTTTCTGTCAACATTTTGGGGGAAAAAACCCCTCCAATTTAAAAACCAAATATTTCTCATGTCTAATATATGGAGAACTTCTGTCTGACTAATTAATATAATGCTTTTATGAAGACACCTTTTTGCAGTCATTTAAAAATATAAAATTTCAGGTAGTTAACATGCTTTAATTGTCAAGAAATCCATTAAAGAAATTACCATAGAAGTTGTCACTTTTATGAAACTAGCCACTCTATTTTCTTAGATAAAAAGTGTAGTCATTTAAAAAATTGAGAGCAGATTGTATTTTACATATGGAAATATTTTTCAGAAGATGAATAAAAATACATTTGAAATATATTTTGAAATTTTTGGAACTTTTGTACAACTTGGTTTCATTTAAAATTTGAATATTATTTGTCAAAGTGTGTAGCTGGGGAGTATACCGTGGATTTGTATATAGGGAATTGCATTTGACACTGAACAATCATGTTCATTTTCTCATTTAATCCATAGCACATCACTGGCAGGTAGAAAGTTTTTTTTTTTCTTTTGACATATGAAGAAACTGAAACTCAGGGATATGAAAAAGGAACAATATTGAATGAGAACCGGGGATCCTGTTTCCCAATTCAAGTCTTTTTTCCCCACTACACCACACTGCTTTCTAAAATGTATCCTGTACTTCAACTAATGGATTTTAGTTAACGAAGAACGAATGAAACTTTATTTTAAGCAGGGTGACCATATGCCTAATTTGTCTAAGATAATTCTTTTACTTATTAAAACCGCTTCTTTTTGCTTTCAAAAGTGTTCTCATTTAGACGATAAAATACAAGGTCATTCTAACTGTAAAAAATCTGAAGATGTAATGCAGTTTACATGCACATATGTCAGAACACATCTGTGTGATCTGCTTCTGTTATTTATATTGCTTAATTTTAATTTTCTGAATTAAAACAGAATTTTTTTATGATTTCATGTGAAGGGGAATTGAAATAATCATACATTTTTTACTTTTATTATAAGAAATTCCCCTCACAATTGTTTCTTAATTCTTTCTATTAATAAATTAACAGGTCTGTCATTATTTTAATAATATATGATTTATGGACATGTAACATCCTATTCCATAAATTAAAATATTTATTCAATGTTATAGCATTACTAATAAGATTTCTGCTTGATTAGATTTTTGAAAACTGCTTTTTCACAGAAAAGTAATATGTAATTTGTATCATCACTTTTCATGTTAACAAATGAATCTTTATAATATATAGTATTTATAAACAAATATATATGGAAATGTAAGATACACTACAGGATTAATAGTTCTGATGCTGGAGTCACAGAGTTTTACACTAGGTGTATAAACTAGGACAATCGCTCTAAGCCTTAATTTCCTTAAGTATAAAATAGGGCTAAGAAAAATTGTATGTGCCTCATAGGGTTCTTGTCAGTATTGAATGAAATCATGCATGTTAAAAAAAATCCCTAAAAAACAGTATCTGGGACATATCAAATAATCAATGAATTACCTATTCTAAATTTCCCCAACTTCTTCACTGACCTCAGTCTTCCAAATTCTGACGGCAGTTACTGTCCATGCCATTTTCCTTTTATTACCATGCCTTGCTTTTTTCTACCTAGTTGATCTCAGGCTGTGGACATTTTGCCTTTACTTATAATTCCAATTAAATGCCACTGATAGCCTGTTAGATAATCTCTCCTTGTGAATACTTATAAATTGCCCTTTCCCTGTGGGAATCATCATACTCTATTTGATTTTAGTTATTATTTGTGATTTCCTTTTACTGCTTCTAAGCTTCTTAACGATGCAACCTTATAGTGTTCTACCTTCTCATCCTAGTAGTTCCTTGCACCACATGAGTCTTCCAATAAATGTGTACCAGTATTCTTAAAGACTTAAGCATGATACACTACCCATTGCCAAAGTAATTATTTTTTATTTTAAATTTACATGACTATTTCATTTCTAGTTGTATATGGCTAGTCTCTATGATTAGTCTTAAACTTTGTGAGTATGAGAACTCTTTATTATATTTTATATCTGCATAGAATATAGCAAGGTGATATGCTAATCACTAGGAAATATAGGCAGGAGTCTGCTCCAGATATGAGGAATTTCTTTCTATGAAAATAATATTTCTATGTATTCATTTTCATGTTTGTCGCTGTCTTTCTGTATCTTCCTTTACAACTTCGTCTCCCTCCTCTAATGAAATGAAAGCCTTTTACCTTCTTTATTACTTAATATCTATGTCCTGAGAAAGGCAGAGTTCCAACCATCATAAAATAAGAAGTTCTTAAGAGGGAAATCTGTAATACTTTCAACAATAAAGGTAAATTTTAAAAAGTATAAAAATAAAATAAGTTCTTGAAGTATATTTATGATTATCTTATATGGGAAAGTGACTTTTATTATAGGATTATATGGTTTTGCTTTTTTTCTTGAATTTCAAAACAAGCAAAAAAATTAAAGAAACAAAACCTGAGAAATCAATTCATAGCTAACATCACACTCTATAAATTGAAAATTACTTAAATTTAGTATCATTTCCAAATATCGTTATTCTATTTGAGTTAAAACTACATCACAATTTTTACTATTTTTTAGCTTATTCACTTTCAGAAGCGCAGCTACTGTTTTAGAAGCCTTTTTGGGGTGGGGAAGGGGGGTGGTTTTGGGCCGGGGCCCCCCCCCCCCCCCCCCCCCGCCCAATGCTCCAGTCCCACGGCCTTTGCCCCAGGAGCAACTGCTGTTAGCATTTTCTTCTATCCTTTAAAGAAAAAATGGAGGAAGATAACTGTGATTCTTAAATTTATAATCATCATAGTTTTCTACTACAACCTTGTACATTTCATTTAAAATTAGATTGCTTTTTACTTATCTTTGTATGTACCACAGTGCATTTAACTAGTCAATAAATAAAGGACAGGAAGAAGGAAGATCTGATGAAAATGAAAAAAAAAATAATGAAAGAAGGAAGAATGAAATTCTGGTGCCCAATTTAACTTTCTATGATTTATAAGCTCAGTTTATAACTTTAGAACTTTTCTAATTATCCTAACTTTGGCAAGTATATGGTCACTCTTTTACATTTCTAGTGGAAGTTTAAATTGGCATTAATTTCTGGCAGGCGATGTCATAATACATTGCTCTAGCATTTTGCATTGAATTTGATTTTTGTAACCAACTTGTAGCCATTTCCTCTAAGGTAATGGTCACTATAATTATAATGTATAAAATATTTAATTTATCATGATGTTGTGTATAATGTGGTTATTTTGTACAAACAATAATATTATCTTTAAGGGAGGAATTTAACCCTGCCATATATTTTTCTCTATCTGCATCAATATCTGTTGCATGAGTCAGAAAAGAAACATTTGGAAAATCCTTTTTTCATTTTTTCTCACATTTAAGTTATCCCATCTTCTGCAATATATCTCACCAATTTAGTTTTATGGAAGCATGTCTTCATTAGGATATTCATGAAGTATTAATACTTGGAAAGTATGTTGCGTGCATATATAATGCGCATTAAAAAAATCTGGTAACAAAAACCATTCACCTTTGAATTTAGTGAGATAGCGACATTGTTTTCTATTTTCTGCCTGTGATATCAGCTTTGTTAAAAGTTGTAGAATCTGAGAAGTTGTATGTATAGGTTATGGTATTATTCCTAAATAACACAATTTCACAGGAACCCTGAATAATACACACCTCAGTTGAGTTAAATGCGCATTGTCTCTCACAAATTCTGTGGCCTTAAGAAGTATGGGAGGTTTATTATTTTGCTGACTTTGTTTAGTCGGAGGTCAAAGATTGACATAGCAAACCAGGGAAAATACATTCTGGGGCATAGCAATTTGAAAACATTTTAATGGTCACATGTTATGTACAGCAGTCTTCCCTTATCTGCAGTTTAGCTTTTCTTGGTTTCAGTTACCCATAGTCAACCACAGTCCAAAAATATTGAATGAAAAATTTCAGAAATAAACAATTTATAAGTTTTCCCTCACACGCTGTTACAAATGACATGAAAAAAACTCACACTATCTCTCTCCATCCCGTTTGGAACGCAAATCATTCCTTTCTCCAGAATATCCACGCTGTGGTATATGCTATCCACTTGTTGGTCACTTGTAGTAATCTCAGTTGTCAGATCTACTGTGCTTGTGCTCAGGTAACCCCGATTTTATTTCATAACGGCCCTAAAGTGCCAAAGTAGTGATGCTGGCAATTCAGATATGCCAAAGAGAAGCTTTAAAGTGTTTCCTTTAAGTGAAAAGGTGAGCACAGTACAATTTGATGTTTTCATAGAGAGATGCCACAGTCACATAATTTTTATTACAGTATTTTATTATAGTTGTCTTATTTTGTTATTAGTTAATCTCTTACCATGTCTAATTTATAAATTAAGTTTTATTATAGGTGTGTGTATACAGGAAAAACATAGTATATGTGTACAGTGTTCAGTACTGTCCACATTGCAAGCATCCACTGGAGATCTTGGAAGGTATTCCCCTCGATGAGAGGGGACTACTCTACTGTGGATTTTGAATCTTTTCAATGGTCTCATTCATTTATATTATTTACTGTTGACGATTATTTTGTCTCTTGCTTCCAATGTATTAAAAGTCAGGAGGCTTTGAAAGGACACATACCGGTTTTTATATGTTGTTTCATATGTCACCCAGTTAATATCTAAGGTTAGCCCCTCACCTATGGTGGTGTAAGACCTGCACCAACGCCATTAACACTAAAGGCTGAATTATAGCCTTTTATAGAAAACCTCCATCTGGGGAGAGGAGCACCGTGATGCTTTGATCAATATATTGTAATATTGATCAGATGTAATTATCATCTATATATCTTGTACTTATTAACTTTTAAAGTTGGTCAACAATCTATTGTGTTAATATTATCAACTCTACTTTTAAAGAAGAGCACTATTTTTAAAAGACATTAGGTGTAGAGGAGTAAAATATATCTAAAGCGGACATTAGGTGTAGAGGGGTAAAATATATCTAAAGCATTATTACATATAATGAAAGTTTATTCTGAAACAAAGTAATTTAATATCAGTAAGTTCACTATGCTACTCTATATTTTCAAGTTATTTGTATGTTTTATGTCTAGGAGTACTTTCCTATCATTATCTGAACTAGTTGCCATGTAGACAGTGACAGCTAGTGGCATTAACTTACCGGCTCACATTAATGACATTAATTTAAACTAGTAGATGGATTAAATAATCTTAATTGATATACCCTCTCAAACACATACATTTATTATAAGACAACTGTTCTGTGGACATTCTTGCACTCCTTGAGGTTATAATCTCTTCCAAGAAAATTAGAATGATAAATTCTCAAAGTTTGAGGGTAAATTAAAGATTACAAAAGTTAAATTAGAGGGTGTTTGGGGTCTTATTTATAGTTCTAACAGGCCATTCACGACAGATTCCAAAGTAAAATCAGAACTTATTATTTCCATTTTTTCTATTTCAAGATAATATACACACGATACATATGCACATATGTACATACATATACACACATGCACACACATGCACACATACACTGCCGATCTCTACCCCTACTAGAGGAAAAAAACACAAATTTACAATATGTAACAAAAAATTTAAGTATATTTTTGTCCTTGACCCATTTTTAGATTTCTAAATTGCTGTGCACTAATCTCTTAATTTGTAAGTGTTGATAGTTAAGATGTTTGTTTTTCTATGTGGAAAATTCAACTGAAAATTACAAAGAGGCCGAAAACTCGTATATTATTGGATTATTGTATATTTTAAAAAGACAAAACAAAATAAAGCTTCCTTAGCTATGCCTTCAAATATTTTTCAGAAAGCAGTATATATATATATACATATATATAGTGCTTCTTGATTTTCAAATAGATTATTATTTTTAAAATTTTTAATTGTAGCATTTTACCAGATTGTAAGAAGGTGAATTTTAGCAATTAGCACATTTTGGAAATATGACAAATGTATGTAAGTGTTTAAAATGAGAACAGTGGCCCCTTCTTACATTATTACAAACCTAGAATTTCAGAGGGAGCAAAAACTCTGCTGTTTAGTCTTGTGGTTTCTGACTAGATCTCCTCTGAGAAACCTGCAGACTTTAGCCCCTCAGTCCTTGCTTCTACAAAATCTTTTCTTCAAAACTGAGCTTTAAAATTAACACATACAAAGCTTAGATATTCAGGCTCTGAGCTGGAGCTGGGAAAGACATATGGCTCCAGGTTTATTATGTTGAGACAGTATTTTAGTTTGCAAAGGAAACCTGACTGGAACTTTTTAAGTTTGCTGCTTCAGCCATGCTCTTTCTGTGTCTGATGTTTATTCGGCACAGACATTATGTATGAGAGCGCTGTGTATTTCAAGGCTGAACATAATGGTTTGATCATTTTCCTCTTTGTAAATTTCCCCAATGAGACAGCATTGCTTCTCACTTCAAATTCAAACAGCTCTCTCATTGATTTTCAAAATTATTCACCAGGCCATCACTATATGTGTAATCATCCTTCTTTCTAATATAATTTATCTTTCAATGTGGTAAAGTGGATGTTCTCTGCCATAACTGCTTCCTCTAGTTTCTTTTCTTTCTGAAAGAATCTTTTCCTATAGTTTCATAGACTTTGGCAATAGCTTTTTATTTACCTTTCAGAAATTCTACAATATCCCCTGATTTAAAACTTTTCAGAGCATACCTTCCCATCGATGAAGTAGGTTAAAGTAGTGAAAGTACATCTTCATTCTCTGTGTCTTTACTAAGATAAAATATATAGCCTGCAATATTTTGCTCTTTTGCCTTGTTTACATGAGAGTGATTTTACATATTATAATTTGATGTTGTACAAATTAATAACTAATTAATAAAATATTGAACCTTATTAATCACTATTACTCATTATCATTGCAAAGTTTTGATCTAATCCTGGCATATCCTTCTGTTTTGAACTATAATCCATCCTTTTATGTTTCTGTTAAAATTCTTAATTAGGTATAATAAGAAATCTAGTTTTTTACCTCTTCAAATCATTCATAATGTTCATTATTTACAAAAATTGTAAAATTAAACTTTTAATATTAAACTGAGAAGAGAGTTTCATAATGGAAAGGTAAAATGGTAAAGTTAAAAATGAAAATCACTAATCATAATATATGGCAAAACTTGCATAACTTGAATTCTAGCTTTTTTTTTTGAGGTAAGAAAATCCACATTTTGATTATAGTCTCTTGTAACATTTAGGCCAGAATTACCTCTATCAGTCAATATCATAAAGGAACTCAATCAAGATATGTATGTGAATGCCTAATCAGTTAAAGTTCTTAATCCTTATTTTTTCAAAAAGCTGTATTTAGCAATTTCTGTTGTTGTGTGTTTAAATCAGAGAGAGATGGAGACTTTACAACAAAGGAGCATACTAATAATTTAAATAGGTTTTCGTCCAGGAACTCAGATTAAGGATGAATATGAAAGAGGAGCAAGGTTAGGATACTGACACAACTTCTTCTGATCTTTAATTTTTTAAGGATTTTCTGTCATTGTATATATTGCAGAGACACAAACTACGTGTTAGGTCTATAAAAGACAGCATAAATATTCAGGAGCCTGTGAATACAGCTCATTTAGGTTTATATGATACAAGCTGAGGCAAGGTTGACTTGGTGAAAAACAAAGCATTCATGTATACCAGAGTTCACATTAAGCACATCTTTTATTGCAGCCACTTTTTTCCCCACTATTTCCGAATATATGAGATGAAAACACACAAACAAAACCATATCTGCTTCTGCATATAGACTAATCTTCACTGAAAATAATATACGTTTTATTCATATAACCCAGGTTGGCATGGTTATTTATTATTCATTAATGTCGGTAGATAACTGCTTGTCATTTGGATCAGAGTGGCGTCTGATAGAATGCTGACACTGATGGATGGACATGCTCCTGAAAATCTGCATAGGCAGGCCACTTAGGTCGGCGGAACACAGAACACTGCCCTGGACCTGATTGGGCATGAAGAATTTTGTTGCTGTTTTTTTTTTTCTTTCTTTCTTTTTTTTTTTTTAAATCATTGCATAGTATCAAGAAGTCATTTGATTTTTAAGATTAATTTTAGATTTTTAGCATTAAAATTATCAAATGAGAGTAATAACTAATTAGATTACCTGGTACTCTAGCTCACACTCAGAAGAAGAATTTTGATTTTGCTTATTCTGTCTTACAGAAAGATAAGTAAATAAAATTTAAAAAGCAAAAATTGATAGTTGCTTTACAAATACATACTTGAAATTATTAGAATTTTTCTTAGAGAAATATTATTTACTTGAGAGAATAAAAATCATTGATGTACAGCTTATAGGATATTAAAGATAAAATGAACTGTGTTCTTAAATTTCTCCTTGAATGACTATCAGCATTGTATATTTTTGATGGATTCCCCAACCATAATAAGTGTTTTTATCTTAATGATAGTTGTTAATATCATATCAAAATGTTTTACTGCCAACATTTTAAAAAATAATTATTTTCAACTATAATTTGTTAATTTTCTCAATTTGAATGAAAGCATTAGCACTTTAATATAATATACAGAATTTCAGAATTATTTAATTTAAGGTAAATAGTTTTTATTTCAAAGTAGAGGAAAATGATCATATTATATTGTGTCTGCAATTTAATAAAAGGTTTAACTTGAATTATATTGGTACTATACATAGCTTCATTTTTGTGAAATTTACTTTTATTTTTAGTTCTCTTTTTTAGTACTTACATTGGTATATTTTATAAATGCATGTATTTATTAGCTAACTGTAATTCTAGATATATGAATATATTAAATTACATTTTGCATGGAATAAATAATGTTGGCAGTTATAATGTTTTATAGCTTCAGAGTTATAAATCCATATATACTCAAAATATTTATTTTTAAAAAATCTATTTGTAAGAACTTTTTATCCTGCTTATATATGCGTTTTTGAACATTTAAATTTGAGGTTAGGTAATTTCTTTACATTTTTAAAAATAACAAATTGGCATCTCAAAGTAATTCATTATATCATTACAGCTTCTTTATAAGATAGTAAATGTTTTTATGTATTTTTTATACAGGGAAGGCCATATTTCACAATTTGGCCACTAAAAATGGAAAGCAAAATAGAGCTCTGACAATTATCAGAATATTTTCAGGTACATGCATTTTAAAAATATGGTTGTCAATAACTGCTTCTGTAAAATGACTCAGAAGCCCTTCTTTTCCCTACCTACTGAATAGCTGTGCATAACATATTCTACATGCTAGTCATCACATAGACATGAGATTTTGATTTTCCCATTTAGAAGACTACCTTGAGATGATCTAAGAGTTAATTTCTACAGACAAATGACATTGGGAAACTGAGATAAATAGTTCAGCATTTTCTGTGCTAACATGATGTTTGCCTGTCTGATTGCATCCTTTCCAATAGATAGTAGAGACGTAATTACGAAGAAAGACATCTGTGCCAAGGTTTAGCTAGCCAAAAAGGGCAAGCTCTTGTGTTTAAAAGGTAGAGAATCCAATCGATGAAAATGTCTGGACCTGTTAGCACCAATAAAGCTGAAGGCGACTGGGAAGCTCAGTGAGGGTCTTTTGTTGTAGAGATGGAAGGAGAACCAAACTACAACACTTTAGGGGAGCAGGGTCAGCAAAGACGATCATCCATCTTCTTCAGTGGCAGCTTTCTGTCACATTCTAACCCTGTTCAGTGGAGGAACTAAGCCTCTACTGTTGACACCAACCGATTCTCAGCCAAGTGTAAGTGAAGCTAATATTCACTGACCTTATGCATAGCAAATGAAGCCCTGTGTGTCATTTGAGGAAGAATGTTATCTGACACTTCAAAAAGTGAATGATGGACGGAATGTGTGTGTGTGTGTGTGTGTGTGTGTGTTTTGTTGGTCAAGTAGGCAAATACATATTCATTAGCCACTCCATATTTTTGATTTTCACAATAGCCACAGATTTACCATTTTGACAGCAGTGTAACTCTGTGTTCTTTTCATTTCCACATCAAGATGTTTTCACAGGCTTGACTGTACTGCAGAACCAGCTCTGTTTGGCTTTCTTTAGTTTCTGTAACAGTGTCTAGTCACAGAGGAGAAGATTCCGTTTTCCCTAATAACAGAGATAAATTTCAAGAAAATTCTGAATAACTAGTTCACATTCAAAACATAATGAAGCAGAATACATTTCTTTATGATTATAAAAAGTGGGTTGCTCTCATTAGAGTGCAAGTCAGAAAGGCTTCATTTTATCATTTGAAAGCATTATCTAAAAACTCATTTTCTTTTTAGTTAGTAATGCCTGTTACACCCTATTCGTTTTTCTTAGTCTATAAAGCAAGATTTTGCTATATTTTTCTTACTGAGGACTATATTTTAAATTGTATATTGTGCATATTCTTGCTCTGGAGGTTTTTCCATAGTACTTTAAAATTTTTTCTTACAAAAAAATGAGGGTTAAAATGTACCAGCGGTCATAAATACCCATTATATCAACAATATTAAGTAGTTATGTACGCTGTAACTAAATATTACCACAGACAAAAATAGAATACTTGTAATAAGTATAAAACAATCATTTTATAGAATGTGTGGAATTTAAGGACTTACGGGGAAATACTAGGACATTAAAGCATAGTGTTGAATTTTCAGAGTTCCATGGAAGGTGACTATGTGACATGGTGGATTTCATGAGAATCACCAGGACAGATCTGCATCTAATTGACATCAATCATGTTTTAACTGAAAATAAACAGTTGTGAAATTTTTGGAATCTGTGTATTGATTTTTGTTCACCTCATCAGTCTTGTGTATTTGTACTTATTAAAGGAGGAGGCATGTTTTTTGTTCTACCAAACTTGAAAAGGCAGCGTTTGATCAGGAAGATGTATTCTTCTTATTTTCTTTTGCAAGTAACTAAAATCAGATGAGCTCATACACAAAGTTTTCTCCTGGAAGTGTTCCAGAACCTAATCATACAAAGACACTAAACATGTGTATAGTCAATTCTTATTTTTCCTCTCACATTTGTCTGAAGCCAAGCACCCTTCTAAGTAAAATGAAGCTCAAAGACCAGAGAGAAATTACCCCAGTTGATAGTAACTTCACTGAGTTGTGACATTTCTGTCTCATCATTTATCATCTGCAGGATTTAACATTGATGTACATATAAAACACAAGTATGAGAGCTGTAGTTTTGTTTATGAATTTTAAACACTATCTGCACATACAGATACTAAATTCAGTCAATGCATTCATTTTTTTTCAAAATGAGTATTCTGACCAAGACTAACTCCATAAGGTTTGTTATTGTTAACCAGTAACAATAGTGGTGATGATAGGGGAAAGGGGAGGGTGGGCTAAATTAAGCTGATTTTCAAATATCTTGAATTGCATTACTTTATACAAGGACCCTCCAGATAAATCCAATGGACACAAATGCACACAAACTACTCCAGAAATGATACTCCTGGTGGTATTTTTTCTAAATGATCTACGCAATATAGTAACTCTCATAAACATTTGTGAAAAGCTGTCTGGAGTACAGATATAACTTTGCTTAATTTTTTTATATCATGTTGTAGATTTTTTAGATTTCTTCAGAAATATCAAAGAATTTCCATAGTAGAAGAAAATACAGAAGAATTGGTTTAAAAGGCAGTAGATTTTGCTTCATGGAATCACTGGATAATGGATTTAGCCAGCTGTTTGAATCTAAATTGAAAAAGCCAATTGTACTTTATGATCTGCAGGAGTCAGATTCGATTAGTAACACTTAAGTTTAGAAACCAAAGTGTCATTTCATGCTGCTATTAAATCTCAGCCCCTTTGCCCTTAGAACTTACAAAGTTCAGTCCACTTAAGTCCTGCAAGCCCAGTGTAGGTTTTTTAAAATATGTGAATCCTGTATTATGATGTCATAAAGGCCTCCAGTGACTTTCTAAAATTAATCCTTGTTGAGTCATTTGAGCCAGTGGTGTCATCTCACAGAATTTCTCAGCTTATTCAAGGATTGGAAACTTCTTCGAGACTAGAAAAGTACTAAACATCACTCGTATACTAATATAACAATCAATTGAGCAACATTACTCAACGTTATACTAGGTGCTATGTTTACATACAATACTGATTATATTTCAGATTCGTAAGAACCAAACAATGACAAATAATTGGGATTCCTTGAGTCCTGTTAGAAAGCCACAATTGCTGAGGGCTATGATTTTAAAAAGATGCCAGTAGAGGATTATTCAAGATGCCTAAGCAAGTCATGCCACTGCAGTATGAATTATGATTTGTTCAAACAGGTCTTAAAATGAGTTTCAAAGATCTTTAAATTCAATCAGACTGTAGAATCAGTGAATCCTTTACAAGAGTTGAGTGTTATTATTGCCATATATTATTAAATGAAATGAGACATTTTGTCCTCATTAGTATTTCGTGATTCGTATAAGAAATCACTATAAATTATTTAATAAATAAGTTTATATAAATGTTAAAAAATTCTTCCCAATAAAAATGTTCTTCTGTTTTCAAAGAAAAATGGAAATATTTTAGGTAAACATTAATTCTTAATTTTTCATTTCATCATTTTATTATTCATTTTTAAGACCTTACATGGGAAATGTATGATATCAAAATAGACATGTTTTAAAAAATAATACATTGTGTGTTATTGTGTCAAGTGGGCTTGACATGCTTATATTTTTAAATATAAAAAAAGTTACTTTGTGTTTAACCTCCCCCACTGCACCCCAAAGTAAGTCTTTTCCTTGGTAGTAATTTTTTATACTGTGTTAAAATATACTGTTACTTTGGTATCTTGAAGAAGCAATTTATGCAAAAATCCTGCAAATGGGTGGTATTCAGTTTTAAATGCTTTGGGTTTGTTTTTCCTGTTTAAAAAAGTACAGAGAAAATGGACAGGTTATTTGTAGTATAATCACTTGAAGAATCTTCAGGTGGGTAGTGACATCTCTGTGAGCCATGGGACTTGTTTTTTCCTTGTTTCAATCTGGAGGAAAAAATAAACCAGCAGTTCCAATCCTTGGTCTGACATTTCACAAGACAACTGAAAAGGTAACCATCCCTTTGAGGGCATGGTTGATTTTACTTCTGATTCTTACTGTGCTACAGGGATCAAGGATTTCTGGCGAAGCTTGACCTGTGTTTGAGGTCAGGGAAAGTGGGGGATTTTTACTTTCTCTTACCTGCAGGTCTCTGAATTTATGTTGGATGAGAGTTTACTCTGCACTGCTTCGTCAGCGTGGCTTTTTTGACAGTTGTGAAAGAATCTTGAGATGGAAGGATTTGGGTGGTAAAATTGCTTTTTCTGTAGAACAGGAGACTACTATATAATTTTTAAAATTTTAGATTGTAATGTAGAATTCTGGAAAAATTTTGTGTCCTTTTATATTGAAGGAAATTGTCTAAAGCTGACTAGTGCTCCAAAGTATAATAATTATAATGGGTTTAAGTCCAATCAGAGTTCAGATCTTTGGTTTTTAGTTTTAGATTTTCTATTTACTAAACCATGAGTTTAATTTTTATTCCTTTTTAAAAAAAATATTTTTATTGATTTCAGAGAGAAAGGTATAGAAACATCAATGATGAGAGAGAATCACTGATCAGCTGCCTCCTGCACACCCCATATGGGATCAAGCCTGCAATCTGGGCATGTGCCCTGACTGGAATTGAACCGTGACCTCCCGGTTCATAGGTCAACGCTCAACCACTGAGCCTCACTGGCTGGGCTTATTCCATTTTTAATTAGCTGAAAGTTAAATGAGGAAGAAATAGGTTAGAATAGTGGATTATTTTATTCTGTTGCTCTTTTATCTAATTAAGTAACTAACCAGCTTTCTCCATTTCTCCCTCCCATCCTTCCACCTTTCTTAATGTTTTATATATATATATATGTGTGTATATATATATATTTATATTTATACCTACATAGATATATTCATAAATATATAGGGCAGTTATCTCAGGTCCACAGGCTTTGCAGTAGTAGATGCGTTCTTACTTGTATCTTTCCTTTCTTTGTGACTGAGGAATTTGTTCGTTGAGTTCTGTCCTGTTCATGCTACTTCCCTCAGGCCCTCCTCTGTCTTGCTCTCCCAGGGTATTGAAGTTACTATGTTTTTGTTTATTTCTTAGACAGTGGTATCACATTAGTAGTTTTCCGGTGAAGGTGACACTGAAGTTTCCATTCATGCTTCCATACCTGTAATGACGTTTCTTGCCCTCAAGGTAGAGATGCTTGTTTTGGAATCTCTATGACCCTCTGGAGGGTTAGTCTCTGGTGTAAAGTTCCTGAGGGATTGTTCTCCTTACAATGTACTCGAATCAAGGCTACATGTATTGTTAGGCTAGATTTCAATATTTGTTGACAATTTAAATTATTGTCAAATTGTAATGCATTTTAGTGAGACAAAATGATGAAACTGACAGGAATCTAATATATAGGGGGATTAGGGATTCTTCAATGCTGCATGGAGAGTAGATCAAACAAAAAAAATGTTGGCTTTAACAAGAATTCAGTACTAAAAATGCTGTTGGGAAAAGATGCTTGGAATATAAAAACAATTCAATTTAGTTCAACGAACATTTCTTGAGTGCTTTTTGTTTATAGATTACTGTGATAAATATGTTAGTGAGAGAGAAATTTATGAGTTTATAGATTGGCAAAAACACTTAAAATGAATAAGGCTAACGGCAAGCAGTAAATGTTTAAATCCATTTGAGAAATTAATTTCCACCTTATATATTTTTTTCCTTTTAAAATGTCTAACAAACAGAAAAGTACAAAGAATAGCGCAATGAACACTCTAATGGTCTTCAGACTCTCCAATATTTAAAATATTGCCACATTTTTATTTGCTCCCCCTTTCTCACTCTTGTGTGTGTATATTACATATTTATATATCATATATTTATATGTCACATATTTATATATCTTTTTCCTGGCTGAACCATTTAAAAGTAAGTTGCTGATGTAATTACATTTAACTCCTAAATACTCCAGCATTGTTTTCCAAAAAACATTCTTCTACGTAAACATGCTACTATATTTCAAATGCAAGAACTTTGCTGTTTGTTTAGAAATTTAATAAAGTATTCCTATGCTAATTTCCTATTTGCCTCAAGCTTTCTCTTATAGCTGATTTTTTTTCCAATTCATGATACATTTAAGGATCTCATCACTGTTTTGCTAGCATATTTCCTTTCTTCCGTTTTAATCTAAAACTTTCCCTCAAATTGTTTTCTCACTTTACCCATTTTTTAAAAAAGAATCTAGATCAGTTATTTCTTAGAATAATACCACATTGTAGATTTGCCTGGCTGTCTCCTCATTGTTAGATTCAATTTAAAGTTTTTGGCAGAGATACAGCATAGTTGAGGTGTTTTACTTTCGGTTCTATCACATATTGTCAACTTATCCCCTTACTTGTGATGCTAAGTTTGATGACTTGGTTAAGGTTATAGAACTGTACATTTACTGTTTTCCCTTTATAATTATTCAATAAGCTATTCAGTGAAACTTAAAAGACATTACAATTTTCAAATTCCTTCACAAATTTTCGCCCTTGCTTTATTATTCATTTATAATAGCAAGTGAAATCATTTATTACAATGGTAGTTGCAAGTTTTTGGTTTTCTAATTTTCTTATTTCTTCTATATTTCATGGTTTGTTTTATTTTGTAAGAAAGAGTTTTTGTTCTTCCTAGTCCTATTTTTTTCCCAATAGTGATATGGACTCACAAATTCTAATAAGATAATAATTCTCTAGTTAAAGAAGAATGCTTTCTACTTAAAGAAGAATGAAAATGAATATTAATTATATACTTTGATGTCATATTTTTAAAGATTGAAATGCTGACCCAGATCTTTCAGCCTTTGTTCTATTATTTTTTACTTTTTTTGCCTCTGATGAGAAATTTAATGTATCTTTATTGTTATGCCTACTTTATAATGAGTGAATAAGTATTTTATCCTCAGGGGACTTTTTGAGACATCTTTCATATTTGGAACATAACCCAATTTAAATAATTAAATAGTCTGGTGTGACTCAGTGGCTGAGTGTCAATGCATGCATGCACCAAGAGGTTGCAAGTTCGATTCCAGCTCAGAATTTTGAGCTCCATGCCCAGCAGGGGGTGTGCAGAAGGCAGCCAATTGATGATGCTGTTTCTCTCTCATCGATGTTTCTATCTCTGTCCCTTCCTCTCTCTCTAAAATCAATAAAAACATATTTAACTATATGTATTTAGTGGTTAAAATATTTCTTCTGGACTAAAGATACACAGAAGTGCAAATCTGTCACTACTTAGATGTGTGAGTGGGCAAGCTGCTTCATCTTCCAAGTCCTTGGTCTCCTAAATTTAAATGGGAAATGTTAACAGTATCTATTTCAAGACATTGATCTAACATACATACAACACCTGTACATGTGTAGTGGAAGATAAATATGCATAAAAATGGGATGATGTTTGCCAAGCATTTAGCACAGAGTCTAACATGTGGTGAATTATCAATAAATGTTGGCAATAATTGTTATTCTAAAAATTGCTCACTGTATTTTTATTTTGGTAAAAGATGCTGGAAATGATCCAGAAGTCTTGTTAATTCTACCTTCATATAATATCTTCAATCTACCCAACCCATTTTTTCCCATCCTATTGCCATCAAGTTTAAGTTCTTGTCTTATCTTCCTTAAAGAATATCAGTAGCCGCCTAATTTTTTGTTTGTATTTGATTTTACTCCCTTTCAATTTTTCCACTTCTCCCCAGTAATCTTTTAAAATGCAAATGCAATCATGTCATGACTTTCTTTAAACATATTTACTCAAGTAGTTACCAAGATAGTTCTTATCATCTTACTCAAAATTCTTTTTTACTTGCCTCTGTTTCTTTTTATGCCCATTACTTAACTGTACTGAATAATTTGAGAAATCTGAAATGCTTTATCTCCCCTTGTGATCTTCAGATATTGTAATTATTGTAATTTTCTGCCTAGATTGTCATCTCTTTTTGGAAGATCTTTTCAAATCTTATCTTTCTCCACTCTCCTTACGTTCTCTTCCCCACAAGTTCACAGCCATGGGATCAGACAGGTTTCCAGTGTGCATCAGTTTTATTGTAATGTGCCCATTAGATTGTAGGTTATTACAGAATAATGACATTTCTTTATATCCATTAAAAATGGCACCCGACCTGGCTCATCCTATCTACTCAGTAAATAGAAGAGGAAGGATTAAACATAAAAATGTAGTTATCTAGTTCACTTCTATACAACAGAACACAAAAATCACATTTCTTATTGAATGTTCAGTTAATTGCTCGTTAACAGTTAAGTACCAGCAAGTAATTTCAATGATGATAATGATGATTATATAGACTCTCTTCTAAGGCAAAAAAAAGACTTTTGACTCTGAAAATGGAAATACCAACCTAAGTGTCTGAGAATAGGAAATTAAATGTATTATGGGCCTGGCCAGTGTGGCTCAATGGTTGAATGTTGACCTATGAACAAGGAGATCATGGTTTGATTCCCGGTCATGGTACATGCCCAGCTTTCGGGCACGATCCCCTGGCGGGGCATGCAGGAAGCAGCCAAACAATGATTCTCTCTGATCATTGATGTTTCTATCTCTCCTTCCCTCTCCCCTCCTCTCTCTAAAATCAATAAAAACATTTTTTAAAAAGTATTAAGGGATATCCATTAAATTAAATCTAGTGTAGAATGTCAAATCATGTCATTAAATTATAATTGTTTACATGGACAGTTGTTAACAATATTAGGCTAAGAAAAAAATGATACATAAAGAGGTGTGATATCACTTTTAGAGAATGCCTGGGAAAATATACATAAAATTATTAATGTGGATCCTCTGTGGCCAGTGGGATATAGGTTACATTTATTTTTCTTTGGATTATTCTATCTTTAGGTTTTTTGCATTGATCATATATTACTATACATATATATGTCTGTGTGTATACACACAAATCTATGTAATCTATAATTTCACAAAGCAAAAGAAGTAGCATGGATAGAACACAACAAAATTAACCCATTTTAGTCTCATTAACATGGGGGGTACAGGTACTTTTCGTGGTTGCTGTTTAAAAATATGGGCTACTACTCCAGTTAAATACAGGGAAATTTAATGTATCTTTATTGTTATGCATAAACATTGATGCTAAGTTTGATGACTTAGTTAACTCATGCTAAGTTTAATATTTTCTGGAATATTTTAGTATCAATTAAGAAGCACACAACCTAAATCAATTCAGTAAATACTCCACCATAAATATAGAGGGAAAACAGGGACTCTGTGGGCTTTAAAACGTATCAAGTATTTAGCATTTATGATTTCTTTCTGACTGCTGGATGACAGAGTAGATTAAACATAAAGTACACAAAATACATATAAATTACATAGAACTCTGTGTGTGCATACCTATGCACACATAATATATTTTATTCTTGTAGGTTACTAGTCCTTGAGTTGTAGCTGTTACTAATAAGTTAGTATACATTTGCAGTCAATTGCATTGTTTTGTGTCAGTGAATATCGCTTATAGAATATGCTGTAAATGAGTAGCATGGATTTTAATAGGTTTTATATATGAACTAGAGGCCCGGTGCATGAAATTTGTGTACTGGGGGTTGGGGTTCTCTCAGCCCAGCTTGCCCCTCAGTCTGGGAGCCCTCAGTGGATGTCCTACTGATGGTCACAGTCTGGCAGCAGAGGCTCGGAGCAGGCATCGTGTGTGTGTGTGTGTGTGTGTGTGTGTGTGTCTCCCCACTGGGGGTCTGCCCCCAGCCACATTGGAGGCTCAGAGTAGGCTCTGTGTGTGTGTGTGTGTATGTGTGTGTGTGTCTGCTGGGGGCCTGCCCCCAGCCACACCGTGGAGGCTTGAAGCAGGCGCCCCTCTCTGTTGATCTCTCAGGCTCCTGGCCTGTACTGCCTGTTGTACTCTCCCTTGAGCTGTGGCCAGGGTGGGGTGCTGCCTACAGGCTGTGCTCTCCTGCTCACGGATCACCATGGTGACCCAGGAGCAGGTGCACACAGGGGCTGCCTACAGGCCACAGTTTCCTGCTCACCGATCGCTGGATCGCCAGTGCACCTGGGGTCAGGCCCTGCTGGGTGCTCCCTGTGGGCGGTACTTTCCTGCTCTCTAATCGCCATGGTGTCCCGACTGGGGGCGGGGCTTAGGCAGCGATTGCAAGGCCTAAGCCCCACTGCCCAGGGCTGCACACAGGCCCGGGATGGTGGCTCGCACTGTCCCGCCCTGCCTGCAGTATGCAAATTAGCCGCCATCTTTGTTGGCAGCTAATTTGCATATCGTGCTGATTAGCCAATGGGAGGCGTAGCAAAGGTACGGTCAATTACCATCTTTGTCTATTATTAGATAGGATTCACCAAAGGTAAATGTCTTGTTGTGTGAGGAAGAAATTGGTGCATAATTGCATATTAATTCCAGAAGAAAAGCCAAACTAATTATAAAATTGCAGCAATCATCTTTAATGGCATATTAAATCTTGCCATATTCTGTACATTACACATACATTTTTATTTGTCATGAAACTAATTTTTTATTGTCTAATATGACATGTTTAAAATCTCTGTGTTTCTTAGTCCAACTAAAAATACAGTTTTTAACTTTCATGTCTAACTTTCATTAGGTTTGTTTTAAAGAACTAACACTTGTTTTCATAACAGACTATACTAAATATTTTAGGGTGATAAATCATCTGTGAATCAGATGATAAAGTATAGTTTATTAGTTCTTTAAAAGATATATACATGTGCAGCCTCTAGCCCTGCTTTGTCCTGTATAATTTTGGAATATCAGCCTTCTCTACTCAGATGCTCAAGTGTTAGACAACATTTGAGGATTTTGATCTTAGACGCTTCTGCTGCACCGGGAAATTTGTGATTAGTAGAGAAGACGGAAAAGGCTGCCCCACAGCTCGTGTTTTCCCATCACAACTGCTGTTGCCCACTGTAAGAGCTGTATCCGGAAAACATCTGCTCCTACTGACATCCCGCCCCCAAATTTATCTCTCCATCCATTAGTTGGAAAAAAGAATCAGAAAAACACGATGAAACTGTACTGAGCATCTATTTTGTGCACTTTTAAGGTAGATTATATTTTCATCAAAATATAAATGTTTAAATAACTAGTTACACTATAATTTAGAAAGTGGTAAATTATGTACATATTCTCATTAAGTGAGGAAATATTTCAACTGTAGAAAAAATAAAGGCTTGCAGGAGATGGTATGTACTTGAGTTTTAATAGACAGATGTGAAACCATAGAAAGGCACTCCAGGGCCGGTGAACATTATGAGTAAATGTGGGGCATGTGTGAAATTGCAGGTCTTAGTTGGTGATCAGATAGCTGTGGTGTTTGTGAAAAGGATTAGATAGTGGTAAAGCTAGGAAAATGGAAGATAAGTTGGATTAAATCTTGGGTAGAGAGCATTCTATGTTACAGTATTAAGGAATTATCTACCTTTTGTAGTTATGGTGAAATCATCAAGAATTTTTAAGGGGGGGCATAGAATCAAGGTTGTGCTGTAGTAATAACTTTTGAAGTCGAAGACTGGATTAGAAGTGAGAGCAACTGAAAGCCACAGCATGTTTTGGAGTGACTCAAGGTAAAGACTGAATAAAGACCCAGTTACTGAGAATGGGAGGGAAGGGATGTGTTACAGACACATTATGGAGGTAAAACTAATGCCTAGAAAAACAAGATATTAAAGATGAAACATGAGCTTATTTTTTACCACTATCTTTTGTAAGCCCACTTCATTTTAGCCAAACTAACTTAGTTTGTCAATAGTTTCTAAATGTAGCTCTTACTTTTTGGTTGCAATATTTTTATTGTGCTTGTTTTATTTTCCTGACACTCCTTTTCTTCCATATCCTCATAATATATTCATATATTGTGTGTCCATCAAAAACTCAAGTGTTCACTCTTCTAGGTAGCCCTCTCTGATTTTCATGGTCATATTAATCTCTCCTCCTGTCTTAAAAATCCAGAATATTTTATTTGTATATTTCTTATGAAAAATCAGATAGTGTATTTTAGTGCTGAAGAGCAAGCACTTTGGAGCCAAATTCATATTTGACTACTTACTAGCTGTGACCTTGGGCAAATTACTTAACCTCATATAGTCTCAGTTTCTTCCTCTTAAATTGGGGACTCATGATAGAATCTGTGGAGTCTGAGTGATATCCAGTATTAAATTATATAAGGCATATGTCTTACTGAGTGACATCCCAGGCACAAAATAGGTGTTTGATAAATATATTAGATGTTGTGCAAGATGATATGAATTACCTAACGATTTAAGGCAGTGGGGAATGGGAGTCTCCCATCAAATAATGGGCTCGTCAAATTAAGCATTCTTAATGCCGGCTCTTAAAATAGGATAAAGACTTTGATTAGGTGCCGTGGACAAAGAAGGAAAAAATAGTTTTAAATACCCACTTTTGCTGAATTCTCACCCTTGATCAGAAAACCAGGTAGTCTGGGCTTCTCCCCTGAAGTGAATGTGGCTGTAGATGTGGCTGTGTGTAGTGTTAGTGATCTCTCTTGAAAGTGACTTGGGTATGCTAGGTCCTTGTCAGAGATTTTTGTGAAAATAGAAGTAGTTGAAAAAGCTGGGAAGACAAGTTCAATTATATTCTAGTAAGAGAGTTTTCTTACCTATGGGTAAGCAGTGTCTCATTATTTAACAATGATGAGGGCAGAAACCAACTGTAAGTGATCCAAGGAATGAATGGTAAAGTGAGAAAATGGCTGGAAAGAAAATAGACAGTTGTCATGAAGAAAAGAGATAAACAACAAGGTAAACTTGTTAGGAGAGGGATACAAGGTCTCTCATTATTTGGATAGTCCACATAATCCCCCCTCCCACCCTTTTGAGGGTTTATAATGTGAAACAAAGTTTTGAGAGGTCAGTATTAATCACTTTTTTTATTCAAAGTTTTCTAAACTTATTTATAAAATGTGGATAGTTGGCTTTATGTAATTTGTAGTAATATTTGTAGCAATGCTTGGAAACACAGTTGGGGAAATGATCATCTAGGGTCATTGAAGGAGAAGGGCAAAAAAGCAGAATTAAAGTGGACAAGGAACAAGATTCAAGGCTGAGATCAAAGTGGGAAATTTCAGTTTGTGACTGGGAAATGAAAAAATTCTGATTGATGATGATGGCTTAAGTATGGCTGTGCTGGTTGACAGATGGTGATGTTATCAATTTATCTCACCAAAGATGGAGCAGAAAAATTGGAATGAGAGGATCACAGGGTATAAGAAAAAGAAAAGAAAAGAAAAGAAAAAGGAGTAATCTGTCACAGAATTCTAGAATGTAATCATCTTTTCTCCTAACTTATTAGCTCATTGGTTTCAACAACCTTTGATATAGCATTTCTAAGCTTTTTATCTTGTGGTTAAATCTGTGATTAACTTGTTAATGTTCTTCAGTTGTTAGAATTACTAAATACATGGGTAATAATCAGAATACCAAAAGAAGCAGCTTATCTGCCCTATAGAATAAATCAAACCGAGCGGTCCTTGTTTTTAAGGACACAGTTTGAAATGAAGAGGATTTTCTAGAATGGAAATCTTTAGTTTGTTTCAGAGCAGGTAGTAAAAACACAATATGATTTCTTAAGAACATATTGCATTAGACCTTACTTGTGTTTCCCACAATTTCTTTTCAGTTCCCAATTATAAAAATGAAATATGTATCACTTACCTAATAACTTAAAATAATAGCTTGCTTGTATTGCTTATTTTCATTTTAACTTAAAATTTGTTATCTTAGAATGTTCTCAAATTATAATTGTGTAGCCAAGGGCAGATTACATGGAGCACTGAAAGTAAATAGCAAATAGTTAAATTTTTCTCAGAAAAATCTACTTCAGATTTCTTACTAAAGAGGACTTCATTATTTTTAAAGAGGATGCTTTCTGAAAATATTCAGGAGGAATTGCTTAATGGTAACGGAAACAAACAAAAACATGAAAACAAGGCCATTACCTTCTGCAGAGCTTTTAATAGTTACAGTGAAAAATTAGGGCCACCTGCCATGTTGAATTTTATAAGTATGAATGATGTAGAGGCACTTGCCAATACATTCATGAATAAGTGAGAAAAGAGGGGTTTTATATAGTAAGGCAAACCTTCAAATGGAATTAATAAAAGACAAGGCTTTTCTTGACTGGCTGGAAAGTTATCTGCTATATAGAAAGGCCTACTGAATGAAACATTTGTCCTCAAATTTCTTTTAATCTGCTGTGAGGTTCTGCCTGTTACCTCACTTGGAATAATGTGCCAGTTTTGTAAGGATAAAGAGAATTTTATCCTTTCTTCGTTCCTTTAGCTTATGATGCAGCATTTCCTTGAATTTCACAGTACCTGCCTGTTTTTTAGCAGCTCTAATTTCAGACTATCACTTTCCTGGACGACAGTGTAAAAACTGATATTCTCATCTCCTTGATGGAGAATATTCAAGAAACGCAATCCCAGTGAGAATCCTGCTTACTAATGGATATTTCTTTCTCCAGGCATCTTAAAAAAATCTTTTTCTGTCTCAACTCTTTAATACCTCCTGTTTTTTTACAAAAACATATTAAAAGGCTTGGTATCCATGGAGGAATGCTTTTGTGGTAGCATATTGCTTTTGTATTATATATTGTAAGTGGTTATTGTTCACAACTCACACCTGAATAGTTCGAGTTGAAGTATTTTTCTTTGCCCCTACAAAAATATTTATTTTTGTCGTGTGACTATTTAGAACTGAAGTGCAAGAATTAGGGGGAGGTATAATAGGGCTTGACTTATTTGGTGTTTTATGCTTTGCTTTTCAAAATTGATTGGGTGTTGTTCTTATAGATTGAAATGTATTCAATGGAAATAATAAAAGATTTTATAAATGCATTAGAGATTGTTTTGTAACTGTGGCAAGGTACTCAGGTTCTTAGCACTAAGCAAGGGTACTTTAGCATGGAGGAAGGTTAAAAACAAACACCACCAACAAAATTCTTACAGTTTTAAACTCAGTTTTAAGCAAGTTGTTACTGTGAAATATATTGATTTTAACTCCCTTGTAAGAACATTAGCAAAGGAGCTGGCTAGTAAAATTTCCCAAATCTCCAAATTTCAGAACTTTGGTTATATCTAGGTTATTTAGTTACTATAGTGGTATAGAGAAGCTAATTTTACTAAGGGGCTCATCGCTGTAATTTCAGGACCTCTTAGAAAGCCATTTCCTATTGTTATTATCTCATTGTAGTGACTATGGTGACATTCATGTTGTCATTATTAAAATTCCTCTTTTATTCTTGAAAGGGTCCTGGTTTGGATAATAAATTATATAGTCATCTTCCATATAAAGGTTTGGCTTCCCCTTTCAACACATCTTGTGTGTTTCAAAAGCAATCACTTTTTAAACCGTATTCTTGTATATTGTATCTTTTTTAAAATATAAATTTATTTTTCCCCCTTGACCTTCCCCCTGCCTCCCCTAAAAAAAGGAGACATATGTAATACTCTTTGTAATACTTTAAGCAATAAAACAAAATTAGAAAACAAAAACAAACATATATATATATAAGTATATATATATATATAAATTTATTGTTACCTATCATATCCAAAATAAATTTACTAGTGTATATGAGTAACTGGTAGTTATGTCCACTAACAAAAGTAATTATATTGCCTGGAAGTTAAGTTATGAAACTGTGACTCAGGACTTCATATTTCATGATAGAAAACTGATTAATTATAATTTTTTTGAAGTCAAATTTAGAGCTGAAAATATAAAGCACCTTATAGGATTACTTGTCAAATGCAACTAAATGGAAAGAAAAATTATGTTTTGGAGGAAGAGGCAATTTAACTTTTATACTTCACTGGAATTAATGTGCTTTTAGAGTGAACTTGTATGAAGGCACATTTGATTTTCATATTTCATTAAATATTTATGTTCTGGTCATATTGCCAACTAACCCATGTGAAACATAATTTTAGCATGGACAATGCTATTAGATCTCTTCTTCCTGTATTGTTTTTATGAATATAAATGTCTATTTATAATTTTATTCATTTAGTTCTATTCAATATAATAAGAGTTTGTGCTTTTATTTCCATTTCTATGTGGAATGGCCACTGAATATACATATACATTTATGAAATGATTAGAAAATTACAGTAGTCAGGTGCCAGAGTGTGTAATATACACCAATAGCTCAAGGCTTTGGCAGAGGTCTGGATCCAGGAGAAACACACCACTAGGAACAGAAGTGGATGTGGAAACTCAGTTGGGTGCTAAGCCTATTTTTACTACCTGGTAACATTACAAGTTGTCATAAATTACTTGATCTTTCTGAGCCTCCACTTTCATCATCTGTCAAATGAGGGAATTTTGCTTGCTGTGCCTGTCTCATAAGATGTTGTGAAGCCCTCTTTGCTATTGTAAATCAAACTGCCTTTTTAAAAACTTTATTGCTGAAAATATTATATATGTCCCCTTCCCCCTCTCCCCCCCATTGATGCTTCTAGCCCGCCCTGCCCTGGCCCCAAACCTTCAGCACCCTATTGTCTGTGTCCATGGATTATGCATATATGTATACAAGCTCTTTGGTTGATCTCTCCCCGCCACCCTTTTGCCCAACCCCCACCCCCTCGCGCCTTCCCTCTAATATTCCACAGTCTGTTCCATGCTTCTATGTCTCTGGATCTATTTTGTTCATCAGTCTATTTTGTTCATTTGAATCCACATATGAGTGAGATCATGTGATATTGGTCTTTCTCTGCAAACTGCATTTTTATTTACTGCATTTCAAAATTGAATCTGCTGGTGCGTGCTGTATAATTAGAAAGAAAGTGCAAGAGTAGAGTCTAGAGGCTATCTGGTAAAAATCTCTCGATGCTTCCTTTAATATCTACTGAATATCTAGTTCTCTATAAACAAACTTGTGCATCCAGTTACTCTACCATCATCTCCCACGAGTAACAGGGCTGCAGCCTTCTCTCTATTCTCTTTAATGCCTTCTGCTAATCTATTGTACTTGGAGTGATATTTCTAAGTGAGTCTTATCACAACACTTTCTTCTTAAAAATCCTTCAATGATTTTCTATTTCTCTTAGAATAAAGTAAAACCTTCTTAACTTGCAGCCTGCCTTTTTTTCTAGCTTCATCAACTTCTTCTCTTCTACTTGTATTCTACATTGACATTCTGTCATTGCCTCAAATGTGCCATGATCTTTTTCCTCTTTGCTTTGTCTTTGCCTATGAATAATCTCTTTTCAAATTTTTGTTTAAAAATAATGTTTCTTACTTAATCTATAGGTTTCAGTTATATGATGAGACAGGTGCCACCTATTGGTGTTCCTACAATGATCTCCTTTCCTAACACATTTTGGTTCATTATACTTGCTTATTTAATTAGTAGTGGCCCGGTGCACGAAATTTGTGCATGGGGTGAGGGTGTCCCTCAGCCCGGCCTGCACCCTCTCCAATCTGGGACTCATTGGGGGATGTCCAACCCCTGTGGGATCCGGCCTAAACCAGCAGTCGGACATCCCTCTCACAACCCGGGACTGCTGGCTCCTAACCGCTCGCCTGCCTACCTGCCTGATTGCCCCTAACCGCTTCTGCCTGCTATCCTGATCGCCCCCTAACCACTCCCCTGCTGGCCTGATTGATGCCTAACTGCTCCCCTGCCAGCCCAATCGCCCCCAACTGCCCTCCCCTGCCAGCCTGATCACCCCCAACTGCCCTCTCCTGCCAGCCCACTTGCCCCCAACAGCCCTCCCCTGCTGGCCCGATCACCCCCAACTGCCTTCCCCTGCAGGCCCGATTACTCCCAACTGCCCTCCCCTGCCGACCTTATCACCCACAACTGCCCTCCCTGCCACAACTTGCCTCCTCTGCCAGGACCCGCCTCCTCCGTGTGATGTAGCAGAGACCCTGGGACTGGCCTCCTAAGTGCCATGCAGAGCTGCAGGACCCCCAGGCCTTACTGTGCAGAGGGGCTGCTGGGCCCCGCCTCTACTGTGCGCAGCCATCTTGCAGCAGCCATCTTGTGGTGGCCATCTTGTGATAACATCGAGGGCGAGGGCCACCTAGGCTTCTTTTGTTAGTATAGATTGGCTTCTACTAAACTGAGAGCTCTATAAGGACATGGTTGTGTCTGTTTTGTTTCCCACAATGCATATAATTCTTATCATATGAGTAGATAAGAAGTAATCCATATATTTGTTGAATGAATAAGTGAATGATTATAGGAAGGTAGTACAGTAAATAAGATAAGCTGTGATAAACATTTGTAATGATCGTGTCCAAAGAGTAATGGACAGAAATTAACTTAACATGAGAGTAGAGGAAAGTGGAAACATCAAACTTCCTCCTATTGAAGGAATGACAAGTTCATTCTTTTGAATTTTAGGTTACGATGGGCTTTATAAGTGGAGACACCTTACATATAGTTGGACATTTGGAATAAGAGACACTGATGTGAGAGAAGGGATGGTGGTAATAACAATAGTTCCGTCAACTTGAATCTATAATATAGCACTTTTTTGTTTTTTTCAAAAGAATGTTTTTTATAGAAATGTCAAATGAGGCTATTTTCTTAGCAAATCATCTAGACTATTAGCTGGCGAAATTTAAGAAAAAAAACTAAGTTTTTGAAAGATAAAACTAACTTTTGTAACAAAGTTAACTTCTATTTTTGTTTAAATATGAACAGAATCTAGCCACAATTCTTTTTATTTTGCTTAGTTAGGAAGGGCCTATTCATGAGAAAACTAGGACTCAGAAACAAAACTGACAGATACCTGTTTATAAAGAAGCAGGTTTGCTCAGTGGTGGCACTGTTGACATTTTGCTTGGGTTAATTCTTTGTTGTGGAGAGCCCTGTAGGATGTTGATCAGCGTCTCTGATGTCTACCTACTAGATGCCAGTTAAATCACCCCTTACAGATAAAATAATCTAAAATGCCTGCAGTCTTCATGAAATAGTTCTTGGGCCAAAATACCCCCACTTAAAAAGTCATGCACTGTAGAATTAAAAATTATATTCCTTGTCATTCATAGGAAAACTTTGCAATATATTGGAGCCTTGTAATTCCCATATAAGTTATTTGTAGATCTTTTTTGGTCATCATTAATAAAATGTAAAGGACCAATGTGACTACTCTCAAATTACTAGAATGAAGTGGTGAGGACTCCTGGGTACTTGTCTCAGAAAGCAAAGACTTCTAAGGGACAGAATTGATAACAATGAACAATTAATTTGTGTTTTGAGGATCTGCCTCAAAGAGTTCATGACTCTGCCTGTGTCTTTGACTTGGGGCTCATGAGTGAAGAGTTGAAGAGTACTTACTTTTTCCCAAATATGAGGCTTTGGTTATAGGGTGTGCACTTAACTTATATGGTATTTAATTTTGTGCAGATGCATTGATATGGAAGGCAGTGAATATTTATCTTATAATGGAAGGACACAATTTTCCAAAAAATCAGCCACATGCATTCCTATAGGTGGGAGAAGCATCTTCTGCCTTCTCTTCTCATATATTATCATCATTTGCTTTCTCAAAAGATTAGTGTCAGTTGTTTGGCCGAAGACTATCAGTGTTGTATTAATATATGAAAATGATACCACAATTTTTCACTTGGTTACTGCTAGTGATGGTATGCCATGCTTTCTGGAATTTGTCCTCTCTCTTCCTTTCTTGCTTCTTATCTTCAGACTTGTTTTTAATTATAAGAAGGCCCTACCTTTTTCTGCCTAACCTGTCTAGTCCACATATCATATATCTCTTATAATGAAGGTTCTGTTGGCATCTAGCTAAGGAAAATAATGACAGAATAAGCCCCCAAAGTACTCTGATTTCTCCTCCCTCTGTTGTGGTCATAAAGAGAATGGTAGCTTTCATTTTTCTCAGGAGTCTTTATTTTTTAACATTGATGTAATTTATTTTTTTAAATATGTTTTTATTGATTTTAGAGAGAGGAAGGGAGAGGGAGAGAGAGATAGTAACATAAATGATGAGAATCATTGACCAACTGCTTCCTGCACGCCCCCTCCTGGGGATCTAGCCTGCAGTCCAGGCATGTGCCTTGACCTGGAATCGAACCGCTATATCCTGGTTCATGGTTTGATGCTCAACCTGGGAGCCATACTGCCTGGGCTTCTTAGTAGTCTTTAGACAAAAAACATAGTTAGACTTTGCAAATGTGGATATAAAGCAGATTGATATTAAAATATATATGGATTATTACATCACTGTTAAGAGTAGCAAAGAAAAAGGATGAACTGACTAGAGAAAAGTTGTATTATCATAGGAACCTGTTATTTTTTGTATCTCTCTCTCTCCCTCTCTCTCTCTTTCTCTCAGTGAATGTTTTATCTGTAATAGTTGCCTGCAAGGTACTGGAGCTTTTCTTTGCCCTTTCAAATCTCTGAATTATTATCAATATTTCTTATATTGCTTTATTTGGTATTAAATGACAAGTTGCACAGATTGAAATGTGTTTGCATGCTTCCTTTTGTTGTAGAATATAGGATAGGCTAAATAACATGCTAAACAAAGTAAATTTATCGAGAACAAAAACAACAGAAGGGAAAATAGGTTGATTTTTCCAATGCAGATTTTTTTAATGATGTTATTTAAAAAATTCTATTATCATCATGGTTTTTTAAGTTGTTGAAACTATTAAAGGAATTTCTAAGTTGAAACTTTTAGACATTTAGCTACATGATTTACATATTCATGCAGTTAAACAGATTATTTGAAAAAATGTTGGAAAATATTCAAAAGTTTTTGTATGTTTTAGTAGAAGCAAAATTATCTTAATTTTAAAAAATAGTGTTCTTTTCTATGTTAACATAATAATCATAATTATAATATCAACTGACATGCATAAAGTTTTTAGTATGTGCTAGACATTGTTATAAGTTATTTAATTTAGTCCATATAGTGATTTATTAGGAAGAAACTATTATTATTCCCAGACAGTTTCTTACCTATAAGTGGCCTAGCTTTTGATCCTTGGATTTCAACACAAGAGGTTTGCCTCCTTAGCCTGCATTCTTAAAGACTATTTTCTACTGTTTTATAAAGATTTTCTTAATCATCAATACATATTCACGCATATAAGTATCTTCTATTTTGGCAAATAAAATTGCAATAAATATATGTAGAACACCAACATTCTAGGCAGCATTAAAGACGTGCTTAGTCAGGCATGACACTCAGATGGAAGACTTTAAAGGACCAAACTCTTGTGAAATATAAAGGAAACATAATTAACACTTTTATATTAAACTAGAGGCCCTATGCACGAAAATTCGTGCAAGAGTAGGCCTTCCTTACCCTGGCTGCCAGCACCAACTTCCCTCCGGCACCCGGGACCCGGGCTCCCTTCTGGCTGCCAGCAGGCACCTGGCACTCGGGCTTTACTCTGGCCCCGGCTTCGTTCAGAAGGACATCCAGAATGACGTCTGGAAGGACATCTGGTCTAATTAGCATATTACCTTTTAATTATTACAGATTGGAAGAATATGTTAACTATCTTGTAAGATTGTAATGAGGGTGTGATATACCCAGTGTTAGATTTATAGAGATATAGATAAAGATATAGATGTAGATACACATATAGATATAGAATACAGACAGCCATAGATATAGACATAGACACAAATATTATATATAATACTTCATTATAGGAATGGGAAGAGAGGGAAGGAATTCAGTTGCCTAAACCAGAAGTCAATTAGGGCTTCACTAAGGATCTGTGGTTTGCAATTTTAGCAAATACATTTCTAATGAATCTTCTTCAGGAAGTTCTGCACCACATAGCTTACTCCTTGATATAAATATCTCTATATTTGAGCCTGACTGTAAACATATGTATATAATAATAATGCTCTATTTAAATACCTTTTCTGAGACTCCATGTTATTTTTGTGCTTTCTGTTGGTGGGGAATTTAATATTCTACAGATTGCATATCATTTAGGACTATAACTTAGATGGACATTTTGTAAAAGGGAAAGATATAATGAAGATAACAGGTAAAGAGCAATCATTGCACCTTAAAATTCTAATTTTACAAAATATTTAATATAACTCAACACTGTCTATTTGTATAAGAGAAGGATTTCATTTAGGGAAAATCAGAACTTCAAAACTCATATTGATGCTGTGGCTAGACATATCCTTTTAATATATGTAGCCTGTAAAGATCTACCTTCTAAGCCTCTTACTTAAAAGACTACTAATTCAAACTACACAGTAATCATGTCGGAAAATGGCAAACGGAATAGTCATATTTCCATAAGGTTGGCCCTCCCTCCTTTTATAATTGTTGACATTTGGCAAGGGTGACCCTTGCTCTTAACATGCTATAGGTATTATGTTTATTATGGTGAAATGAAATGAAAGCTCATCAAAATTTTCAAGCATTGGATACCCCATTTTTCTATTAGTATACATCCTCTCATAAAAGTGTGTTTTTCACAAGATCTTATAAAATGCTAGATTATCCCTAAGTTACACAGGACTAAGTTAGTCACACCTTGGATATTAGACATTCTGTTTATTTTGACATACAGACAACTAATATTCTTATCAGTCTTTTGTTGAACATGTACACCAAAGGGTAATTCAACTTAAATGTTGAAAAATAAATCTGTTCTGAAAATATTGTCTGACCCATTCCACCTGGACAGTATGTGTTCTGTGGGTATGTCCTCACAGTGTGCCATCCAATTTTTTTCTGTATTATTCTTCACTATTTTATTCAGGTACAGTCTTTGAACTTTTTTTTTCCTTCCTTATTATCTGTATTATGGTTAGTATAAATTTATATTTCCAAACCTTTAGGAAGGTTTTGAGATGGTTTCATTATAATTAATTAGGAAGGTTTTATGCATGATCAGTTTTCTGTACACAATATTATATTACAGCCCCATTAGTGCAGAAATAGAATCAATCATTCTATTCCAGAGAACTTTCAACAAATTTCTTATTTAGAAATGCTCACATTTACATTATTATCCTTTCCCTGGAGAAACCAGTATTTCACCTAAATTTCTCAATTGTTTCAGATTGAAATATGCAGGGCTATATATGAGTCCAATACTTTGTAGTGCCTTTGTGAGATTACTCTTAATGTTAAGAGTAATATGTTTTTATCCTGTTTTCCTGTTAGGTTTAAGTATTAACTTGAAAATAGTAAAATAATATATATGCATATAAATAGGCTTTTACCTTTAGTTTTGTCATGCTCCTCACCCCATAGGTCATAGACTAAATGAATTAATTTATCTTAGCAACATATGAAATTGAATGGGAAAACTAAAATGTACACCAGAGTGTGTGTATGCTCATAATAAAAGAAAATAAAAGATGCAATAGCCCAGTTTTCTTAAATGAGTTTTTGTTTACTATACAATAATTGTTTTTAAAATTTGAAAGAGAGCCAGTAAGAAATAAATTGAAATCATTTTTCATAGTGTAAAACATCAGTGATATTTCTGTGTTTTCCAATAGAAATGTTAATTACAAGAATTTATTTTAATAGTGTCTTGTCTAGTTCCAAATTACTACCAGGAATGAAGGAATTTGTGTATACAATTCTAGATTATCTAAACCTAGACTATTCCTATTTTTGATTTTGGAGAATGAGTTAGTTATTCTTAAATAAAGAACTAAATTGAATGTCTTTTTCATATCAAGCATAGCTACTTTTTCTATACTTTACTAAAAATTATATTAAAAGATATTCTAGTAGTACCCACATTATCTGTTTGCAAAATGTTATAGATGCAAAGTGGATAAGATACAGAGAGAGCTGTGACAGATCATTTGCTTGGTATAGAGAGAAAAATTAGCAATGAACTGATATTCTATTATAAGGAGTAGAAAGTATGGGAATCTACTAATAGAATTTTAATATTTTAGATCTCTAGTGATTATTTATATCATATATATATATATATATATATATATATATATATATATATGTGTGTATGTCTGTTTGCTTTTTGTGTATGTGAGTAGCTAACTTCTTTTTTTATATAAAGAATTGATGGTCAGCAACATTATTTGTTGTAAGGATTTATTCTGCCTGTTATTTTCTTTTATTTCTAAACTTTAAGAATTGAGTTTCCTCATTGTTCTGATGCATCTTTTTAAAATGTCATGCTCCAGGGTAAACTTATTTTTTTATGATCTTCAGAATTTTTTTTACTGACATAATAGAAATGATTATTTATCTCCCACATGTTCAAATGGCATTAAACTGCTTTAGGGTTATTTGCTTCACAAGACTTAGTATTGATCCACATTTTATAACTGACTAAATAAGAAAAATGTAGTCTTTACAAAATAGCTAGAAAGATTGATTTAACTGATGATTTTGTTTTAATAATTTTTGAAATTATTGCAGAAAACTGATAGTGAAAAGGCATGTCTGAGACTGCTTCAAAAGGAAGGACTTCTCTTTAAAAGATTAAGATGGAATTAACTAATTATTTTGACTATGGATCTTAAAGACTTTTCTAGAGATATGCAGATCTAAGTATATTACAGGAGAAAAACCTGTTATTGAGGAAATCACTCATAAAGTAGTCTAATTTTATTGCTTTAAATTGAACTAAAATATGTTCACTTTGTTAAACATAATGGAATCTCAGACATTTATATTTATGCTAGAGGCCCAGTGCATAAAATTTGTGCACTCGGGGGGCGGGGGGGGTGCTCATCCTGGACTGTGCCCTCTCGCAGTCTGGGAGCCCTCAGGGGATGTCCGCCTGACGGCTTAGGCCCGCTTCTTGCAGGGAGTGGGCCTAAACTGGCAGTCGGACATCCTTAGCACTGCCACGGAGGCAGGACAGGCTCCCGCCACCACCACTGTGCTCTCCAGTGGTGAGCCCAGCTCCAGGCTTCTGGCTGAGCAGCACTCCCCCTGAAAGAGTGCACTGACCATCAGGGGGCAGCTCCTGCATTGAGCATCTGCCCCTGGTGGTCAGTGCTTGTTATAGTGACCAGTCATTCTGCTGTTCAGTCGATTTGCATATTAGCCTTTTATTATATAGGATAGAGGCCCAGTGCACAGGTGGGGTCTAGCCGGCCAGCCCTGATGGGAGCCCCTGATCTGGGTGCGGGGTCCTGTTGGGGGGCGGGGTTGGCAGGGGCGAGGGGCTGTGGTCATTCTGGTTGTACTGGTCATTCCGATCATTCCGCTGTTTTGGTCGCTGGGCTTTTATTATATAGGATGTCTATTTCTTGTCTAGCTGAAGATTTTTGAATTTGAAATAACCTGCCCTTTTGGAATATTCTGATATTGCCAGATCCACTGTTAGTTTCCCTGAGAAACAAGCCAATAACTGCCACAAATAGCTCTCAGGGTAAATATAATTGGTCAGTCATATGTCCCTACACACCTTTCATACATGTCTACCTGCACTGACTAGTTTTATCACTTCACATCGATGAAATGCTACAGTTTGGCAGGAAAGGTGACCTTTCAATCTATATTCATCACTGAAATAGAGATAATTAAGCACAAATTAAGACACAATATAATTTATAAGAGTAACTTGTATAAAATATCAGAATCTTAATTAGCTGAAGCACATAATCAAAAGCTTATGTATGCCATTTGATTGCAGGTCAAAGGTAATATGCTATTTAGATGTCATCATATTTGTTTTTTAGCAGATATATCTTTGGTCCATTACCTGACAATGCAAAGAATAGGCAAACAATAATTATTTTATCAGGGAATGAGAAATTTGGCTATCTTTGCCTAATAATTTGTGTGTCTTGTTTAAATACACATCTGGAAGTGGGGAAGTGGCTCAGTCTTTATCAAGGTAGAAACCAGAGTGAGATAAAAAATTTGCATGGAAAATTACGTTGTGACATCATCATAATGGTTATTTATTGAGTGCTTATCTACACTAGGCCCTGTGCTAAGTTCTTCACATGAATTATGTACTGCAATTCACAACCATCTTAGAAGGTCATCTTGTTATCAGGTTTCTCTTTTAGATATGGAAAAATGGGGCTCAGAAAAAAACAAATTTACAAAGGTCATGAAGCTAATCCATGTGGAGAAGAAACCAAACTGGTTATTTACATGAAGGACAAGACGTATTGCCTTTTCCAATTTTTGAAGTGAGGCCTATGTGATGAACTTAACAATATCTATTCTTGAGAATATAAATTTTATCTTTTAAGAAATGTTGTTTTAAAAATGATTATGTGAAGAGTACTAGTTTTTCAAAAAAGGAATTCTCATATATTTTACATCTTTTTTTTTATGTAGAACCCACATTATCTGACCTTTCTTGATGTGTTTTGAAACTGTGAGGAATAGTTTAGCATAATGAGAATGAATACTAAAACTAAAATTATGTAATGTATAATAAACATAAGAGAAATATTTGAAACTAAACTTGAGAGTGGCATAAATGCTAGAGTAAATTGTACCCAATGTCTAAAAGCTTCCTAACACCAGCTGCTGTTTAAGACCTCTCCTGTTGCACCCTTTTGTTCATGATGACATGACCTGAAGGAAATCTTTTAGAAAAATAAAATAATGTTGTTAAAAATAAGCCACGTTTTTTAGTTACTGAAAATAAGTAATGAATGTTTAAATTTGGTCAGTTAGCTTTCCCTTATTTAAGTGTTTTTAATCATGGCAACCCCATAACTATTCTTAGATATACACTTGAATTAGACTTAAGATTACTGTAATTTTAGTTATTTTCCAGTGAGGTTACTAAATTCTGAGATTTCATATATAATTCATTTTTTATCTATAGGTTGATCTCTCATATTGAACCTATTAGGGCAATATTGAGTGAGATCCAGAAGGCTCTGATTTCATTTTGAATCTTTCCTTTTATGAGAGTTGATTTTAAGTAATTTACTTAATTTTCCCACTCTTACTGAAGCACCACTGAAAGACTAGGCAGTGATGGCGAACCTATGACACGCATATCAGAGGTGACACGCGAACTCATTTTTTTGGTTGATTTTTCTTTGTTAAATGGCATTTAAATATATAAAATAAATATCAAAAATATAAATCTTTGTTTTACTATGGCTGCAGATATAAAAAATTTCTATATGTGACACGGCACCAGAGTTAAGTTAGGGTTTTTCAAAATGCTGACACGCCGAGCTCAAAAGGTTTGCCATCACTGGACTAGGGGGATGTTTGTTTGTATGTGGGGTTTGGGGATGTGGTGATGGTGGGAGAAACGTGTTTTTAAAGCATTTCTTGAAAACAGTTGTATAGGAGTTTTAACAGCTGGATAACTGATTATTGTATTATTGTTAAAACCACCTTTTACAAACATAAAAATAACTAGTATGTCTCCAGACTTGATAATTAATAAGAAAACAAGATCACGAAGCCCAGGAATGTGAAGTGGCTTTGTCCAAATTGTATGCCACTGTGGTGGAGTCGATTTGAACACATATCATTTCAGTTAAAATCCAGTTCTCTTTTGCTGTAACACATTAGTTCTTCAATGTAGCCTAATATTTATAAAGTAGAATAAGAGTGCAAAAGAGATTTTGAATGTTCTAACTTGACATCTTTTTATTTCTTTTAAATCATTTTGTAATGACATCTTTATTATGGCGATATTCTGATAAAATAGAGTATTTTAATGCTAGATCTCAGCAAAATTCTTAGCATATTCCAACCTGATAATTTAATAAAGGAGAAAACACTGTGTTTGCATAATGCTTTATTTCCTTTTACAGTCTATATCTTAAAAACAAAAATTTTTTAAAATATATTTTATTGATTTTTTACAGAGAGGAAGGGAGAGAGAGATAGAGAGTTAGAAACATCAATGAGAGAGAAACATCGATCAGCTACCTCCTGCACATCTCCCACTGGGGATGTGCCCGCAACCAAATCTTCTAATTTTTTTTTTCGAACCTGGGACCTTTCAGTCCGCAGGCCGACGCTCTATCCACTGAGCCAAACCGGTTTCGGCTTAAAACCAAAATTTTTAAAAACTTCTCATATATGTTTCCTTTCCACTAAATGCAATCGATGAAAGTTCTAAATTAAACAACACAAGTAAATAGCACATATTTAATAATGCCCTGAAATTAATGTTTCTTTTTCATTTTAAAAATCTCCTATTTTTTTTCATCACCTGAGCACCTGTTTGTCACAAACTTTGTATGTGCATCATTCTTTCTAACTCTTACAAATTAGTTGTTGGGTAATTTGGCTGGTGCCTCACAAACTGTAATAAACTCAATTACATCATGTAGTTTTTATCCTCCCTGCCCGCTGTTCATTCTCAATGTGAGAAATCATAGCATATCAGTGACAGGAGGTCTGGCTTTCAGGCAGACTTTTGTAATTATTCCCACTGAGGCACTGTCAATAGGATTAAAATACTGAATCTGGATCTGTCTGTCCCAGATGAGGTCAGCACTTCGAGCAGTGGGAGTACTATTTCTATAAGCTGCGCTTTCCCCTTTGCATTATAGAAACATGAACATTAATATGACACAAATATTTGAAAGCTCCTATGGAAACAGACTCACTTTGCCTGAATGAAATAAAATGTCCATCTGCAATAAATAAAATAACAGCGTTCATTAGAATCCCTAACTATGTATATATATGTAGATTCTGCAATAATATTAAAGCTCAGAAACTTTCAATTACAGAACAATCCACTTATAGTTTGTAATTAATAAACTTTTTGCAGCTGCATAACTGTGGCTGGAAACATCTGCAAAGCCTCATATTTTACACACAGACACATACACATAATTCCTTCAGAAAAAGTTCAATTGTGCTTAAAATCACAGGTCTGGAAACAGAGTAAGACCTGAGGAAGCTGAATCTAGTTGTATTCAATTAGCTCATGGAAGAAGAATTGAGAGGGTTAGGAAGGAAGGAAACCAGGCCGTTGTCTGGAAAAATGATGTGAATGAAAAATAAGAATAAGATCTATTCAGATATTCACTCAAAACTCACTTTGTATATAATGTATCAAAAATCTCCCCTAAATATAAACTTGGTATTGATAAGAATCTATTTTGTTATTTAATTACTCAGATAAAATTGCTACTCCTCAGATAAAAGATAAATTATTATTTATGTTTCTCTAAAATTACCAAATGGGTAAAAAAGAATATATTGACTATAGATTTTCCAAATTTTAAAATCATTTATAGTTAATTTATTTTACCTAAATGCAGCTTTATAAAAATAGATGAATATAGAATACACTAGAGACCTGTTCGTGCACCTGTGGGGTCCCTCAGCCTGGCCTGCGGGGATTGAGCCAAAACTGGCTCTCCAACATCCCCCGAAGGGTCCCGGATTGCGAGAGGGTGGTTCTCAGGTGACACACCCAAGAATCAGGCTCCCTCCTCTCCGGTTCCAGGTGTGTCACCCGAGAACCACAGTTGCCAAGTCTCTACAGCTCGGCAGCTCCTGCGTTGAGTGTCTGCCCCTTGGTGGTCATTGTGCGTCATAGCTACTGGTTGGATGGTCAAATGGTTGGACTGTCGCTTAGGCTTTTATATATATAGATGTGTTAGACAAAGTAATATATCATCAACATATAAAATTTAATATTTTTTCTTTGCTTACTTAAATGTTCAGTTTGAAGTCACATATTAATAGATGTTATTATATGTAACAGCTTTACTGAAATATAATTCATATGCCCATTAAAGTGAACAATTCAGTGTTTTTTGGTATAGTCATAGAGTTGTTCAACTGTCACTGCAAATTAATTTTAGAACATTTTCATCACCTCCAAAAGAAACCCTGTACCCATTAATAGTCACTTGCCATTTCTCCTCACTGTTCCAGCTCTTAGCAACCACTAATCTACTTTCTATCTCTATAGATTTGCTTTTTATGAATACTTCACATAAATCGAATTATACTAGTATAATATATGATCTTTTGTGACTAAGTTTCTTCGCCTAGCATAATGTTTTCAAGATTCATCCATGTGTAACGTGTCAGTCTTTAACTCCTTTTGGTGGCTGAATAATACCCCATTGTGTGTGTTTGTTTGTTTGTTTTTTGGTGGGCATTTGGGTTGTTTATACTTTTTTGTTAATTATGAATAAGTCTGCTATGAATGTTTATATACAGGTTTTTCTGTTGCTATATGTTTTCATTTTTCTTGGGTCTATACCTAGCAGTGGAACTATTGGGTAATATGGTAAATGCTTAACCTTTAAAAGGACTATCAGTTTTTTTTCCAAAGTGGCTGCAACACTTTACATTTCTAACAGTAATAAGGGTTCTTATTTCTCCATATTTCAACCAACACTTGTTTTATCTGTCCTTTTTATTATAGCCATTGTACTTGGTATAAGTGTGATTTCATTGTGGTTTGGATTTGCATTTCCCTGATGGCTAATGATGTTGAGCATCTTTTTGAGTGTGAATTGGTCATTTGTATATCTTCCATTGAGAAATATCTACTCAGATTATTTGCATTTTTTGATTGGCTTATTAATGAATTTTTATTTTTCTTAAAATTCTAAGTTTCAGATTTCTCAATATCTCATTTTACCCCCTCATCAATTTTATGGTGGAAGTGTTTTGTTATTATGCATTCTTTAGAGACTTTGATAGTCCGAGAAGAAACCTGGAACTTACAGAATGATGATTCTAAAAACCTGGAAATTCTTTTACAATATAGAAATGTCCAAGCTCCAGGAATGATTCAGTTATTGTGATAGGCCCAAGGCATTGGTATCTTTCCAGGAATCCCTAATGTGCAGTCATGGAGCATAGATGACTAAGAAAATAGATTATCAGTGCCTTTGTCCAGTATGTCTGAAATTAAAATTGGAGCTTAAGATTTCCAAGAAATTGGCCCATTAAAGACCAGAGAATATTTCGTGGCTATAGAACTCTAGAAGTATGTGGATTTTCTGGGATAGGGTCCTTAGAAATATAATAAGATAAAATATCCCCTAGGTTTACCCTGGTAGGTAATAAACCTAAAGAACCAGGGCAATTCTGAGTGTCTGCACCCTCACTCAAAAGGAAGAGATATTCCATTTCACCTAATTGCTTAGCCTAAAGGGTGGACATTTGTCTATGGCTTTTATGGTTGGGCTTTATGATTGTTTATTGAGAACAGGAGAGGCTTTAGACCCGTACTCTGATTGCTCCACAGACTGCCTACTGGAGGTATATACTCAGAGACCTAGCACCCATTACTTAAACACTGACATCCATTGAAGACAGCTATATATAGAATGTGCGCTTGTCAGGAGACTTTAATTGAGAATCAGAGTACAAGGATTCAGTATTAATTCCTTATACATTTAAATAGCCCTGTGTTGATAGATATTTTGTTGCAGTATTATAACTCTTAAGTAATTTACTTATAAACCCTATTGCCTTTGTGTCCTTAAAGGAATTTAAATTCCAATATTATTTGAACCAATTTCAAATTACATAGTACAACATTATTATTTTAAATAGTTGAAATTAAATATGTTAAATGACATTTTCTTTCATTGTAGTAGGTACTATAACTGATTTTGAAATATAGTATACTGCAATATAATTTAGTGGATATATTGAAGTAAATAATAAATTTACTCTCTAGTAAACAGAAATTTCATGTGCTTCCTTGATTCCCCCCACCCCCTTTTTTTGGGTATTTTTCCACTTAGAGAACAGACCAAGTGAAACTTGCTTAGTATATGAAATCTGACAAGATTATGCTTCTTAGCTCTAGAATAATGAATTTTTATGTTATTTTCTTCATTAAGGACCTAAGGGCTGAAAAAAAAAATTCAAAAGAATTAATCTGAGGCCTTTGTGGTAACACCGAAAAAGAACTATTACTAAATTAATAGGTAAATTATTTTTTTACAAAAGTAATGAAATATTGAAAACAGTTTTTTACATATTTCCAAATTCATCAATATGATGAAACATTACATAAAGGGGTAGTGAACACACAATACAATATATAGATGATGTATTATAGAACTGTACACCTGAAACCTGTATAATTTTATTAACCAGTGTCACCCCAATAAATTCACTAAAACAGAAAAAATATAAACACACACACAAAAATACAATGTTCAGTTAAAAAGCAAAAAAAAAAGGGCAGAAAATTAAAATGGTATGTTTTTTTATTATAACTAACTTTACCATAGGCACATAGTATATTAATTAAAGTTTGCTTTCAGTTCAAATGCTATTGAACAAATTGAGAAATAAAGCAAAGAAAGAAAAGTTTTAAAACCGTGATTGCATGATTCCTAGAAAGTTATTTCTGTATATTTTGTAGTTATGTATGAAGTGAATTTGTCTTTGTTTGAGGTTTCAGAAGTCATTTACCCCTAAAAATGTTTTTATTAGTACTTTTTAGAAAAGCAGCTGCATTTATAGAAGATAAATTGCCTTGATTTCCAGGTAGCCTTTTTGGAGCAGTTTTGAGAACTCATCTGATTCTTCCTATGTGGTTGACTCTCAGATATGTCACTCCCCACCAGTTTCTGTCACTGAGTATTTTACTGAAGTTATTTCATGTAGTGATTTCATCTAAAATTTTAATTTTTAAGAGCATCTGTTACTTTCTTCCCAAACTTTTTAACCACCCAATTGCTCACTGTTATCGTAAGAGACAGCTTATGTTATTGCACATTCTTGACTTAATACCATAGCTCCAAAAATGTTGTACAGTAACCCCCCTTATTTGTGGGGGATACATTCCAAGATGTCCAGTGGAGGCCTGTAACATGAATAGTACCTCACACTATACTATGTATATACTATGTTTTATTCCTTTACATACCTACCTATAATAGAACTTAATTTATAAATTAGGCACAGTAGATTGACAATAATTAACCTATAATAAAACTAGAGACCTAATGCACGAAATTCGTGCAAGAGTAGGCCTTCCTTCCCCGGGCTGCCGGCACCGGCTTCCCTCTGGCACCCGGGACCCGGGCTTTCTTCCGGGCGCCGGCAGGCACCTGGGACCCAGATTTCCCTCGAAGCCCCGGCTTTGTCCAGAAGGACAGAAGGACGTCTGATCTAATTAGCATATTACACTTTTATTATTATAGATAACAATTATAACAATGTACTATAATAAAAGTTATGTGAATGTGGATTCTCTCAAAGTCCTGTTGTGCTATACTCATCCTCCTTCTTGTGATGTTGTGAGATGATGCAATGATGAGATGAAGTGAGGTGAATGAAGTAGGCAATGTGACATTGGTTAGGCTACTATTGACCTTTGACAGACAATACATCAGGAGAATCAGAAGGAGAATCTGCTTTGGGTGATTCTGGATCATGGAGCCATGCCAATTGAATGTGGGTAACTGAAACTGCAGAAAGTGAAACCATGAATGGGGGGGGGGGGGCTCCTGTACTTCTTTTTAATAAGTCTAAATTAATAGTTCCATAGAGGTTAAGTAAAATACTCTCCTGTTACAACTCATTATTTTCAATATTAACTGAACTGAAACAAAATATTACTTCAAAGAAAAAATGTTAAGACTTTTATGACCACATTTTCCAATATTGTTTCTGTCATTATCTATTTAATAATAGCCATGCATGTTCTCCATAATTTTGCAGGAATTGTCAGTGACAAAATTCATTATGAAATTAAGAATACCAATTTAATATCTCTTCTGTAGGTATGTTAGAATATTATTTCATAGTTTTCTAAGTTAAAAATAGCTTTAAATTTGTAACGGGGTATAATTAAATAAATAGGGACACATTGAAAATAAATTTTTAGGGTTGCTAAAGCCCTTGATAGCCATTGAATAAGTGCCAAACTATGGTTCATTCAACAGTCGACACTGGTGGAATAGCATATGGTTTCCTATCAGTAGTCCTGCGTTCTAAATCCAGTTCCAACCCAGACAAATGGACTTATTTGAAGAACTCAGGTTACTTTTGCTTCAAATCTGTTTTCCTATCTGTTAAAGTGGTAACAGAATTTAATGTAAATTTGAAAGTTGAATGATAAGGATTTTACAGTTTTCTACCCTCTATATTCTACAAATCATGTATGTTGAGAGAAAAAAATGTACCTCTTTGTTTGTGAGGAAAACAGGAATAAGCCTTTCGTTAGAAGCTTATATTTGCAATTGGAGCATGGGAATTTGAGGGATTGCACTAGGTAGTTTGCTGCCAGTAACTCTGGAAGACTTCCCTTGTAGATGTTAAATCATGTTGCCACTGTGTTCTCATCTCCCTGCTTCCTAACCTCCTCTCCCTGTAAAATCTAAGTAAATATGCATATGATATCATCAAAGACTCAACTTACACCTTCTCCCCCTCCCTTCCTACTTCCCTCCCTCTCTTTATTACTGTCTCTTTTTCTTTTTTAATTCTCTGGGTCTTAATGTTATCAAGCTGCAGGTTGTGAATAAAGCCTTGACTTCTCTATTTTATGGATGGTATATCTGGATGTTGAATTACAAATAATACTTAGACCAAGAAACAGTGAATACTTAAAGACAGGCTGAGAAATTCATGTTCAGTTCTTTAACCTAGCAGTTCACCATTCTTTTATGTGGCAAGATCTTATCTTTATAAACATTTTAAGTATTATATTTTTTATATTATTTTGTAATCAATTTCATTGTTCTCTTTGTGCCTTAGATTTGTAGTAATTGCTACTGAGAACATGTGAAGGTACATTAAACTTCGTTACTTAATATGTTATGTGTGTTTTCCTCTTGTATGAATTGAGGAAGCCTACCAAAGGCGGACTGGCTTTTGAGCTCAGTAGTGTATGGCATATTTACAAAGAGTTGATTATAGTGCTGTTTCTGTATCTAACACTTATCTATCACAATATAACAGATCTTTAAATTAAGTTTCTAAGTTATCTAAATTACTCATCTTCTTCATGTAAAACAGGCTTATTTTCTTGAAACTCAGAAGGTGATTTTGAACTCTCAAATGTATCAAAATCACGAGTTAAAAAATCAGCATGTGAACAAAAATAGAGAATGATTCACCTTTTTCTTTTTTTTTCTTTTTTCTGGAGAATATACCTTCTTTATAAAACAAGATTTTTTTTCCCAGCAAATAGTGAAAATGTGATTCAGTTACTGAATAATGCCCAAGTTAAGAACATTAAATAAACTTAAATGTAAATTTAGGTTAAATATTAACTAATCTTTATAGATATGATTTATTAATTTCTATAAAATTTGAAGGTCACTAAAAAGTAAATAGATATTCATTTACAAATATGAAGGATACATTGAATTTATTTAATATGTTCAATGTATAATACCATCTGTTAATAAAAAATGTTGAGATAATATAATTTTAGTTTGCTAAATTTTAATTGAAAATAAATATAGAAAATATCCAGTGATAGTAAATGGTTCAAGGTTACTTGATTTAATAATAAAAAGGATGTAAGTGGATAAAAACAACTTCAGTAGGAGGTGATAGGGATGTTTTCTGTACTTATCTACTCATTGCTGAGAGCATTTGCTGTGTTAGTGTGACTATACCCTAAGCTTCTCTCAGCAGGGGAGAAACAGTCCTCAGTCTGTTTATAGTTGATGGCTTTCTCCTTAATGCTGGTGGAATAGGTGTCTCCTATTTATGAGATTTCATTATTATTAATAACAAGGGAATTCACTTATTGGAAAGTAACCTGTCTTATAAATTAAACTAAAGGCCCGGTGCATGAAATTTGTGCACTGGGGGGGGGGGGGGGGGATGTCCCTTAGCCTGGTCTGTGCCCTGTCACAGTGTGGGAGTCCCGTGATCGATCGCCCCAAAGAGGTAGGCCCTGCCTACCCATCCGGGGCTCCTCGATGGATTGCCCCAAAGAGGTAGGCCAGAGCCGGGGGTCCCGCCTTCGCCCCGCCTTCGCACCGCATGGAGCTGGGAGGCGGGACCCCCAGGACCCCCAGGCAGGCCACGCCACATGGAGCCAGGAGGCAGGACCCCCAGGATCCCCAGGCAGGCCTTGCCGCATGGAGCTGGAGGGAAGCGGGACCCCCAGGCAGGCCTTGCTGCATGGAGGCAGGACCCCCAGGCAGGCTCCATGCTGCACACTCAGCGTTGAGCCCAGCCCCGCCCACCTGTGCTTGCCTGCTGTGCATGCAGCCATCTTGTGAAGGCGTGGTGATCACTTAGGCTTTTATTAGTAAGGACTGGTTGAAATTATATTTTGAAGTTTTCTGAAAATTGGAAGGGAATATATTTCTATCATTTTCAGATGAAAAAATTTACACCATTGTTTCTAGTAGAGGATTAAACTTATTTTTTTATATTTTTCATTATAAATCAAATTAACACAAAATGTTAATTTACAGATATATTTTTTAAAATATATTTTTAATGATTTCAGAGAGGAAGGGAGAGGGAGAGAGAAATAGAAACATCAATGATGGGAGAGAATCATTGATTGGCTGCCTCCTGCACACCCCCTACTGGGGATCGAGCCTGTAAACCAGGCATTTGCACTTGACAGGAATTAAACCAGGGAACCCTCAGTCTGTGGGCCGACATTCTATCCACTGAGCCAAACTGGCTATATTTGATGAAGAAAACATAAGTTTTTGAGTGTATTAATGCAGTTTAACAAACAAGTTAATTCTATTGAAATCAACATTACCCTTAATTAACTATTTTAATATTTTGTCTAAAGTAAATTATGCTTATGTTTAGTTTTGGGCTCTTGACTTTGAACTGATGCCAACTACAGGTACAAGTTTGCTGTATCATTTCATTTTTATTATTTTGTCTTAAAATGTAGTATCATAAAATATGGTTATTGATATATACTAACGTAAAAGGTTATCATAAACAGCTTGTTTTTCACAAATCTTATTTCATACTTTATTCTTTGCAAAATATTACTGAACTTGAAAAAAGGTCTACTTGCTCTCATGCTTCTATTTTCACTTTCTTTTGCATACCCAGCCTGTGGCCGCGGGTTCTACAAATCTTCCTCTCAAGATCTGCAGTGCTCTCGTTGCCCAACTCACAGTTTTTCTGATAAAGAAGGTTCCTCAAGATGTGAATGTGAGGATGGGTATTATAGGGCTCCATCTGACCCACCATATGTTGCGTGCACAAGTAAGTTCCTAATGGTAAAGTTACAAAAGGACTTTCAGATCCCTTCCTGTCATTGAGATAGGCATAGAATTTGTGAATACACTCACAAATCTTTATTATTATTAAATATTTAAAATTTGTTCATACACCTCTAAGGCTAAACAATAATGTAAAATACACCTTACTTCAACTTCAATGTAATTTGTATGTTTTCAAAATCAAGATGCATTTTAATAATATTTTCACATCTATTTATAGGAATCATAAAATATAAAAAGTTATTTATTTGAGTCTCACATGTGTATGAAATGCGATTAAAAAGTAATGGTTTGCAAATTAAAATTCCATCACTAAATAGAGCAAATCTCACATCTTGGTGCTTCAATTAATGAGTGCTTGAGAGACCCAAATCCAAACCAAATTCCAGACAGTCCTATAAATCATTCTTGAGCGCATTAAAAATGAATAGATGTATTCTCCGTTACATGCTTAAAAAGAAAACTATTTTTAAACAACTTCACAACTGTTTTTTTTAGGTGCATTAACTGTTCTTTTTTAATTGCTTGGAAGCAAAGTAGCTAAAGACCGTGGCAAAAGTACAAAGACAGTTGTTATCCTGTTTTCATTTTGACATATTAAATGGAAAATAAATAAAGCCTCTTGCCAAGCGAATTCAAGGAGGCTTTTATATGGCTTCTCTAGGAAAGGTAATGAAATGTTTATGTGAAAGAAAGCATTGCAACGAGTTTTCTGTATGGTAATTGAGCCACCAGCTTAATGCCCCACATGGGCCTTTGGTGCATTTTGTTTGCTTTTTTTTCCCTATTTTTGTTTATTTGTTTATTTATTTTTGGTTTCCGAAGGGCCTCCATCTGCACCACAGAACCTCATTTTCAACATCAATCAAACCACAGTAAGTTTGGAATGGAGTCCTCCTGCAGACAACGGGGGAAGAAACGATGTGACCTACAGAATACTGTGTAAGCGGTGCAGCTGGGAGCAGGGCGAGTGTGTTCCTTGTGGGAGTAACATTGGATACATGCCCCAGCAGACTGGATTAGAGGATAACTATGTCACCGTCATGGACCTGCTGGCCCACGCTAATTATACTTTTGAAGTTGAAGCTGTAAATGGAGTTTCTGACTTAAGCCGATCCCAGAGGCTCTTTGCAGCTGTCAGTGTCACCACTGGTCAAGCAGGTATGGTTTTTTGTTTGCCTTTACTAAGTGAATAATGTCCCTACATCAGTGAGGTGTCTCACTTGAATATTTCCTTAACTTGGCTACACAGAACTCAATTATTCCAGCTTGTTGATTATTCACACCTTTAGCTTGTCTTTGTTATTTCTCCTGTTGCCTGTTAAACCATTACTAGACTCATTAACATCTCCTCCAGAGATCTGGCAGGAGAAATAAAAGGGATAAATTGTAAACCAGTTAAGACTGCTCTTAGACTAGAAAGTCTGCTGAAAGGTCTAGAGGAGGAGTGTGGATATATTGGATAAAATGAAATGCAGAATATTACTTGCATTTTTACCTTCTTGTGTGCTATGTGCTCATGGTCAAAATCTACCTGAGAATTAAGGATAATGGAAGAGTTGGCTGTACTGTCTCGCATAGTGTTAACCAATATTTTCCAGATAGAATGTGTAATTTACACTAGGTGGCAAGTCTGAATTAAATTTTGCATCAGGAAATTTTAAGTTCATCAGATTTGTGATGAGATAATGTTTACAATATTGAATTTCATACTGGGGAGGTCTCATGACAATTTCAGAAGAAATGAATTAGGATATATAATCACGATTATGAACTTAGAGTTGATTTGGCCTAAAAGCAGTTTTCACTTATTTTCTTACTCGCATTTGAGATGCCCTATTCAGCCATTCTTCGCGTTGCTAAGTATGTTTTGGAAAGTACAAATTGGGAAGGAAGTTTCTTGAATTGGGGATTTTCTAAACCTTCAGAAAAATATTATTACTGAAGAAAGTTTCAGAAATTGAGGGCTTTCTCAAGCTTTTGAAAATTCTTGCTGCTGAAGGAAGATGCTATGTGTAGATGTAGCCAAGTGTTATGTCATCGTCATTAATAAAACTGGACCTACGTAGGAGCCCTGAGTTGTATGAGCATCATGATAAGCTTATAACAAGGTCTTCTTGATCTTTGGCTGACTGTCAAAAACCAGTATTAGCCCAAATTCCTGTACATAGACTAATCTATTCTTTATCTCTATGCCAATTTTAGCAAAGTTACCTATTTAAATGATATCTGCAGAATGAAAACTATGCATATGGCTTCTGCTTACCATTCTGAACAGATTAGTAGGTTCTTATCCTAAAGGTTTCTCTTTGATATTTAAAAGGCTATTGCAAATCAGATCTCCCCTGTAAAATCAGAAGTCTGGAGGTAAAATAACCTAGAGACTTTTAAATCTTCAAACATTAGACAAAAGCAATAACTGATATTTGGATTGATGTATTTTATTTACCCTACTCTATTTACTAGTCTTAAAATGCTTGTTGTTGTTACATATTTTTGTTTGTGTCGCTTTATATTGAAATTTGTCATCATAACTCTACAGTGAGTGTGTTTGAGACACTTTAGGTTGTCCTAGCTGGTTTGGATCAGTGGATAGAGTGTTGACTCACAGATTGAATGGTCTTGGGTTCGATTCCAGCCAAGGGCACATACCTCATTTGCAGGCCTGATCCCTGGCCCTGGCCCTGGTTGGGGTGAATGATAGAGGCAACCAATCAATGTGTCTCTCTCACATTGATGTTTCTCTCTGTCTCTACTCCTCTCTCTAAAAATCAATGGGAAAATATCCTAGGGTAAGGCTTAACAACAACAAAAATCTTTAGATTTATGATTGTGACACTGGCACTATCTTTGGAATCATTAATAGGACTCTGAGGTCTACTGAGCTAGAATAACTGCAGCATTCCTGCTGATATCAAATATGTAAAGGAACATTTTAAATTATTTTTTAATACAACATACAGATGCTGAACTTATACCCCAATTAGAATTTTTTTCTCTTTAAATGTCAGTGTTTAATTTTTCAAATTTATACTATACCAGCTAAGTGGGTCATAGATTTTCCATAAATTTTCAAATCAAATATCTCACAGTAGTAAAGTGGCTTTAGGCATTGATTCTCTTCTGGTTAAAAGCAAACTAGATTTATTTGTTTTTGGGGGAGGAGGTACTTTAAATGTGCAAAAATTAGATTGTGATGGTTGCACAATTCTGTAAACATCCTAAAAATATTGAAATGTGTACTTAAAATGAGTGAATTTTATGGTATATAAATTATATACCATTAAAGCTCTTAAACTGTTTATGAAGAATGAAGTTAAAAAGCAAACTAGGTTTGCAATTTTATATTGAAATATTAATGCACAGTTGTCTAGTCTCTACTATATCTCAAATACTAAAAACCTGTGAATTTTCACTGTTACACTATTAGCTTTTTTCTACTTTAAAAAAAGTATTTATATATGGCAGCAAGCTGTGGCAATTTTAAAAGTTTTAAATTATCTTTTAATAGAGCAAATGTAGAATATGTGAGTGACTATTGTCTTATTCCATTTGTATACCCACATTCCCTCACCTGCATCACCAATATTTGTGCTATTTTTTAAAGGGGGAATTTGAAACTTGGTTCATGTTCATGAGTATCATGGAAAACTGCAGTGATCCTTGAAGTTCTCCTCCATTAACCACACAGCCTCACTTCCCACCTAGTATATGCTGCAGTCACTTCAATAATGAATTTAAACCTCGATCTCTGGTTTAAATCCACTGATGCCTCGTGTAAGAAAAATAATCTGGTCTGGCCAGCATGGCTCAGTGGTTGGACGTCTACCTATGAACCAGGAGATCACAGTTCGATTCCAGGTCAGGCACATGCCAGGGTTGCAGGCTTGATCCCCGGTCGGGGGGCGTGCAAGGGGAGCTTATCAATGATTCTCTCTCATCACTGATGTTTCTGCCTCTCTCTTCCTCTCCCTTCCTCTCTGAAATCAATGAAAATATATTTAAAAAATAATCTGCATGTGAGGGGGCAAGAATACAGAGTAAGAATGGCATATAATCAGCCAGGGTTTGAAAGGCAATGTGTGCTCTTTGTAATTCCTTTTCTATTATGTTGGAGCAGGGAGCTCAAGACCCTACGTACCAACATTTGTGGAAATGGAAATACATTGTCTTTTGTTCAGGATAGTGATAGAGTTATTGGTGTTCAAGGAATGATGCTTCAGGCCCGGTTCTGCCTGAGTACACAGGAGGTATGTGCTCATGGATGAACCACTAAAGTTCTTTATACATAAAATGGGGATAAAATGATAGCTAGCTTCCTGTATTATCTTGTTAAATGAGATGATATTAGAGAAAACTTAAAAAAATCTTATTACAAAAATGATATTTCAGTGAGTAGCAAGATGAATGCTTATTAGTCTCTTTTTATGTAAAGCTTTGTGAACATGTCAAGGCAAAACATTCTAAAGTCTTTATTGCAATGAAGGGGGGAAATAATGGAGGCTCAGAATTGTCAATGATGTGTCACAAATTTGGGGGATGGAGAAATTAATTTTATTTGGCCTGTAAAAAATGTGACTCTTAGCTGGTCACAAGTTATCTTAAGACTAGTCTAAAGTTATCTTAAGACCAATAATTTACTGGTATAAATTATTATTTAGATCAATTATTATTTAAACCAATAATTAGCTTTAAGATGAGAACTATAGTGAGAGCATAATCTATGATATTCATATTTAGATAATTTTTGTATTTACTTATCAGGAACATATGACTTACATAATCTGGCTGAAATATATTCTTTTTATTATTGCTTTTTAAAGAATAATATTGATCTATTAAGAGTGAAGTAACATGGATCAAACTCATATGTATTGGAGATATTTTTAGAATATATAAGTGGAGGGGAAAGCATATACATTTGATTTATGGCATTATGATGCTCAATCTTCTTTACATGGGAAGGCTCTCTTGAACAAATATGGTCTTAATCTATAATAATAAAAGCATAATATGCTAATTAGACTGGACAGCCGAATGACCTTCTGGATGTCATCTGGACATCCTTCTGGATGAAGCCGTGGCGGCGGAGGCCAAGGCAGAGGCAGTTAAGGGCGATGAGGCAGTAGGCAGAGGGTTAGGATGATCAGGCAGGCAGAGTGCTAGGGCAATCAGCAGTAGACAGAGGGTTAGGGGCTATGAGCAGGCAGG